>NW_027256898.1:2447812-2497812 GCF_029215685.1 Pituophis catenifer annectens | reverse complement strand
TTTTTCTTTTTTCTTTTTTTAAATTGGGAATGAGGGCGCTAACCTGAACTCACAGCTGCACTGACACTTTGGTAACTTTGTCATTTGATGATTTGTGCTGGCAGCTTTTACATTAAGAAAGAGAGGGCCCGGGTTGCCGTAAATTGTCATTCTCCCTTTTGAAACAAGGGGCGCCCAAAACTGGACAGTTTACTCCCATTTTCTTGGAAGTTGGCTTAGCTTTCGTCCAGTCGCGCAACGTCAGTTGACCAGAGCGTACAAATGGCCTGAATCTTTGCCGCGTGCTAAGTTTGCACTCCCTTGGCCTTCTGTTCTACCTGCCAACTTTTATTTAAATCTTGCTCCGTGGAACCTTCCTTCCTTCTCTCTCTCTCTCTATCCTTCCAGGTATATTCTGGATCTCTTGAGATGTAGCTAACTCAACTCAACATCCACCTGGTGCCTCTAGTTTCAGAAATTAAAATGAATCTTTCATAACGCTCCCCCCCTCTTTCTTTTGAGCCAAAGGACAAGTGAATTATTTCCCCATGGTCAGTTCTAAATCTGTCATTTGTTCCTAATGGGGCATGGCTGTCTTGAATCATAAAACCTGCCACTTAATCCCCAGGTAGGCCTGCTCAGATGAATCTCTGGCTGATGGGGTTTTAATCTACCTGTCTAACTAAACCAGTCCAGGCTTCTCTCTTAGGTGCATGGCGTCCCTAAGGGCTGGATTCCCATTATGAAATAAAATCAAAGGTACTGTAGTTTTTTTGTTTAAGATATGACGATCCTTCTCTGGGAGCTCCAAATGAAAAGACCTTTAGATGAAATCAGAATAGCTGCAGCTAAAATTTAAAAGAAAGTGGAAGACTACTGTATTTCCCCCGAAAATACGACCTACTCAGAAAGTAAGTCCTAGCTTGATTTTTACACGTGCACCCAATATAAGATCTACCCCCAAAATAAGCCCTAATTAAGACCCCACCCACTCCAGGGTGCACAGGTAAAAAAATTAAGATAGGGGGGTGGATCTGCCTTACTACTTAAAAGGTAAAGGTTCCCCTCGCACGTATGTGCTAGTCATTCCCGACTCTAGGGAGTGGTGCTCATCTCCGTTTCAAAGCCGAAGAACCAGCACTGTCCGAAGACGTCTCCGTGGTCATGTGGCCGGCATGACTAAATGCCAAAGGCCCACGGAACTGCTGTTCCCTTCCCACCAAAGGCGGTCCCTATTTTTCTACTTGAATTTTTTTTACCTGCTTTCGAACTGCTAAGTTGGCAGAAGCTGGGACAAGTCACAGGAGCTCACCCCGTTACGCAGCGCTCCGGATTCGAACCGCTGAACGGCCAACCTTTCGATTGACAAGCTCAGCATCTTAGCCACTGAGCCACCATGTCCCTTTAAATCAGAATAGCTGCAGCTAAAATTTAAAAGAAGGTGGAAGACTACTGTGTTTCCCCCTGAAAATACGATCTACTCAGAAAGTAAGCCCTAGCTTGATTTTTTACACGTGTGCCCAAAATAAGCCCTAATTAAGATCCCAGTCACTCCAGGTAAAAATTAAGGTAGGGTGGGGATGGAGGGGTGCAGCTGCCCTACTACTTACCTTCGGATATTTGCAGCCAGGCTTCGCACACCTCGGCGCATTTCTTTTGCTGCACTCAGCAAGTTTTTCCTGAAGGCCTCTGGATCGATCCAGAGCTCTGTTATCGGCTACAGGAGCGTTCAAGAAAGCCTTACCAGACGAAGAAGTTCCTGAAGGCCTCTGATAGCAAAAGAGAATCCGGGGGCAATGCGTGCAAGTGGGGTAAGTCTGTGGGTGACATCACCCCCCGAAAATAAGACCTGGTGCCTTTTTTTGCTGGCAAAAAAAAATTATAAGACAGGGTCTTATTTTCGGGGAAACACGGGTAGTTTTTGTGGGGGCGGGGTTATAAATATATAAACACCCCCCCCCACATTTAATGGGTTCGACGGAGTGGTGCGGTGGCCTAGAGGCGGAGCCCTCGCCTCACAATCAGGAGGGCAGTGAGTTCGAACCTAGGTAGAGGCAGATATTTCTCTCTTTCTGGGCACGCTGAGAAATATATCTGCTGGAGGGGGAAAAAAAAACTCCGCACTGGCGACAGGAACGGCATCCGGCCAGTAAAACACTCAACCTCCATTCAGTTGCGAAGGCTCCACCCCACAAGGGGTGATGGGGGTCGTTAAAAGAGGATGATTTAATGGGGTTCGACACTTGACAAAACTGAAGTTTTGATGACCGGCATGTGATCCTGTAAATCCAGGATCCGCTACCGACTTCATTATTTATTTATTGGTCAGCGGGAAAACCCAACCTGGCTCTTTATTTTGAATTATTTCTGTGATCTAATGCCTGTAATTGTATCGGTCTTCTCTTATGTGGCCTCCGGCGTGCTCTGTCCCTCTTTTGTTAACCTGACCTACTTGGTAGGAATAGGGGTAAATCTCTCTATAAACAGGAGCAATTAAGTAAGTAGCCCAGAACACTTACCTAACAGGAGACACGTTCGCTGAAGCAAATACAGGTATGATCATTATTTTTTTGCAGAGCTAAAACCTTCCTTATCCATCGTGGCCTGAATATCGGAGTTTTAGGCCCGCGCTTCCGAGCAGAGACCGACCGAATATCTGTTTTCCTCTCAGTGTCGCAGCCCCGATAATTCTTTCTTTTTTTTTTTTTACACTTCTCCTCTGCTGAGAAAAATATCACATTTAACAAACATCGTAAAACGAAGTAGAGTGGGGAAATGCAAATGCCATCAGGCAAAAATGATCTTAAGAGGGTATACGAGAAGAAGTGCATGGAACGTGGCCCTTGAGGCTTTCCTATAAATTTACAGAAATGGAATTTTAAAGCCACACGGAACTGAATGGCCGCATAAATAAAAGCCATTTCCCTCCCAATAGATTTCAGCTTTCACTTTTATTCTTTTCTATTTCCAAATTCATCTGAATTGAACTGAATTGAGTAGAGTAGATATAGTAAATAGAATAGAATAGAATAGAATAGAATAGAATAGAATAGAATAGAATAGGATGAAGAAAATATGCAGAATAGAATAGAATAGAATAGAATAGAATAGAATAGAATAGAATAGAATACACAATACAATACAATAATGTAGAGAACAGAACAGGATAGAATAGAATAGAATAGAATAGAATAGAATAGAATAGAATAGAATAGAATAGAATAGAATAGAAAACACAATACAATACAATAATATAGAGAACAGAATAGAGTGGAATGGAATGGAATGGAGTAGAGTAGAGTAGAGTAGAGTAGAGTAGAGTAGAGTAGAGTAGAGTAGAGTAGAGTTGGAAGGGACCTTGGAGGTCTTCTAGTCCAACCCCCTGCTTAGGCAGGAAACCCTACACCACTTCAGACAAATGGTTGTCCAACCTCTTCTTAAAAGCTTCCAGTGTTGGAGCATTCACAACTTCTGGAGGCAAGTTGTTCCGCTGATTAATTGTGCTAACTTTATATATACACTTTGTGTAGGAGATGCAAGCTTGTCAGATGCTACATCTTTTCTATCCTGCTCTATGGAGCGGAGAGTTGGGTCTCTGACAGAAAGCAACTTAAACAGACTAGAAGCATTTGAAATATGGATTTACAGGCAGCTGTTACGTATAAGTTGGGTTGACAAAATCAGAAATGAAGTGGTGATAAGCCGCTTGGGAAAAGCCAAGGGAAATCATCAAAACCATTAAAAAGCGAAAGTTAGAATATTTCGGACCTGTGATGTGACACCCGGAAAATTACGGCATCCTTCACTTAATCGTCCAGAGAAAGATTGAAGGCAAACGAGATCCAGGCAGAAGAAGAATATCATGGCTTCAAAACCTAAGGGACTGGTTTGGACAAAACAAAAAGGAAGAAGAGGAGGAGGAGGAGGAAGGAGAAGAAGAAAGGAGAAGGAGGAGAAAGAAGGAAGAAGAGGAGGAGGAGGAGCAGAAGAAGGAAGAAGAGGAGGGAGGAGGAGAAGGGGAAGAAGAGGATGAGAAGAAGAAAGAAGGAAGAAGAGGAGGTAGGAGAAGACGAAAGGAGAAGGAGGAGAAAGAAGGAAGAAGAGAGGAGGAGCAGAAGAAGGAAGAAGAGGGAGGAGAAGGGGAAGAGGAAGAGGAGGAGGAAGAAGAAGAAGAAGAAGAAGAAGAAGAAGAAGAAGAAGAAGAAGAAGAAGAAGAAGAAGAAGAAGAAGAAGAAGAAGAAGAAGAAGAAGAAGAAGAACAACTCACAACATCTGAAGGACAACCACAATCTTTACTTTTACAACCACAAAGCAAAGCCAGGCGAGGCTCAGAAAAACCACCAAGGAAGGTTAATTTTTCAGCTGCTGCCAAGAACCGCACAGGGAGTTCTGAACCCTTGCTTAACCTGGGAGGAACCGACTGAGGGGCGGGGAAAAAACCCCACCTTCTCAAACCGGCGTGAATCCTCAGAGGAGGAGGAGGAGGGCCCTGCTCCAAAGGCATGTTCTTCACAAGTCCGGGAGATTGTACTCGACCTCTACGTGTGTGGCTGTCTATCTCCGTAAAGTCCGCCGGCGGATTTGAGGAGGGACGAGAATAGCAACCTTCTCTAAGTAGCTTGCAGACTTTAAGTACTTTGACTCTTTTTACCTGGGAGATGAAGAATTAGGCCTCCAGTTCTCCGCTTTATCCTTGCTTTATTCCCTCTCCGAATGAACTCAATATTATGGGGGACGCGGACTTTTAGATAACTTCTGCTCCAGAAGGATTTCACATTCAGTAACACTGATGATATGACCTAGTTGGGTAATAAAACGTTGGAACAGGAAATAACTAGGATTTGTAAATCCGAAATGTGATGTTATATATGTAAATTACTTTTACTAGTAAAGTTAAAGTATGTAAATATAACTGAGTACGTTGGGCAGAATAATTATTAATAATAACTTTATTGTCATTGTACGTGTATACAGAGTATACCCACACAACGAAATTCACTTAACACCCAAAGATCAGGTCCAACACACAAAGCAATCCCCAAACACCCACCCACCCACCACAAATCCCCCACCCCTAAACCAGCCAAACATCCACACAACAGCCCAAGTAATGCTGTCCAACAGCTCACTGACGGTGGCCCTTTACTTCATTGTTGAGTGCAATTATAGCTCTGGGATTAAAAACTATTCAGAAAACGTGTGGTCCGAGTTTGAATTATTCCGTATCTTCTGCCAGAAGGCAACAGTCCAAAAAGATTATGAGCAGGATGGGAAGAGTCTCTTGAGAATGTTGTGCAACTTTCTCCAACAGCGAGATGCGAAGATGTCGTCCAGGGCTGGTAGCTGGAGCCCTGATGATATTGTGGGCAGTTTTAATGACTACTTATATATATATATAAAATTAGTAATGTTTGAAGAGTATATATGATATTTGCTTTATATTTTAGTGTGTACGGCGGAGATGACGCCAGGATCGTCGCGCTGTGTCCAATACTTTAATGAGAAATGAATAAATAAATTTTTAAAAGAATTGGCTGGTAAGAACGTCCTTCTTTGCCTCTCCTTTTTTAAAAGAAAATTTGGGTCGAAACCCACAGCACTGTTGCCTTCTCAGCCGGACGGGGATTTTCGTCGGATAGAGAGACAGCCCACTCCAGGAAAAAAAAAACAGCAAAATAAATTCAAAGCCAAACCCTCTCAGTCGGTCTCACTTTCCTACAGCTGCTGTGCCTCTCATGTGCCCAGAAGCACAAACACACACACACAAAACCCTTTAAATCTCTCAACTGGATAAAACAGAAGCAAGCTGTGGCTTTTGGGATTAACTGGATTTAAGCTGCAGGAGAACATGAATTACTGGCCCTGAGCTCGGGATACCTTTTCTTCTCTTCCCGTCTTCTTCCTCGGGGACGGAGGAGGAGGAGGAGGAGGAGGGGGTCCTGCTGGGAATTTGCTGAGCCGGCACTTCTACAACAGCCCCCTCTTTTGAAAAAGTAAAAGCAAGGAAGAAGGCTTGGCTTGATTCCAAAATATGTGAAAGACGAGGGAACCCAAGATGGATCGCAAGCGATGCACATCTCCATCCGGGGCCACCACCGTGCCAGGGCCGAAGGGCTTCCTTCTGCTCTGCCCATCCGAGCTTCTTTGCAAACAGGCATCGGAAGAAACTCACCGGGATTTCGAGCGGTCCCCTTCCCCAGATGTGGCGGGGATGGGCTCCCCCCAGCACTAGCCAGCTCTACCGAAGAGAGACAGCTGCTACGTACGAGGAGAGCATCTAATACTCCCCGGATAAGGCAGGGGAAATAATGGGAGGGCAAGAATCACCGAGTTGGCCAAACTCACCTTTCTCCAACCGCGGATAATTCTCGTGGGAGAGAACGGACGATGAGACCCCGCAAGCAAAGAAAAAGGAATTATTATTATTATTATTATTTTATACATATATAATTTTGTCGCTTTTTTTAATTTCTCAAAGCGCTTCGGAGCCCACACCAGCGGCTCGGATGAATCAAACCTTGGAAAACTCCAGGTTTGCCTTGTAGCCTCGGAAGAAGGACAGAAGGAGGAATGATCTCCCGAGCGAAAACCGGCTTTACAACAGTAACAAGAGTTGGAAGGGACCTTGGAGGTCATCTAGTCTGACCTGGGCTAGGGCTTCGAACCGCCGACCTTTCTGATCGACAAGCTCGGTGTCTTTAGCCGCTGAGCCACTTTTTCTAAAAAAAATAAAAATACAAGTAAGAGTTTCAGTCGGACGAAGGGCCCAGGTATGTTTCGCCACTGAAGATTTCATCCCGTCTCCGAGCTTGGGACCGAAGGCAAAAGCGGCCGCCTCGCTTTACGACATGGATCTTACCCACTCTTCTTTGTTCCAAAGCAAGTTTACGGTCGCCCGCCTGGCGGAGGCGTTTTTCTGGGTCGGCGGGAGCGTTGCAGCGGCGCCCAAGTGGAAGATGGGCCGAATTGGTAAGAGCAGCGACGTGAGCCCCCGAGTCCTTTCCCTTTAGGACTCCAACCTTGGCAATTTTACAACCTGCGGAACTTCAACTCCCAGAATTCCTTTGTGGGATTGTGGGAGTTGAAGTCCACAGGTCGTAAAGTTGGAGACCCCTGCTGCAAGATTGATCTTCTCAGACAGGGGTCTGCAACCTTAAACACTCAAAGAGCCATTTGGACCCGTTTCCCACAGAAAAGAAAACACCGGGAGCCACAAAACCCTTCCCGTCCCTGACTATTTCCTGAGAGGCTACAAAACTAGCCTATGTAGTTGAATTAAACGTTACTTTTCTTGGATTTGGCCTACCGGGAGTTGAAAAGCTCAATAAATCGCGTGCCGGTGGGTGTCGCACATTGGCAGTTGTGATGCATATTTTGAGTGACGGAGCCGTAGCAGAGGGGCGAAAGAGCCACATGCGGCTCCAGAGCCTCAGGTTGCTGACCCCTGTTCTAAGATAAAATATAGTGACGGGTTGGCCTATTGACATTTGCAGAGGGGCTGTGCAAAGGACCGTGTTTTCCCGCAGCTAATCTTCCACGATCACCGGTGGAACTCCCTGTCACAAGAAAGGAGTAGCAGCGACCAATTAGGATGGCTTTGAAGGGGGATGAAATGTATGGAAGTCGAGGCTGATTGTCCCTACAGTGCATATTTTTTTACAATCTTGGCTATTTGTGTTTTCTTAATGAAGCAATTAAGATTCTGTCCATCTGAACATACCACTATATATCAGGCGTTGACGTATCGTTAGCAAGAAGAGAATTCCCTGAACTGTTTTAATACAGCTTTACTGGCAATCTAGCTATAATTTATTTCAACTTGGCCAGACACACTCTGTTCATTTCATTCTTAGATTGCTTTTGCTTTGCTTTTCTTTTTTTCGGAAAGATTTGGCTCGGTTTGAGAACTTCGGTGAGTGAAACAACATTCTTATTTCCCGTCTGTCTTGATGCTAAATAACTGTTCAGTTTTTAAGTTCCAGAAGTAAAAAAAAAAAAATTCCTATCTTTTATATATATATATATATTTTTAAGAATTTCCTATCGTCTGTAATTTGATTAAGGAGAAAAACAGTTGATTTTCTCCCGTTGTATTTTGACATTCCTATCTTTTATTATTTTTTTTTTTTTACAGGATTTCATTTCATCTGTAATTTGATTAAGGAGAAAAACTTAATTTGATTTTCCAAGTTTGTTTAAAAGATTGCTGATTAAAATTTAAACTTGCTTGACCAGACAGAATGAGGCTGGACTCACGTCAGCGTTAGCCCTGAATCCGTGCAAACCTTTTCTCGCTCCTTTTTCATTTTAATTGTCTTGTTAAAATGTAATTCTCATTACTAGGGCATCTCCTTTTTTTTTATAGTCGATGTTTTGACTTTTCCGCGGTATTTGCTCGGAGCATTTTAAACGTAATGGCTTTTTTTAAATAATTAGGGTTATGGTTCTATTTTAAATGTTATTGGTTATTTTAAATGCCATGGCTGCCCTAAAACTGTCTCTCTGCCTTGTTCCTTAAATGCAGGGGTTAATGCTTGCCCTGGAATACTTTTATAAGGTAATATTTTGTCACTTCTTTGAAATGGTGGCTTAGGGGTCTTTTCAATAAAGACACCGACGCACGGCGAGCAGATGGTGATAAGATTAAGTAGCAGATCAGTTTGCTGCCTTGGGGGTAAAATGAGGACCCAGATTGTTAGGGGGCAATACGCTATTTAGTATACTGTCTTTGGTGTAAGCCGCCCAGAGTCCTTGGAGAGTGGGCGGCATAGAAATATGACTAATAAATAAAATAAATAAATACTTGCGTTAGAATAATCCTCCGATTCTCCAAGGAGGACATCACCATCGTCAGAGTTGGAAGGGACCTTGGAGGTCATCTAGTCCAACCTAGATGCTCTAGCAGGAAACCCTATTCCATTTCAAAGAAATGGTTTGTCAAATCTCTCCTTAAAAAACCTCCGGTAGTGGAGCTGCTACAGCTTCCTGTGGCAAGACGTTCCACTGGTTCATCATTCTCACCGCCAGGAAATTCCTCCTAAGTTCTAGGTTGCTTCTCTCCTTGATGAGTTTCCATCCGTTGCTTCCTGTCTTGCCTTTTCGTGCTTTGGAGAATAGCCCGAACCTCTCTTCTTTCTGAAATACTGGAATATTGATATCATGTCACCGCCTATTCCTTCTTTTCACTAGACTAGACATACCCAGTTCCTACAACCTCTGCCGTATTAGCAGTCACTGCAAACTGCCAGCTCGGAGAGTTTCCCAGATCTGTTTGTGGGGCCCGAGTTGCGCTTTTGCAGAAACACCAACCTCAGTAGAAGTCTTATCACTGAATGCCACTTGCCGGGAACCTCTCTATGTCAATTCGCAAAGCATCCCTGGCATGCTCTCGAGAGAGGGATGGGAAACCGATGAAACAGCACGGCAGCCAAAGACAGATGCACATTCCAGACTTATCTCTCCCAAGGCTGTCTCCCAGGGTTACCCACAGCGGCCTGAGGGGAGTGATCTCTACAACCCGCAAAATTGCTCCGTTGGCGAATGTAATTGATGACACACCCTGGGGGGGGGAGGGGAGAAACAGGGTAATGATTGGGGTGTAAATTACGTGGGATCAGAGCTGGCTTCACTTGGGAACGTGCCGACATGAAGCTCCTAATAAATAACTGGATTTCTTTTGAACCTTGGTTCGAGGCTCACGATTTAATTAGGGCATCCGTCGAAACCCTGGCACTCTTATTTGATCCAATCCAGCACTCTGAAATCCTTACGCTTCCTCGACCTGGTTCTTGAAACCGAAAAGTACTTGTGGATGGTACTACCGGGTCACCGTTCGAGTCCAGAAGTCTCAGGAACATCCGAATCCTTCAACCCTTCAGGAGCTGGTCACGTTTCCTTGGACACGGAGTCCCGGAAGACGATCAGATACAAGCGTTTTTTGTTCCCCTGCTTGGCTTCAGAGGTTTTCTGGCAAACATGCCTTGGTGCCACCAGGCTCTCTCGTCAAAAACAAAGGCCGTCTGTCAATCCTTTTTTTCATCTTTCAGCGCTCCCAAATATTAAAACCCGGGAGGGGGTTAGTCTATCCAGAGGTGAATGCCTGCAAATCGCATTAATATCCCAATCAGAATTGGTGTGTGTGTGTGTGTGTGTGTGTATGTGTGTCTGTTTGAATACCCCTCCCCTCAACCTCAGGACAATTTAAGGAATGTATGCACACGCGACGTCCGTTCCCGAAGCCAAAAATTTCAATTAAATCTTCACTTTGTTGGATTCGACTTGAGAAATGATGGATAATTTTTAATCTCCTATTTTTGGGTGCCGTTGGGGAAGAGCTCGGGTTTCCAGGCATTCGAATCATAGCGGTAGATCCGTAATTTGGGAAAGGGGGTTAAAATATGTTGATTTAACCTCTTCCCAAACGAAATACGGTTATTTAAAAACATCCAGGCGTTGAAATACTGCGGACGAACCTTCCCACATCTGTCGCTTTGCCGCCACTTCATATCGTGCGAGACGACCTGCGTACTTCTCCTGTCAGATCAGAAGAGAAATAAAACAAAATCAAAAGAACAGCGCTGTTGCTTTTTTTTTTTTTTTGCTATGGTGCACGTCAATATTTTGTTGTTATTCCTATTTTAAACGCGTGATTTGCCCTTCTCGACCCAAAGATCAATTTGATTTATCCTAGAGCTTCGGAGCTGCTGGCCGTTTTTTCAGCAAAAACCACAAAAAGGGGAATCTTTTTGGAAGGGCCTTTTTTTTCTTGAGGGGTTTATCAGCCCTGGAAGTAAAGACTTATTAAAAGGGTTTTAATTAAAACCTTAAATGAAATTAAAGGTTGCCATTTATCCGGCTTGGGCAAGGGGCTGGACTAGAAGACTTCCGAGGTCCCTTCCAGCCCAATATCTCTATGATTCCATACGGAGAATCCATGCAGAAGTTCTGCCTTTTCTGAATATGTCTGGATCCCAGTTGGGATCCAGTTCAACATTCTTGAGGTTGGGAACGTTTAACGTCTTCTTTCCACGCCAAAAAAGACAATTTGTCGTCCGTCTGTCCGTTCGTCCCCTTGTGCCTTTGTGAGTTCTTAAATCGCAAAGCTTTCAAAATTCGCCATCATCTCCCTTGGCCCAGGTTGGGTCGGAGTGTCCCCTTCATCCTTGCTCTTTGTCCCATTCTTGAATTTTGGGAGGGTCGTCAGAATGAGCTGACCCCCTCCCCTCACGGACATCCAAGAAATAGACATTGACGGAGATTTAAGAGAGGAATTTGGGAGGCAAGTCAAAAAAAACCAAACTGTTCTGGTGTGCATTGCCCTATAACGTCGTTTTGAGGGTAGGAGTTGAGACAGTTGATGTCCAGGATGCGAGGGGTCTGTAAATACTTTCCCAGCCCTCTTTTTGACTCGTGCAGTAGACAGGTCCTCCATGGAAGGCAGGTTGGTAGCCACAGTTTTTTTCCGCAGTTCTAATGATCCTCTGACGTCCGTCTCTGTCTTGTTGGGTTGCAGAACCAAACCAGACAGTTATGGAGGTCCAGATGACAGACTCAATAGTTCCTCTGTAGAACTGGATCAGCAGCTCCTTGGGCAGTTTGAGTTTTCAGAGTTGGCGTAGAAAGAACATTCTTTGTTGTGGGTTTTTTGATGACGTTTTTGATGTTAGGTGTCCATTTTCAGTCTTGAGATATGATAGAATCTAGAGACTTGAAGGACTCTACTGTTGATATTGTGTTGTCTAGTATTGTAAGAGGTGTATTGTAAAGAGAACGAAAGATGTTGGCCATGGTTAAAAATATTTTGGTCATTGACCAGGCTAAAGTAAGATAGCAGATAAAATTAATTAGATTAACTAGATAAAAGAAGGCAAATGTTCTATTCTATTCTATTCTATTCTATTCTATTCTATTCTATTCTATTCTATTCTATTCTATTCTATTCTATTCCATTCCATTCCATTCCATTCCACTCCACTCCACTCCACTCCACTCCACTCCACTCCACTCCACTCCCTCCTATTTCTATTTCTATTTCTATTTCTATTTCTATTTCTATTTCTACTCCTATTCTATTCTATTCTCTATTCTATTCTCTATTCTCTTCTCTATCCTACTCTACCCTACTCTACTGTATTCTTCATTTCTCTTCTCTTCTCTTCTCTTCTCTTCTCTTCTCTTCTCTTCTCTTCTCTTCTCTTCTCCTTCTCTTCTTCACTTCTCTTCTCAGAATGAGGCAAATAATGTTAAATAAAAACGCGGTCAAACTGTTCCTGACAAGATACTCCTAGATCTCGCCAGCTATCGAACAGAATTCGGTGGCGTTATAAGAGAGCTCATCGCTCAGATCAACTAAGGCAGTAACTAAGGGAAAGAGTCAATGCAAACCGAAACTTAAAGTAATAAAGAGTAATTAGATTGTGTTGCAATTTGTGGTTAAGATTGACAAAAGAGGCGTTTGTGGGCAAGGCTCTAACACTTATCACTGTGAGGTAATGGAGGGTAGATATCAGGCCGCATCTGGAGTAAATCCATCTGATAAGCAGATTTTACCCAATTTGCAAATCCTGCATCTTTTCACTCCCTGGAAAGCAGTTTATATATTGATTTTCACCACCGGTCCGTGTTTCGAGACGCAGCTTGCCTCTAAAATAAACACCTTACAAAACTACACGCTGGGATTTGCAGCTGGGAATGCATTTTCTTAAACCTATAGCTTGATTTTCCCATTAAAAACTTTTGTTGCCTTAACCTCTGTAAATCGAGCGCGCGGCACGATTGACGCGATCTTTAGCATAACAAATATATATAGATTTTTTTTCTCTCTCTCTTTCTTTTCCCCCCCCCATAGTGGAAAAATGTATGAATTCCATGCAAGACGGCACTCAGATGATCAAACTCAGGGGCAGCTCCAAAGGTCTCGTCCGTTTCTATTACCTGGATGAACACAAGTCGTGCATTCGCTGGAGGCCCTCGCGAAAAAATGAAAAGGCGAAAAGTAAGTGAAGCGTTTCAAGGCGATCCGTCTTTGATTACGGTCACAGATCAGAATTTTGTGACATGTCTAGTCCAGTGTTCTGTGTCATACTGTATGTCAACTCGCAAAGTATCCCTGGCCTGCTCTCGAGTTGCCATAGGCCAGGGTTCGCATCAAGGCAACCTGAGAGATTGAAGGGGGAAGAGGGAATGGAGCTGTCGGAGAGAGAGAGACAGAGACAGAGCCTGGGCCGTCCATCAGCCCTCAGATGGAGAGTCAACAGCCCCCAAGTCGAGGTGGCTGATGAGGAAGAGGAGGAACAGCTAGGTCCAGTGCCTGACGAGCCGATGCTCAGAAGGCAGAGGAGAGGAGAGCAGTGGAAATCTATGGGCCGGTCTTTGGGACGGAAGAGCCGCCGCTGCTAGCGAAGCCCCTCCCTAGCTCTGGGGATAAAAGGCAGAGGGCGGAGATGAATAGATGTGCATAGATTCATTTCCTCTCATGCTGACCCTCCCCTTATCCCCCCTCCCCCATTGAGTATGGCAGTCCTGACAGCTGTTTTCTGTCTTCCTTCTGCACCTCCTAACCTCACCTCACTGGCATCAGCCACTCCCGTTGTTCAAAGGCCAAGCACTGTATTCTAATTCTTCCATTCCTTCCCCCCTCCTCCCCCCCCTTCCCCCGGCCGCAGTCTCCATAGATTCCATCCAGGAAGTGTGCGAAGGGAAGCAGTCGGAGATCTTCCAGCGCTACAGTGACGGCAGCTTCGATCCCAACTGCTGCTTCACCATCTACTATGGGGACCACATGGAATCCCTCGACCTGGTGTCCTCGAACGGAGAGGAAGCGCGGATGTGGATCACCGGCCTCAAGTACCTGATGGCGGGGATAAGCGATGAAGACAGCCTGTCCAAACGGCAGAGGACGAGGGACCAGTATCCTTTTGGGGGCGGACGGGATCCAGAGAGCTTGTAGACTAACGAAGAGACTGGACAAACATTTTGTCTGAAATGGCATTGGGTTTCCTGCCTAAGCTGGGGGGGTTGGACTAGAAGACCTCTAAGGTCCCTTCCAATTCTGTTATTCTGCTCTGTTCCGTTCCATTCTACTCTTCTTTCTTCTCTTCTCCTTCTCCTCCTCCTCCTCGAATAGCAGTTACAGTATAAAGAGGAAAAGTGAAACATGTAGAAAAAAACGAAATAGACAAAAATTATCACCATAGGAAAAAAACGAGATATGCAAAAATGATCACTCTGTCATTTAATACTTAGTTGGGTAACCTTTAGCATGAATGACGGCCTTACAACGTCTTCCCATGGAGCGAACCAAGCCTTTGAGTTCTGCAGCTGTTCTGATGTGAAACCAAGATGGAAGGATGGCTTCTATTAACTGGGTTTTATTGCTCGGTCACTTCTGACTAACCAGTTTCTTCTTTAGTAGACCTGAAGAAAAATTGTTAACAGAGAATTGCAGTTTAAAAAAAAGATGGGGAAGGAATCGGGGCGCCCTGCCATTCCCAACAGAAGTTGGCACGACAAATCAATCAATCCGATGGCTCTCCAGGAAGGAGAGTTGATTTTTCGGCCTCTTCTGAGCCTCCCTCCTTCTTCCTGAAATGTCCTATCCCTTTCCTTAACTCCGGCTAAATGTGGTTGAAGCAAACCTTCGACGAAGCAGATAAAAACGGTGACGGCAGCCTGAGCATTAACGAGGTCCTTCAACTGATGCACAAGCTAAACGTCAATCTCCCCCGTCAGAAAGTCAAGCAGATGTTCAAGGTAAGGCTCCATCGTGCCGTACCGCGGTGTCTAACGAGGCAGGTGGCGGTTGCTCAGAGGGCCGGCCGGCTGGCCTGGGGAGCAGTTGCTGATGTAACTCTGTCCATCTCCGCCTCGGGCTTACCACCAAACGTCTGTTCTGCCCCAGCTACGGATCCCAAAGAATGCAGCACACACAAAGTCTGTACGAAACTTAATTTACTAAAATAACTCAGTCTTTTTCAAACAAAGGCTGTTAATAAACTTTCTTAACAGCCTACAAGAATCCTAAAATAAGGTAATCACAATCTTACTAGAGTTGGCAGAAACCCAAGAAGCAATTTTGCAGAGAATCCAAACACGAAGGAGAGTGGACTAAAGTTGTTCCCTACAGCTTGCTGCAATCGGCGTTCCTCCTTAAATAGGCTAAGGGAGCCCAGAAGCCATGTGTAGAGAATCCAGACGTGAAGTAGAGTGAACTAAAGTTGTTCCTTATAACTTGCTTCAGTTGGCGTTCCTCCTTGAATAGGCTAAGGGAGTGGCCAATTAGCTCCAAGCCTTACTCTCGAGGACAACTCCTCCTGAGGAGCCACTCCTGCCTTTTGGCCGCTCTGCGCGCCCGTGCATTGAGAAGAGGCTCCTCCTCTTCTTCCTCTTCACTTAAGGGAGCTTCTGAAGGTTCTGAAGGCCCTGACTAAATCCCCACCTCTGGCACCACATCTTCTCCAGCCTCCTCACTGTCCAACTCGAGCGCCAGCTGCACAGGTGCTGGCGCAGCACCACACCAGCCTCCTCGTTGTCGGAATCAGCTACAATCTGCACAGGCCACTGACGGGCCACAACAACGTCGGGGTTTGCAGCTGTTGTGGCCCGCCAGACTCAGACAACAAGGAGGTTGGGGAAGAACTCGGGCCAGTTCTGGAGCTTGAATGGATGTCAGCCCTTCCAGGTAGATCAGACCGGGAACCCAGTAGGTCACTTAAAGTTCTAGTAATACAGCTAGTCAACTGCGATTGAGGCCAAAATCTCTGTCGTTAAGCGAGACATTTCTTCAAGGAGCTTCGCCCCATTTTACGACCTTTCTTGCCTCAGTTGTTAAGTGAATCACTTCAGTTAAGTTAGTAACCTGGTTGTTAAGTGAATCCGGCTTCCCCCTTGACTTTGCTCGCGGGAAGGTCACAAAAGGGGATTGCGTCATAAGTACGAGCCAGTTGCCAAGCTTCTGAATTTCAATCACATCATATTGGAGATGCCGCAAAGGTCATAACTCTGGAAAATGGTCCTAACTAAGTCACATTTTTCAGCGCCGTTGGAATGGTCACGAAGCAAACTGTTGTAAGTCGACAACCCCCTGTGTATTGTAAAGTTCTAGTAATAGAAAGTTGCACATCTGAATGCCCTCCCTCCTTTTTTCTTAATGAGCATTAGGGAGGGCCTTTTCCTGTGGTGGAATTCAATTTTTTTTACTACCAGTTCTGTGGGCGTGGCTTGGTGGGCGTGGTGTGGCTTGGTGGGCATGGCTTGGGCGTGGCAGGGGAAGGATACTGCAAAATCTCCATTCTTATCTCACTCCTAGGGGAAAGATATTGCAAAATCCCCATTCCCTCCCCACTGCAAGGGAAGGATACTGCAAAATCTCCATTCCCTCCTCACTCCTGGGGGAAGGATACTGCAAAATCTCCATTCCCACCCCACTCCAGGGGAAGGATACTACAAAATCTCCATTCCTGGGGGAAGGATATTGCAAAATCCCCATTCCCTCCCCACTCCTGGGGGAAGGATACTGCAAAATCCCCATTCCCTTCCTACTCCTAGGGGACGGGTACTGCAAAATCTCCATTCCCACCCCACTCTGGGTCCAGGCAGAGGTGGTATTTGCTGGTTCTCCGAACTACTCAAAATTTCTGCTCCCGGTTCTCCAGAACCTGCTGAGTAGCCTTTTCACGTTACACGCCTACCCTGGACCCCAAGTTCCTCTTTTCTTCCTAACTGTTGTCTTGGCAGCATCTCTTCCTTCTGCCCTCTACACCGAACCATCTCACAACACACAAATGGCTCCGATTGCGACGACAAACTCGGTGTTTTGGTCAAATAGACCGAGAGAAGTTGTTCTGATTGTCTTCCGTCTTCCGGTCCTGACCTATTTTCTCGCTGAACTGCGAATTCTGTTTGTTGTTGTTTTTTTCCTGAAATCCATCTCCTTTTGCCCAGATAATTGCAAGCAAAAACGCCGTGCTCTGGGAAACAGAACGCTCTTCGTTTTTGGGTGCACAAAGCTTTAAGAGAAGGTCTTCTCTTAAATAGAAGGATTTTTTTTTTTAACCATCCCGGGGCCGCTGAAGCTGGCAGCTCTCAAGCCCTTTTGTTTATTATCTCACAGCATTTTTTAAAAAAAGCAAGAGTTTCCAGGGGGAGGGCCTTCTCTGTGGCAGCACCTGCCCTCTGGAACGATTTGCCCCCGGAGATACGAAGGATACCAGATCTCCGGGCCTTTCGCCGTGCCCTAAAAACTTTTCTTTTCCATTAAGCAGGGCTGGCGTGAACACCCCCCCTTTTTTTTAGCGCTTTTTAGCTTCTTAAGTGTAAATTGGGCTTTAATTGGATTGTTTTAAATTGTGGGCCAAAGCTGTATAATTCTTTTAATTGATTTTATATTTTGTATTGGTATGTTTTTTATCCTTGGCTATGCACCGCCCTGAGTCCAATAGGAGAAGGGCGGTATATTTTTTTTTTTTTTTTTTTAAATTTGATTTATATGCCGCCCTTCTCCGGAGACTCAGGGCGGCTTACAATGCGTTAAGCAATAGCCTTCATACTTTTGTATATTTTATACAAAGTCAGCTTATTGCCCCCACAAACTGGGTCCTCATTTCACCTACCTTAGAAAAGGATGGAAGGCTGAGTCAACCTTGAGCCTTGGAGAGATTCGAACCAGCAGTAATTGCAGGCAGCTGTGTTAATAACAGGGTGCTTAGACCACTGTACCATCAAGGCTCATTTATTCATAAATTTATATTTATAAATTCATAAATTTATATTTATTCAATATAAATTGAATAAATAATAATAATAATAATAATAATAATAATAATAATAATAATAATAATAATAATAATAACAACAACAACTCTGCCCTGCTTCCTTTGATTTCTGGCGGTTCGGTTGCTAAGGCTGATTGAAAACGCAGATTCCGAAAATATCAATATCGCCCTTGTGGATTTCTGATAGGAAATTCAGATCAAATTCAGGTCTTCCCCTGCTCAAACAGGAAACAATAGACCATGTCAATCAATCAATCAATCAATCAATCAATCAGAATAGAGCTGGAAGGGACCTTGGAGGTCTTCTAGTCAACCCCCTACTCAGGCAGGAGACCCTACCTACCTCGACCATTTCTACGGTTGGGCTATACTTTACTTTACTTTACTTTTATTTGATTTATATACCGCCCTCCTCCCGAAGGACTCAGGGCGGTGAACAGCCAACAATAAAATCCATACCTACAAAATTTAAAAAGCAGAATGAAAATCAAATTAAATAGTTTTGGCCCCGACAAATTTAAAACCCCAATCAATTTGAAACCAATTTTAAAGTTTGAATATATAAAATACTAAAAAATATTAAAAATTAAAACTTCTTTTATAAAAGAGGGAGAAAGTTAGGCCAGGCCCGCCTGGTGAAATAATAAGGTCTTTAAAGCGCGGCGGAAGGTGCGTAGATCCGGGATCCTCCGTATCTCCGGGGGGAGCTCGTTCCAGATAGTAGGTGCCCCCACAGAGAAGGCTCTCCCCCTGGGGGCCGCCAGTCGGCATTGTTTGGCCGATGGCACCCGGAGGAGCCCCTCTCTATGGGAGCGTACTGGCCGGTGGGAGGCTATTGGTGGTAGTAGGCGGTCCCGCAAGTACTTACTTACGTTCTCAAACTGAACAGCCCCGTGTGCTCTCTGCCGACCTGTCCGTCAACCTCTACATTCCCCTCTTAAATCTATTATTTAAAATCACGAGGGCTTACAGTAAAAATCTCTCTTCATTTTTTTACATTTTTCGCACGGGTCATCGATGCAACACTGGGGGAAGAAAAAAAAAATCCTCCTTAAAATCTCTTTGAATTGCTCCCAAATCAATCCGGCTCATACTTAAGCTGGAGGCAGTAATGTCAAAAAAAAAAAAAAAAAAAAAACCCAAAAAACCACGAAGCAATTTCTGTGAAACTCGGCAAGAGAGAACTTATATCTATTGTTAGTTTTTTTTTTTTTTTAATAAGCTTTTCTCCCTTTTTCAAAAAAAAATTCTTCCTTTCTCTCTCTCTCTCTCTCTCTCTCTCTCTCTCTCTCTCTCTCTCTCTCTCTCTCTCTCTCTCTCTTTCTCTGCCTCGATTAGCTTCCCCCTGCAAAATGCCCACCATAAAGAGATAGCAACACCACGGAAAAGTTAGATATCACACACTCTTTAATGTTGGAAGATTAAGAAAAGAAATCCTTCCACCCGTAGAGAAAAGCGGCGTGCGTTTACCCGCTTGAAAAAAGGGAGAACTAAATGGGAAATAGATGCACCGATTATTACTAAAGATGTTACTAGTTTCCAATTAACACCGTTCATTTGTCAAAGCGAGTTTTTAAATGCCTGGCAAGGAAATTTCATGCTTCCCCCCCCACCACCATCCCTGTAAAACCTAATTTACAGGAACCTCTTGATTTTCCTGAGGTTTATTAAATTGTGGTCTCGTTCCTGGGTTTTGAAAGGAAAAAATAAATAAATAACTGTTTTGCTTCTTTAATCCATGCAGTTATATCTTCACACATCAACACTTGGCTGCCAACATAATCCCCATTGTTATTGGTATTGGCTGCTATCTGGGAAAAACCCAAACCCGGATTTACGGGTGATTGGCTGGCAGGATGCCAACTTGGGCAATCGATGGAATGGATCGAAATTTCCCGCTTCCCGTCAACCGGCTGAAACGCTCCCACCCGAGTCCTAATAGCTCCCCGTCCATAGGACGGAGAGTGCATTCCCAGGGGCAGGAAAGAGATGGCGGCATCCCAGGATGTCCTCAGCGGGATCGGCCATCTCAGTCGTGGAAAACCGTGTTTGATACAAGTGGAAGTAGAGACAGGGCAGGTGTAAAAATAAATAAATAAATCCAGTTTTGGGTGTCCGTTGTGCGCGCACACGTCTGTCTCGGCAATTTGTTTTTTGTAATAATCCTAGTCTAACTGGCTTGATTTCCTTCCTTCTTCCTTCCCTCACTCCTTTCTCCCTTCTTCTTCCCTTCCTCCTTCTCTTCCTTCTGCCTCCCACCTCCCTTCCTCCGTCTTCCCTTCTTACTGTCTCCCTTCCTTCTCCCTCCCTCTTCCTTCTCCCTCCCTCTTCCTTTCCTTCTTCCTTCCTCCTTCCTTCCTCCCTTTCCTTCTTCCTCCCTCCCTCCTCCCTCTTCCCTTCCTCCCTTTCTTCTTCCCTCCCTTCCTCTCCCCTTCTTTCCTCTCTCCCTCCTTCCTTCCTCCATCTTTCCTTCTTTCTGTCTCCCTCTCTTTTCCCTTCCTTCTTCCTCTCTCCTTCCTTCCTTCCTTCCTCCCTCCCTCTCTCTCTCCTTCCTTCCTTCCTCCCTCTTCCCTTCCTTCTTCCTCTCTCCTTCCTTCCTTCCTCCATCTTTTCTTCTTTCTGTCTCCCTCTCTCTTCCCTTCCTTCTTCCTCTCTCCTCCCTCCCTCTTCCCTTCTTCCTCTCTCCTTCCTTCCTTCCTCCCTCCCTCTCTCCTTCCTTCCTTCCTTCCTCCCTCTTCTCTTCCTTCTTCCTCTCTCCTTCCTTCCTCCCTCTCTCCTCCCTCCCCTTTCCTTCCTCCCTCCTTCCTCCCTTTCTTCCTCCATTCCTCTTCCCTTCCTTCTTTCCTCCCTCCCTTCTTCCTCCCTCCCTCTTCCCTTCTTTCTGTCTCCCTTCCTTCCTTCCTTCCTTCCTCCTCCTTCTGTCTCCCTCCCTCCGTCCTTCCTCCCTCTTCCCTTCTTTCTGTTTCCCTTCCTCCCTCTTCCCTTCCTTCCTTCCTTCCTTCCTTCCTTCCTTCCTTCCTCCCTCCCTTCCCTCCCTCTTCCTTCTGCCTCCCTCCCTCCTCCCTCCCTCCCTCTTCCCTTCTTTCTGTCTCCCTTCCTTTCTTTCTTCCTCCCTTCCTCTTCCCTCCCTCTTCCTTCTGCCTCTCTCCCTCCTCCCTCTTCCCTTCCTTCTTCCTCCCTTCCTTCCTCCCTCTTTCCTTCCTTCCTTCGGGTCGCAGAACCTTCTGCTACCAGGCAGAAAAGCATCTTAAGGCAGAGCCTCCGCCGAGACAGGCCCAACCGCAACCTGCTTTGCCCCGTTTCCAAACGAGCTGGCCGCTTTTTGGCTGCGCCTGGCGTCCAGATGCGTGACATCCGCAAGCATCCAAGCGGCTTTAATTCTGCAGAGGGGAGAAGGTGAAAAAAAATGGCCGCTGGAACCTGGGCACCATTATTCGGTGTGCGTTGAACGATGCTAATCGGGTTACTGAAAGCGGAGGGAGCTCCAGCGTATCCTGGCCTATTGCTGGAGTTCATTAGCTGGCGGTCGGCAGATGGTTGTGGCACGCGAGGGTCTCGCGACGGCAGTCTTGGAAACGAAATCGGATGTTTTGCAAATTAGGGAGTCAACGATCCGTTGGAAGAAAAAGAACACTTGGAGATTGTGGGTGGGGGGGAATCCCTCCCAAAATCAGTGGTTGTGATGGGATGCGGTGAAATCTGTTAATGCCGACTGCTTTGCTCCATGGTCGTTATGTGTACTGGATTCCCAATCTCTTTATTCCTAGAAGTTGCAGGTGTTTCATCACTGGAGGTCTCCTGCTTGGGCAGGGGGTTGGACTAGAAGACCTCCAAGGACCCTTCCAGCTCTATTCTGATTGATTGATTGATTGATTGATTGATTGATTGATTGAAATGGTCTAGGCAGGGGGTTGGACTAGAAGACCTCCAAGGACCCTTCCAGCTCTATTCTGATTGATTGATTGATTGATTGATTGATTGATTGATTGATTGAAATGGTCTAGGCAGGGGGTTGGACTAGAAGACCTCCAAGGACCCTTCCAGCTCTATTCTGATTGATTGATTGATTGATTGATTGATTGAAATGGTCTAGGCAGGGGGTTGGACTAGAAGACCTCCAAGGACCCTTCCAGCTCTATTCTGATTGATTGATTGATTGATTGAAATGATCTAGGCAGGGGGTTGGACTAGAAGACCTCCAAGGACCCTTCCAGCTCTATTCTGATTGATTGATTGATTGATTGATTGATTGATTGAAATGGTCTAGGCAGGGGGTTGGACTAGAAGACCTCCAAGGACCCTTCCAGCTCTATTCTGATTGATTGATTGATTGATTGATTGATTGATTGATTGAAATGGTCTAGGCAGGGGGTTGGACTAGAAGACCTCCAAGGACCCTTCCAGCTCTATTCTGATTGATTGATTGATTGATTGATTGATTGATTGATTGAAATGGTCTAGGCAGGGGGTTGGACTAGAAGACCTCCAAGGACCCTTCCAGCTCTATTCTGATTGATTGATTGATTGATTGATTGATTGATTGAAATGATCTAGGCAGGGGGTTGGACTAGAAGACCTCCAAGGACCCTTCCAGCTCTATTCTGATTGATTGATTGATTGATTGATTGATTGATTGATTGATTGAAATGATCTAGGCAGGGGGTTGGACTAGAAGACCTCCAAGGACCCTTCCAGCTCTATTCTGATTGATTGATTGATTGATTGATTGATTGAAATGGTCTAGGCAGGGGGTTGGACTAGAAGACCTCCAAGGACCCTTCCAGCTCTATTCTGATTGATTGATTGATTGATTGATTGATTGATTGATTGATTGAAATGGTCTAGGCAGGGGGTTGGACTAGAAGACCTCCAAGGACCCTTCCAGCTCTATTCTGATTGATTGATTGATTGATTGATTGATTGATTGATTGATTGAAATGGTCTAGGCAGGGGGTTGGACTAGAAGACCTCCAAGGACCCTTCCAGCTCTATTCTGATTGATTGATTGATTGATTGATTGATTGATTGATTGAAATGGTCTAGGCAGGGGGTTGGACTAGAAGACCTCCAAGGACCCTTCCAGCTCTATTCTGATTGATTGATTGATTGATTGATTGATTGATTGAAATGGTCTAGGCAGGGGGTTGGACTAGAAGACCTCCAAGGACCCTTCCAGCTCTATTCTGATTGATTGATTGATTGATTGATTGATTGATTGAAATGATCTAGGCAGGGGGTTGGACTAGAAGACCTCCAAGGACCCTTCCAGCTCTATTCTGATTGATTGATTGATTGATTGATTGATTGATTGAAATGATCTAGGCAGGGGGTTGGACTAGAAGACCTCCAAGGACCCTTCCAGCTCTATTCTGATTGATTGATTGATTGATTGAAATGATCTAGGCAGGGGGTTGGACTAGAAGACCTCCAAGGACCCTTCCAGCTCTATTCTGATTGATTGATTGATTGATTGATTGATTGATTGATTGATTGAAATGATCTAGGCAGGGGGTTGGACTAGAAGACCTCCAAGGACCCTTCCAGCTCTATTCTGATTGATTGATTGATTGATTGATTGATTGAAATGGTCTAGGCAGGGGGTTGGACTAGAAGACCTCCAAGGACCCTTCCAGCTCTATTCTGATTGATTGATTGATTGATTGATTGATTGATTGAAATGATCTAGGCAGGGGGTTGGACTAGAAGACCTCCAAGGACCCTTCCAGCTCTATTCTGATTGATTGATTGATTGATTGATTGATTGATTGAAATGATCTAGGCAGGGGGTTGGACTAGAAGACCTCCAAGGACCCTTCCAGCTCTATTCTGATTGATTGATTGATTGATTGAAATGATCTAGGCAGGGGGTTGGACTAGAAGACCTCCAAGGACCCTTCCAGCTCTATTCTGATTGATTGATTGATTGATTGATTGATTGATTGATTGATTGAAATGATCTAGGCAGGGGGTTGGACTAGAAGACCTCCAAGGACCCTTCCAGCTCTATTCTGATTGATTGATTGATTGATTGATTGATTGAAATGGTCTAGGCAGGGGGTTGGACTAGAAGACCTCCAAGGACCCTTCCAGCTCTATTCTGATTGATTGATTGATTGATTGATTGATTGATTGAAATGGTCTAGGCAGGGGGTTGGACTAGAAGACCTCCAAGGACCCTTCCAGCTCTATTCTGATTGATTGATTGATTGATTGATTGATTGAAATGGTCTAGGCAGGGGGTTGGACTAAAAGACCTCCAAGGACCCTTCCAGCTCTATTCTGATTGATTGATTGATTGATTGATTGATTGAAATGGTCTAGGCAGGGGGTTGGACTAAAAGACCTCCAAGGACCCTTCCAGCTCTATTCTGATTGATTGATTGATTGATTGATTGATTGATTGAAATGGTCTAGGCAGGGGGTTGGACTAGAAGACCTCCAAGGTCGCTTCCAACTTGGTTGCTCTGTTATGTTATGAGATGCTTTCCACACGCCCCTTTTCCTTCGGTGGGCTCAGCTGCCTCTTTTCCGACCATTGTCCAGCCGCTGGCTTTTCCTCCTGACTCCCAAGGCCCTTCCCACAGGCCGTTACATCTAAAGGCCCTTCAGAGTAAAACGAAGATGACACGGGAATAACGAGGAATTTTCCTGACAGAACAATTAACCAGGGGAGCAACTTGCCTCCAGAAATGACGGGTGTGCTCCATAGCGCACCCATAACTGGACAGCCATTTGTCTGCAATGTTACAGCGTCTCCTGCCTGAGTAGGGGGTTGGACTAGAAGATCTCCAAGGTCCCTTCTAGCCCGAGGATTTTATATTCAGCAATCTTAAAGCATGCTGGCTGGGGAATTCTAGCAGTTAAGTCAGAGGGAGATCCAACCTGGAATTAAAGAGAAACTTCCTGACAATTAACCAGCGGAACAACTTGCCACCAGAAGTTGTGGCTGCTTCAACACTGGAAGTTTTTAAGAAGAGGTTGGACAACCATCTGTCTGAAGTGGTGTAGGGTTGCCTGCCTAAGCAGGGGGTTGGACTAGAAGACCTCCAAGGTCCCTCCCAACTCTCCTGTTACTCTTGTACCCTCTGCTTTCCCCTCCCGTTCTTTCAACAGGAGGCTGACACGGATGACAACCAGGGAACCCTGGACTTCGAAGAGTTCTGCGCTTTCTACAAGATGATGTCCACCCGGCGCGACTTGTACCTTCTCATGCTCACCTACAGCAACCACAAGGACTTCCTGGATCCCGAGGATCTCAAACGTTTCCTGGACACCGAGCAAAAGGTAGATGGGCGTGAAGGTGTCACACATACCCCTCTCCGCCTCGTGCGACCTCCTTTGGGTCTCTCCGGATTCTTTGGTTTCAGTTGCCAGCAGAATCTCTCCCTCTCTCTCTCTCTCTCTCTCTCTCTCTCTCTCTCTCTCTCTCTCTCTCTCTCTCTCTCCCCTTCTTTCTCTCCCTCTCCCTCCCCCTCCCTCTTCCTCCCTCCCTCCCTTCCTCTGGGTGGGATGCTGCCAAAGAGGCCGTAAAACTAATCGTCGTTAGGTTGGAAGGCTCGTCACAGGGAGTCCTTGACTCACGACCATCATTGAGGCCAAAATTTATGTCGCTAAGCAGGGCACTTCTCCAGTGAGTTTTCTTTCTTGCTACAGCGGCTAAGTAAATCGTCGCGGCTGTTAAATTAGTCACACCATCGTTAAGTGAATCCGGCTTCCCCACGGACTTTGCTGGACAGAAGGTCGCAAAAAGGGGCTCGCCGTCATGAATGTGAGTCAGTTGCCGAGCATCTGAATTTTGATGACGTAGCTGTGGTTGTAATTGTGGAAAAAAAAAAAACCGCTCCTATGTCGCTTTTTTCCCCAGTCTCGTCGTAACTGTGAACGATCGCTGGGGGCATAAATTCACTTAACGAATGTCTCACTTAGCGACAGCGGGCTCAGTATTTCATTCTTCTTCTTCTCTCTGCCTTTCTTTTGCTCGGTTTATCATCTCATCCGGTAAACAACTTTTAAGGCGGCGTGCGCAATTTTACGATGGGAAGCAAATCCTGATTAAAAAAAATTTGTCCTCGTTTAAATGTTGGGAGCTGTGGAATAAAACCCAGATACGTTGTTTTTTTTTTTTTTCCCCTGCCTCTTTGTGTTAAATGATTCATCCTTTCTGCTTCAGTGGCTAGATTCCACCACTAGGCACACCTGCCCCGAAGGATATTTACGCACTGTCTGTTAACGGTCCGTGCACCGCTTTCTAATGCAATGCCTGTTC
This sequence comes from Pituophis catenifer annectens, assembly GCF_029215685.1. Taxonomy (NCBI): domain Eukaryota; kingdom Metazoa; phylum Chordata; class Lepidosauria; order Squamata; family Colubridae; genus Pituophis; species Pituophis catenifer. Next base: position 2,471,796 of record NW_027256898.1, on the reverse strand, counting down.
GGTGCTTCCACATTGATTTAATGTCTGCTTTCCAGTGAACTGAGCTACAAGCCCTACCCAGATCCATTTATCCTGGCCGAGCGCTTGCATTGCGATACGCTTGTGAAGCGATGGCTGGATCCTACGCCTTGCATATTGCTGTTTGTGCAGAGTGTGGGTGTGCTATGAGCCTCCCCAAATTGACAACATCAATTTTGGGCTCAGTTATGGTCATAAGTCGAGGACTATCGGCCCAGGCGTTTCTTGGTTGCTCTAAACGAAGAATTGGCTTCTGCACCGCTGGGTTATTGATCCCCTGCTTCTATTATAAAGGATTTAATTGGCAGGAATACAAAGAAGGTGATTTTGGGTTGTGTTTTTTTTTTTGTCTTGTTCCCTTTTGGAAGGGATGCAAACATCGGCTAATTGGCTGCAGTTCAGGAGTTTCCTTAAATCCCAGTTTTTAACCCAGTCCTCCTGGGTCGACGTTCCCCTTGGAACTCCGGTTTTTTGGTTCTTTCTTTCTTTCTTTCTTTCTTTCTTTCTTTCTTTCTTTCTTTCTTTCGTTCTTTCTTTCTTTCTTTCTTTCTTCCTTCCTTCCTTCCTTCCTTCCTTCCTTCCTTCCTTCCTTCCTTCCTTTCTTTCTTTCACAACATTTTCTCCAAATTTCCTACTGCAGTTGTGGAAAACAGCGGTGGAAGGGTCTCCTTGCAGAGCGAAAGCGCCAGAAGGAAACCGTCCCTCCTCAAAAATGCCTTTTTAAACAATGCAAAAATACGAAGCATATTTGTTCCATCTTTTCCTGCATTTATCAAGATGGAACAGGATGAGCTTACGAAAACCCTGCTGTTCAAACTTGGAAAAACTAGCCATCTCAGTATGGGTGATGCCCCTTTGGGATGGGACAGATGGGACGGTCCTACCCCAGCACTCTGATGAAAAGAAGGATTAGGGGAGACATGATAGCAGTGTTCCGATATCTCAGGGGTTGCCCCAAAGGAGAGGGAGTCAAGCTATTCTCCAAAGCACCTGAAGGCAGGACAAGAAGCAATGGGTGGAAGCTAATCAAGGAGAGAAGCAACTTAGAACTAAGGAGAAATTTCCTGACAGTTAGAACAATTAATCCGTGGAACAACTTGCCACCAGAAGTTGTGAATGCTCCAACACTGGAAGTTTTTAAGAAGATGTTGGACGACCATTTGTCTGAAGTGGTGTAGGGTTTCCTGCCTAAGCAGGGGGTTGGACTAGAAGACCTCCAAGGTCCCTTCCAACTCTATTCTATTCTACCATTGGCATTTTACCCAAAATGACCTGCCAATATATGGTGGCTTGAAGACCACACCATATGTATCAAAGATTCGCTGATTGTCATGAAGGAGGGGAGAATAGAATAGAATAGAATAGAATAGAATAGAATAGAATAGAATAGAATAGAATAGAATAGAATAGAATAGAATAGAATAGAATAATTGGAATTGGAAATGAATAGAACAGAACAGAACAGAATAGAATAATTGGAAATAAATAGAATAGAATAGAATAGAATAGAATAGAATAGAATAGAATAGAATAGAATAGAATAGAATAGAATAGAATAGAATAATTGGAAATGGAAATGAACAGAACAGAACAGAACAGAACAGAATAGAATAGAATAGAATAGAATAGAATAGAATAACAGAGTTGCAAGGGACCTTGGAGATCTTCTAGTCCAACCCCCTGCTTAAAATCTCTTTGCATTGGTTGAAAGACAGGAACGCTGGATGCGATTGGAAAAAGGAAACATCCACATTACCAAGACCACCGGATAAATGTCATGTGAATGCCCCAATTTGTCTACATCACATTTCCTTTTTTATTTATTTAGATGAGCAACGTCACCAAGGAGCACTGCTTGGAAATTATAAATCAGTTCGAACCTTGTCCGGAAAACAGGCAGCAAGGAGCCCTGGGGATTGATGGTAAGTTCCCTCCGGCTTTTTAACCAACAAATCCGATCACCTCGAGCCGGTGGGATGTTTTGACCCACAACACAACCAGGGGGTGGGGCTGCTGGGGGTTCGCAGGGGTTCGGGAGAACCTCTAGCTAAGATTCTGTGCAGTTCGGAGAACCCCCAAATTCCACTCCTGGCTGGCCCCACCTACCCCGCCTCTCCTAGGAATCCCCCCGCGACCCGTTTTGGATGCAGGTAAGTACAGGGCGTGCATGGAGGCTCGGGGACGGCGAAAAATGGGCGTACTGGAAGTTCGTTTCCAGCCTCCAGAGGGCCTCCGAAGCCTGGGGAGGCCATTCTTGTCCTTCCGGAGGCTCGAGAAAAGCCTCTGGAGCCCGGGGAGGCCAAAAACAACCTCCCCTCCCGCTGTGGTGCAAGAGGCCGACTAGGCCACGCCCACCCAACAACCAGGCAGAGAACCCCTTGCTAATTTTTTTTGAAGCCCACTCCCGAACACAAGAGAGAGAGGGAGAGGGAAGAAGGGGAGAGAAAGAGAGAAAGATGGAGGGAGAGAGGGGAAGAGAGAGAGAGGGAGGGAGGGAGAGAAAGAGAGACAGAAAGGGAGGAAGGGAAGAAGAGAGGGAGAGAAAGACAGGGAGGGAGAGAGAGAGAAAGAGACAGGGAGGGAGAGAGAGAGAAAGAGAGGGAGGGAGAGAGAAAGAGAGACAGAGAGGGAGGAAGGGAAGAAGAGAGAGAGAGAAAGAAAGACAGACAGGGTGGGAAGGAGAGAGAGAGAAAGAGAGACAGGGAGGGAGAGACAGAGAGGGAGGAAAGGAAGAAGAGAGAGAGACAAAGAGAGAGAAAGGCAGGGAGAGAGAGAGAAAGAGAGAGAGACAGAGGGAAGAAGGGAAGACAAGAGGGAGAGAAGGAGAGAAAGACGGAGGGAGAGAGGGAAAGAGAGAGTCAAGGAGGGAAGGAAAGAGAAAGACAGAGAGGGTGAAGGAGGGAAAGAGAGACATGGAGGGAGAAACAGAAGGAGGGAGAGAAAGAGAGAGAGAAAGAAAGAAAGAAAGAAAGAAAGAAAGAAAGAAAGAAAGAAAGAAAGAAAGAAAGAAAGAAAGAAAGAGCTAGCTAGCTGTCGGACAAAATTGCCAGCAGCCATCTCGACCGTGTATTATTATTATTATTATTATTATTATTATTATTATTATCATCATCATCATCATCATCATCATTATCATCATCAGTAGCATTATGGTTGGACCCAGAGCCAGCCAGATGTTTAGCCCGAGTTTGGCAGTTTCATCCACCTGTCGAGGACTAGACAGATGCTGGGGTTTTAATAACCCCGAAGGTAATCCTCCTCACTCGGATGTCAGCTTGTCCCGAGTCAAGCTGAAATTTGCACTTTCTAATGACTGTTTTAGCGCCCTCTCCCTCAGCAGTCCTCGGAGAAATGACAGGGTCTCCTTGTCAGGTGCCCCATTAGCGTTAATTGTTTTGCCGCCCTCGGCCCCTGCCAGAAACAGAGGGTGGGAATCAATTGTCCAGGACACCTCAATTCCACGCACACACACCCCCTCTTCTCCAGGGCATCTGCTAAAAGTGCTAATGTTTTCCTTTGCACCTGTTAGCAATCCATCTGCAGTCACTGCAACCAGCTTTTTAATTTACTTTACGAGGAGCAAACACGGTGTATGTATGTGCGCGAAGCCACCTGCGTCCTCTCCACATCCGAGCTTCAGTTTAGTCTTGCGGCGATGACAACTCTTTTTTTATTTCATTTTTTTTATTTATTTATTTATTGACTTTATATTGCCTCCTGTTCGCTCATGGCGACTCAAGACAGTTTACAGAACGTAAAACCTCATTTAAAACAATAAAACTACTAAAAAAAAAATAATCCAATCAATTAATGTCCTATAATAAAATCACCCCCAACTCTGGCGACAGCCGTTTCCCAGTACGCTGCTCCTCCAATCCTCGTACTGGAAAACACGTTCTTCTCCTCGTACTGGAAAACACGGAGTGCAGAATTTCTCTCTCCTCTGACTGACCGTGCCCACTCTGTGACACCTACGCCAGTCTTTCTCACTCAGTGACAGAGAAAACTTGTCAATTCTGTTTCTCTCTCGCTGGAGCTCTCTGGCTGAACTTATTTAGGACTAATATTTGTTATTTTATTTTATTTTATTATTTTCTTCTGATTGTGTTGGAATTCTGAGTTCTAATTTTTTTTACTGCTTAAGGAGCTGCTCCGGGGGATTATTCTAGGAATTTCCTGACAGTGAGGACAATTAATCCGTGGAACAACTTGCCACCAGAGCATGTTGTAAATGCTCCAACACTGGAAGTTTTTAAGAAGAGATTGGACAACGATTTATCTGAATTGGCATAGGGTTTCCTGCCTAAGCAGGGGGTTGGACTAGAAGACCTCCAAGGTCCCTTCCTACTCTGTTATTCTATTTCTATTTCTTACATTTATATAATTTATTTTGGAACGACTGACTTTTCTATTCTATTCTATTCTATTCTATTCTATTCTCTTTTCTCTTCTCTTCTCTTCTCTTTTCTCTTCTCTTCTCTATTCTATTCTATTCTATTCTATTCTATTCTATTCTATTATTTTCTCTTCTCTTCTCTCTTCTCTTCTCTTCTCTTCCCTTCCATTCTCCATTCTCCATTCTCCATTCCCCATTCTCTTCTCTTCTCTTCTCTTTTCTCTTTTCTCTTCTCTTCTCTTCTCTTCTCTTCTCTATTCTATTCTATTCTATTCTATTCTATTCTATTCTCTTCTCTTCTCTTCTCTTCTCTTCTCTCTTCTCTATTCTATTCTATTCTATTCTATTCTATTCTATTCTATTCTATTCTATTCTCTTCTTTTCTCTCCTCTTCTCTTTTCTCTTCTCTTCTTTTCTCTTCTCTTCTCTTCTCTTCTCTATTCTATTCTATTCTATTCTATTCTATTCTATTCTATTCTATTATTTTCTCTTCTCTTCTCTTCTCTTCTCTTCTCTTCCCTTCCCTTCCCTTCCCTTCCATTCTCCATTTTCTTCTCTTCTCTTCTCTATTCTCTTCTCTTCTCTTCTCTTCTCTTCTCTTCTCTTCTCTTCTCTTCTCTCCTCTCCTCTCCTCTCCTCTCCTCTCCTCTCCTCTCCTCTCCTCTCCTCTCCTCTCCATTCTATTCTATTCTATTCTATTCTATTCTATTCTATTCTATTCTACCTGAGTAGTGCAAATGGGTGTGATTTGGCCCAAGAGGACTGCCGGTTTGAAAGAGGGCTCAAAGAGGCCATCTGTGTCCAAATTGAACAGCCCTCCTTCAACAGAGGGTGAGGGATGTGGGAACTTCATCCCTGGAGGCTTTTCAAGAAGAGACCGAACTGCCCTCTGTCAGAAATGGTGTAGGGCCTTCTGCTCGGGCAGGGGGTTGGACTAGATGACCTCCAAGGTCCCTTCCAACTCTGTTATTCTGTTGTTGTTGTTGTTATTATTATTATCATCTTCTATCTCCCGTCTATGGCACGGTCTCTTCAGCAGTTCCAAGAAAGCTGCACACATATTAAATATGTAACATGCTTCCCAACCCCAGTTGCTAGGTAGTCTATAGCAACAAAAATTGACGGAGCCGTCGCCACCACCCAAGAGTGCAGACAAAATCCAACTGGAGGAGAAAACACACACACACACACACACACACACACACACACACACACACACACACACCCCAAGCTGTAGTTGGGAAGGATTAGTGTCAGAGCCAACTGGAGACGGTGGGAAATCAGTTCACCCAGTTGGAGAGGATGCAAAAAAAGAAAAAAGGACCGGATGAAGAAGCGTGTTTAAAGTTTCAGCCTGAGCTTTGGGGGTCTGTCTGGGAGGGAAAGCATTGGAAAGGACTCACTCCAATTTTGTGGCCCGCTCCCACCCACCCTCCCAAAGCGGGCTCGTTTGAAAGGCTGTTGAACGAGCTCGAGGAAAGTTTTTTAAGAGTTTCAACCCCAAAACACTCCCATTCTCTCGGCAGAAATCTTTGTCTATATCTCAGCCTTTGTCTCCTGCCTAATTGTTTCTCCATGGACCTGCCTGGTTCAAATGCCATGGAGGATGGGGAGGGTGGGAGGGAGTTTAGGCGAATTTACTGAAGAGGTGGGCTTCACATTCTGTCACCACCGGTTCACCCAGCACCGGAAACGTGAGCACGCGTGTGCCATCCGCACATGTGTGCAAAGTCAAACAACAGAGGAATTCGCTCGCTCGCACACACCGTCCACCCATGCATGCAGTGTCAAAACCACAGTAATATAGGATGGGATTGGCGCCTGCGGCGTGAGGTGGGCGGCCACCTGCAGATCGCTCGAACCGGCTGAATACCCACCTCTGATTTACTGGCCTGGATTATACAGTACAGGTAGTCCTCAGGTTACGACCAGAATGGAGCCCAGGATTTATGTCGCTAATTTGAGGCATTTGCGAAGTGAGTTTTGCTCCATTTTACGACCTTGCCTGCCAGACCTGATCAAGGAGAGATTCAACCTGGAAATAAGGAGAAATTTCCTGGCGGTGAGAACCATCAACCGATGGGACAGAAGTTGCCTTCGGAAGTTGTGGGAGCTTCATCACTGGAGGCTTTCGAGAAGAGACTCTGTCAGAAATGGTGTAGGGCCTCCTGCTTGGGCGGGAGGGTTGGACTAGATGACCTCCAAGGTCCCTTCCAACTCTGTTAATGTTATTTGTTATGTGAATCATTGCAATGGTTCAGTTGGCCACACGGTTGTTCAGTGAATCTTGTTTCCCACGAAGGTCACAAAAGGGGATTCCAGGATTCTGCAACTTTTTCATGCTTACGATCGTTGCAGCTTTGAATGCGGCTTTGAACCGATGCACCGTTACGATGGTCGCCGTGTCCCCGTGGTCGTGTGATCCCCTTTTGCAACCTTCTGACGAGCAAAATCCACGGGGAAGCCGGATCCGCTTCACAGGCGGGTGACTAACTTATTCAGTCATTCACTTAACAACTGTGACGAGAAAGGTCGCAAAACGAGGCAAGAGTTGCTTCACAACCACAGAAATCTTGGGCTCCGTTGTGGTCGTAAGTCGAGGACTACTTCTGTCTCACCCAGCAATGACAGTGATGGGTTTTCTGCGTTACTATGGATTTCTCTCAATGCCGATGTACTCGGGCGACGCTAATTAAACTCGCATGTAATTACTTGAGCATATTTAAGCCATTGTCTTGGTAATCATCCCTCTTTCTCGGAGAAGTTAAGCATTCGGGGCGGGGGTGTCTCATAATTCTTCCTCCCCCTCCTCTGTCAGTCATTCCGACAGGGAGATTAAGCGATGACTAAGTCCAGCTTCAGAACTAGAGGATTCAGTCGCTCTGTCTTTTTCCCTTCCTTCCCTTTCAATCTCCGACTCGAGTTCTTTGGTTCTCCCACCTTCGTCTTCAAGAGATGCCTGGAATCCCACAAATGTCCGCTGTGATTTTTTTTTTAAAATACCCTGTTTCCCCAAAAATAAGACCCAACCGGAAAATAAGCCTTAGCATGATTTTTCAGGATGCTCGTAATATAAGCCCTACCCCAAAAATAAGCCCCAGTTAAGCACGTCAGCCAGACGGAAGCATTTAGTACCATATTTCCCTGAAAATAAGACCTAACCAGAAAATAAGCCCTAATGCATCCTTTGGAGCAAAAAAAATAATATAAAACCTGGTCTTATTTTCGGGAAAACATGGGTAGATTTTATTGATTTTCTATTGATTTACATTTCTTAGTGCTCGATAAACATTGTGTTGTCCGGGTATTTCAATTACTTAACAGTAAAAATTCCCTTCTTACTCTCCACCCCTTTTTTCCAACCATTGGTAAAATAAGTTCCACGTTTGGTAATATTCTGTGTCTTCTTTGTGTTTGATTGTCGGTGCGCGTCTATCCATTTCTGCACAATCTAATATCTTCTTAATGAGCTCTTCATCTTGCGGGGTTCCCTCTTTTTTCCAATATTGTGCGAAAATAATCCTCGCTGCTGTAAAGACATGTAACATTAAATACCCACTTTTCTTGTCAATTTTTTTTCTGATATCATCCCTAATAAAAACAATTCAGGTTTAAAATCTACATGTTTCCCTATTATCTTTTCTATCCATCTGTGTATTTTTGCCCAAAGTTGTTGTTTTTTTTTTTCCTTTAACACAAGTCCACCACATATGATAGAAGGTGCCCGTTTTTTAATTACATGTCTGCTGGGATTGACAAGGCCACGTTCTCTGGGAATTCTTAGCCATACCGACATGGGGGTAAAGAGGGTCCCCCCACCAAGTTCATCCTGGAATAAAGACATTCCTTCTGGTTTTTCTTTCTCCTTACAGGGTTCACCACGTATATGCGCAGCCCCGCCGGGGACATTTTCAACCCCAAACATTACCACGTCAACCAAGACATGACTCGCCCTCTGAGCCACTATTTCATCGCCTCGTCCCATAACACCTACCTCATGGGAGACCAGCTGATGTCCCAGTCCAGAGTGGACATGTACGCTTGGGTTCTGCAATCCGGATGCCGATGTGTGGAAGGTGAGATTCAAGAGGGACCTGCCTTCCAATTCCTTCCCCTGTTCGGCTCCTTTGTGTTAAACAAACAGCCTTTATTTTCCGTCCCATTCTTTTCAAACCGTCCTCGGTCCATGCCAACCATATTCTCCCAATTATTCCTCCGCAGGGGTGAAATTTACTTACCTTCCCTACCATTTCGGAAGTGCACGCGCCGTGCGTGTCATGTGCAATTTTGGATCCTCTGCACATGTGCAGAAGGTAAAAAACAGGTTACTTCCTGGTTAAAACCAGGAAGTAATGGCGGGTGGGCGGAGCTTGCGCTACCGCCGCTACCGGTACTCCGAACCACCCGCCACCGCTGCTACCAGTTTACCCGAACCGGTGCGGCATTTCACCCCTGGTCCTTCGGCCTCTGGAAGCCTTTTTCCCATTGGCAGTTTTGAAAGCTGGCATCTTAAACCCCCGAAGATGTTCTTTCCTGCGTGATTTGGGGTTCCAGACAGCAAAATACATACCAAAACACACGACACCGGTCTATCATCCCCAGCGTCTAATTTTCCCTTTTCCAGTTGACTGCTGGGACGGTCCAGACGGCGAACCTATTGTCCACCACGGCTACACCCTGACCTCCAAGATCCTCTTCAAAGATGTGATCGAGACCATCAACAAATACGCCTTCATCAAAAGCGAGTAGGTGCTTTGCCATCTTGAGGACTAGATGCTCAAATGACGTTCATTCCTTTACTTTGCTATTTGCATCTTCATTTCAAAGGGCGGCAAAGGGGGACAGAGTTGGAAATAAAGGTGCTTTTTCAAGAGGCAACTGGACTTTTCTCCGAAGACGTTTCGCTTCTCATCCAAGAAGCTTCTTCCGCTCCGTCTTGCTTTTCTCCGAAGACGTGAAACTTCAGTTCTGAAGAAGCTTCTCGCATGAGAAGCGAAACGTCTTCAGAGAAAAACCAGAGAGCCCAGTTGAAAATCTGGATACACATGGAATTTCTCTTGGTGCATACGCTCTCAGTGTACATAAAAAGAAAAGATACGTTCGTCAAGAATCATAAGGTACAACACTTAATGATAGTCATAGGGAAGAAATAAGCAATTGCATCATATTAGGAAACAGTCAATATAAATCGTAAGGATACCAGCAACAAGGTTACAGTCATGCAGTCATAAGTGGGAGGAGATGGGTGATAGGAACGATGAGAAGATTAATAGCAATGCAGACTTTGTGTCTTAATTTTTCTTGTCCATGTCCATGTCTTTTCTCACCCCACTCAGATATCCCGTCATTTTGTCCATCGAAAACCACTGTAGTGTTGCCCAGCAGAAAAAAATGGCCCAGTACCTGGTTGAAATTTTGGGGGACAAGCTGGATTTGTCAACAGTCAACAACAAGGATCCCAACGAGCTGCCTTCCCCGGAGAGCCTCAAGGGGAAAATCTTGGTTAAGGTAATCGAAGATAAAATTAGGCACAGGTCAGATTTCGCTGGCATCTCTGGCTCTCTAATCCCATTTAAGGTCCACTTAAATAGCACAAGTTGTTTTTTGTCGAAAAATGCCAACGGACACGTACCACGTCACCCTGGGCCACACATCACAGAGCACACATGCTGTTTAAAAAAAAAAAAATTAGGAGGGACTATTCTGAACTGCGTGTGAACCACTGAGAGGCATTCATAGGTGAAATGCAACTTGCCTTGTCACCAGGGAACCCAAAGTGAAGGCAAAAACAGAATTCTCTTCCACAGTTATGCTTCTGTCAGGTCTAATTCAATTTAATTTAATTTTTTTTAAATTATTAATTAGATGCAGTCACCCTTTGGAAGTGAAACTTCGCCACTGGTTCAGTTAGATGTGCCCCCAAGGCTTTATTGGAAGATTCAGTGGCCTTTTGTGCCATCCACGCTGCCACGTTTTGGGGACTCCCGATAGTCTCGATTTACCAACTGGCAACCGTCAATCAGACATTTAAATTCCGCTGCTTGTGTCACTGAATCAGACATGCTCCAGGAGGTTAAAGTAACTAAACGGGGTTGTAATTAAATTTTAATTCCTTTGCCCCTCGGTTCCTTTCCAAACCTACGATTAAACAAAATAAATACATTTTTATTTTAGTTAGGGACGCGGTGGCTCAGTGGCTAAGACGCTAAACTTGTCGATCGAAAGGTCGGCAGTTCGGCGGTTCGAATCCCTAGTACCGTGTAACGGAGTGAGCTCCCGTGACTTATCCCAGCTTCTGCCAACCTAGCAGTTTGAAAGCACGTAAAAAAAAATGCAAGTAGAAAAATAGGGACCACCTTTGGTGGGAAGGTAACAGCGTTCCGTACTCCTTTGGCGTTGAGTCATGCCGGCCACATGACCACGGAGACATCTTCGGACAGTGCTGGCTCTTCGGCTTTGAAACGGAGATGAGCACCGCCCCCTAGAGCCGGGAACGACTAGCACGTATGTGCCAGGGGAATCTTTACTTTTACCTTTATTATTTTAGTTAAGCCCTCTCTTTCTTTCCCCCACTTTCCCACTCTCGGTTCTGTGCTTTAAACGCTGCAAAGAGTTTTTTAGAAAAATCGGTAGCAGCTGCCCAGTTCTCAGTGATTGGATTTTTGGAGTGGTGCACATCAAGGCTAGCTTTGTCGAGAGACTCTCGAAAGCAATCCACTTCCACTCAGCTTTGACCCACGCTTCGAATTCAGCTTTCCTATCGGAGAGTCCAGCTTTTTTTTTTTTTTTTTTTTGCGCCGACCAATCAATCTTAAATCCCCTTCTGGGATTTTTGTGGCGAGAATTATCGATCGATAAATCTCTCTCTCTCTCGTTGCCCCGCTGGAAGCTCTCCGATTCTTTGTGGCGAGATGGAGGGAGGTTTAGCTAGAAAGAAAACAGCTTGGTCAAGATTCGAAGCCAGGTTGGTGCAGACCTCAAGAGCAGATGAAGGGGAAAAAAACTCTTTTAGTGACTTTCTCAGACACCCCTCTGTCGTTTCCTTGGCAATCCCATGAAAGCAGTTTTCCGATGCCACTTTGGAATTAGTTTCTTTCTTTTCTTTTTTTAAATTATTTTTATTGAACACATTTCATCATTTTATATCACATTTACAGTCTTTACAGCGCTCCAGCATCAATAATAGTCATATATACATATAAATAACAATTACATTCCTTTTTCTTCCTTTAACTATATATATATATATATATATATATATATATATATATATATATATATATATATTGCCTTTGAGTTTTAGTGTACCTCTTAAACTATCTTTATATTTAATCTTTATTTAATATTTAATCTTTACTTAAAAAAGCCAACACAGTTCTGGGCTGCATCAACAGAGGGATAGAATCAAGATCACGTCAAGTGTTAATACCACTTTATAAGGTCTTGGTAAGGCCACACTTGGAATCCTGCATCCAGTTTTTGTCGCCACGATGTAAAAAAGATGTGGAGACTGTAGAAAGAGTGCAGAGAAGAGCCACAAAGAGGATTAAGGGACTGGAGGCTAAAACATATGAAGAACTGGGTATGTCTAGTCTAAAGAAAAGAAGAACTAGGGGAGACATGATAGCAGTCTTCCAATATCTCAGGGGCCGCCCCAAAGAAGAGGGAGTCAAGCTGTTCTCCAAAGCACCTGAGGGTAGGACAAGAAGCAACGGGTGGAAAATAATCAAGGAGAGAAGCAACTTAAGAACTAAGGAGAAATTTCCTGACAATGAGAACAATTAACCAGTGGAACAACTTGCCACCAGAAGTTGTGAATGCTCCAACGCTGGAAGTTTTTAAGAAGAGATTGGATAAGCATTTGTCTGAAGTGGTGCAGGGTTTCCTGCCTGAGCAGGGAGTCGGACTAGGAGACCTCCAAGCTCCCTTCCATATTCTTCCTTTGATTTTGGCACAGCGACGGGAACGCCTTGGGTATTTATTCCTCTCCTAATGACCTGTTTTTTGCATCCTAGGGGAAAAAGCTTCCAGCCAACATCAGTGAAGACGCCGAAGAGGGCGAAGTGTCCGATGAGGACAGTGCCGATGAGATGGACGATGACTGCAAGCTAATGAACGGGGACGTAAGTATTGAAAGGCAGACTGGCTTAGCACGTAGAGTTGAGTCTTGTTGGCCAAACCCAACTGCATCAGTGTTGATCTGGTGAAGGAGAAGGATGGAGAAACGCTTTGGGTCAATCTTTTGTTAGAAGCATAAGAATGTTCCAGTTTCTATCGAGATATTTGTTTAAAACATCTGTTCTCTGAATTTTCTGGCACTGAAAAAAAGGACTTTTAACAATAAAGGTTAAAAAAAACTTTTTTAAAAAAAAAATTCAGACGCTTGGCAACTGATTCATATTTATGACGGTCTCAGTGTGATCTGCTTTTTGCGGCCTTCTTACTAGCAAAGTCAATGGGGTAGCCAAATAATGAAGTTTTGACAAAAAGTTTTATTCTATTATGTTCTGTTCTGACCTGTCCCTTCCCTTCCCATCCTATTCTATTCTATTCTATTCTATTCTATTCTATTCTATTCTATTCTATTCATTCTTATTCTATTTTATTCTACATTCTATTCTATTCTATTCTATTCTATTCTATTCCATTCTATTCTATTCTATTCTCATTTCTATTCTATTCTATTCTATTCTATTTATTCCTTATTCTATTTTATTCTATTCATTCTTATACTATTCTATTCTATTCTATTCTATTCTATTCTATTCTATTCTATTCTATTCTATTCTATTCTATTCTATTCTATTCTATTCTATTCTATTCTCCATTCCATTCCATTCACAACTTTGTTACTATCTTAACAGTTACAGCAATTCACCTGCCAGTGGCAAGAAAGGTCGTAAAACGGAGCAAAACTCACTCAACCAACGTCTCACTTAGCAACAGAAATTTTGGGCTCAATTGTGGTCGTACGCCGAGGGCTTACCTGTGTACATTTTAAAGGCACAACTCAAACCTATCTCCTTTCCCCTCCTTCTTTCCTTCCGACTGGCCTTTGTGCCGGTGCCATTAGAAGGCTGTGATGTGTTGGTCCATTGGCGTCTTGGCCACAAGAGAACTCATTCAGGTGCTTTGCCTACCCCTGAGAAACTTCCTCAAAGAGCAGAGCAAGACAAGGTGGAATTAAACATCCCAGTCTAAATGAAGACAAGTCTAAATATTGAGTACAGCTGTCGAACACGGCTGTTAATAAAAAATGCAGGGATTTTGCAGCAAGGAGTGTGCCCTTATTAGCGCCTTTACATGGTGTTGATGTGCTGGGAAATTTGATTTATTCCCCCAGGGGTTTCCCTTGTGCTTGTACTTCAAATTATATAATCCTGAGAAAAAGAAATTACCCCCTTGATCTTGATGGGCCATTATGTTTTCGTTAAGGAAAAACATTTTAGGGCTACATTTTTCCTTGACCCACATAGATGGAAGAAATCGTTAATTCAGCAAGCAGCCCTTTGTTATTCCGATGTTCCACTTTTTTCTTTCTCTCTCTCTCTCTGTTTTGTTTTGTTTTGTTTTGTTTTGTTTTGTTTTGTTTTGTTTTGTTTTGTTTTGTTTTGTTTTGTTTTGTTTTGTTTTGTTTCCCGGCCCTTTGTGTCCTTTTGAAATGGAAAAGCAGAGTGAAAGTCAACTGTTGCAGGCAGAATTTATCCCTCTAAAATCAATGTTTAATCATGAATTAATATTTCAATGCAACAGAAGGAGTTTTAAATTTATTACTAAACCATGGCTGTGCTGGTAACGGTTGGCGGGAAACGAGGGGCGGGACGTTAGGCCTCGAAATATTAAATCGGAAGCATTAGGGACCATAATCTCCTCCTTTTCTACTTTAAAAAAAAATTGACAATAACCATTTGAACTGTTTTGTTCCGATTCTCTTTGGCTAAGAGGAAATCCAATGACATTCGTGGGCGAAGAGATAGACCAGGATCCGATTTTTGACAGCTTCTTGGGAGTTTTGAACCCGGGTTCAATCTTGGAGCCACAAAGCCTTCCAGAACCCTTGTATTATAAGGGAGGAGAGACAGTTAACTGAATTAATTTTCACGGGGAAGATAACGAGAGTAACAGCTTCTCTAGGTTTCCGTCTTATTATATTTCGTCTTATTTTCTGAACAGCGCCTGACTTGTTTCAGTACCTTGGACAGCTCCCGCCTCCCTTCCAAAGCTGGAACAGCCCCCAAAATCTCATCTCAATGGCTCCCCCTCTGCCCCCCCACCCCAAAATCGGTGCTTATCTATTGGGTACACACTGCTTGTTTCTAGGTGTCAGCTCAGGCGTAGCAAAACGTAAAAAAAATCTAATTGAATCCTTGGCAGTTTCCCCGCTGCGGGTATTTTGTGGGTACCTCCAGCTGAGTTTGAACAGCAACTTTTAGCATCGACGGTGGGAGAGAAATTTCCTTCTCCCCTTCAGTCTAATATCCTAAAGCTTAAAAAGTACCTCTTAATTCCCATGTTTTGTAGTCTTGTCTTTCTTCTTTCCTTCCTTCCTTCCTGCCTTCTCACTTTCTTCTTCTCCTCCTCCTCCTCCTCCTCCTCCTCCTCCTCCTCCTCCTCCTCCTCTTCTTCTACTATTTCTTCCTCTTCCTCCTCCTCCTCTTCTTCTTCTTCCTCTTCCTTTTCCTCCTCTTCTTCTTCCTCTTCTACTATTTCTTCCTCCTCTTCCTCTTCTTCTTCTTCCTCTTCCTTTTCCTCCTCTTCTTCTTCCTCTTCTACTATTTCTTCCTCCTCCTCCTCTTCTTCCTCTTCCTTTTCCTCCTCTTCTTCTTCTTCCTCTTCTACTATTTCTTCCTCCTCTTCCTCCTCCTCCTTCTTCTTCTTCCATATCCATCATCAGACATTGGCGATCATTTTGCCGATCCTATTTTTATCAACAGCCGCACTAAAAAATGCTGTCCAAACAAGTCCCTTTTTTGGGGGGGATTTTGAAGCCATGATGTCCTTCTTCTTCAGCCTGGACTTCGTTTCCTTTCAATCTTTCCCTGGAAGGTTAAGCGAAATATGCTGTATTTTCCCGGGTGTCGCATCACAGGTACGAAATATTCTAACGCTCGCTTTTTTAGCGGTTTTGATGATTTCCCTTGCCTTTCCCAGGCGGCTTATCACCTCCCCATTTCTGATTTTTGTCAACCCAACGTATACGTAACAGCCGCCTGTAAATCCACTTTTCAAATGCTTCTAGTCTCTTTAAAGTGGCTTTCTGTCAGAGACCCAACTCTCCACTCCGTAAAATCATGGCTCCGCTTTTTTCCTCCAACTCCATCTTCGTTAGATTGTAATTCGTTTTGTCTCTCTCTCTCTCTTTTTTTTTTTTCTTTAAACCCCTCCGCAAGCAGCATCTGGATGGCCAGCTGCGAACGGCCGGTCACATTCGCCAAGGGTACATCCAAAAGCCAACAAAAAGTACACATGTTGTTGTTGTTTTTTTGAGAGCATTATTTGCCATGTGCTTTGGCCAATTAAGGAACCAGAAGTTTGGCTCTTTGGAAAGTACCAAGGATGCAAAACTGAGCAAGAAATATGACGCAGATCGTAAGCTGTATTGTATAATGCATCATTTTAGCGTGTCCCTATTTTCAAAAGTATCTGTCACAAAAGCAGCAGGAAAGGACAGGGTTGAATATCAGTGTCAGCAAAATTGAGGGATTCGAAAACTTTCCCCGGTTTTCTTTATTGTTTGAATCAGAGACTAGGAATGATTTGTCCCAGTTCCGAGTGCTGCATTTAAAAAAAAAACAGAATTTAGACAAACTGGAGTAGCCTTAAGGAAGAGCAGCCGAGGCGAGAGGAGAAATTGGAAATCTTAAAACTCTTCATATTTCTGCACGCTCGGTTTTCATTGAGTTCTATGATCCTCCTTTATCGGACACCCCCCCTCCCTCCCGAAAAACTTTTGCACAAACAAGAATAATTCTGAATTACTCCCATAATTGCGGAGGGAAAATTAATTTTGCTACCCCCTTACCCTTTTAAATCTTCTGGCCTTTGACTGCACTGTTCTTGAGACAAAGCCGTCAGCCTTCATTTCTTCTGACATTTTCCTTGTGCCTAATCTAAAAACAATTGAAGAGAAAAAAACATCTGGGAACGGGCTAATCAAATATTCATAGGCTTGTCACTCAAGGACCACGGTGATTGTGATTGATTTTTTTAGCTGCTCGGTTAAACCAAAGTCATGTTTGAAGTGCATCTAGGTCATAATAATACCTGTATAATATAAACATGAGACCGTATAATAGTCTGTCGAGAGAAGATGTGATTAAATTCACTTTTGGCTTCACGCGCTTCATGCTTTCCTTCTTTAGTTCACTTAAGTCTGCTTACAGGAAGGCTGACATTGTTATGTAAAGAAAATAATCTCACGCTTAACACCCAAAAAAACTAAAGAACTTATAATTGACTTCAGGAGGAAGAGAGATGTACATCTACCATTGTACATAAATGGCGAGGAGGTGGAGAGAGTTGGTAGTTTTAAATTTCTGGGCATTTATATCTCGGAGGACGTCTCATGGACTATGAATGCTGACATGCTTGCGAAGAAGACACAAAAGAGGCTGTACTTCCTGAGAATGCTCAGGAAGATAAATCTATCTCAGCATCTCCTTCTGTCCTACTATCGCAGCACCATTGAGAGCGTCCTGACATACGACATTCTTGCATGATATGGGAGCAGCTCTGTAGCTCTACAGAAAATCATTAAAACTGCCCAGAATATCATCGGGCTCCAGCTACCAGCCCTGGACGACATCTTCGAATCTCGCTGTTTGAGAAAGTTGCACAACATTCTCCGAGACTCTTCCCATCCTGCTCACAATCTTTTTGGACTGTTGCCTTCTGGCAGAAGATACAGAACGATTAAAACTCGGACCACACGTTTTCTGAATAGTTTTTAATCCCAGAGCTATAATTGCACTCAACAATGAACTAAAGGGCCACCATCAGTGAGCTGTTGGACAGCATGACTTGGTCTGTTGTGTGGATGTTTGGGTGGTTTAGGGGTGGGGAATTGTGGTGGGTGGGAGTGTGTTGGGGATTATTATGTGTGTTGGGTTTTCGGCTTCGTGCTTCTAGGAGCAATGTGTCTAGGAGCAATTTCGTTGTATGGGTATACTGTGTATACACGTACAATGACAATAAAGTTATTATTATTAAGTTCTCAACTTACAACCACAACAGACCCCAAAATTTCTGTTGCTAAGCAAAACCGTTGTTATGTGAGTAACCCTGAAGTTTCTGCTGTTAAGTGAGATGTCTGTGAAGTGAGTTTCGCCCCCTTTTACAACCTTTCTCGCTACTGTTGTTAAGTGAATCACTGCACTTGTGAAGTCAGAAACCTGTGTTGTTAAGTGAATCTGACTTCCTTCTTGACTTTTGGTCACAAAGGGGGAATCTCATGACCCCAGAACACTGCAACCGTCATAAGTTCATGTCAGCTGCCAAGCATCTGAATTGTTATCATGGGATCGTGGGGATGCTGCCAATGGTCGTAAGTGGGAAAACCAGTCCCAAGTCCCTTTTTCCAGTGACATTGTAACGACGGGCAGTCGCTAAATGAATTGTTGTAAGTCAAGGACTAGTGTTGAATACCAGCTGGGAAAGAAGCCAAGGGGGGAAACTGCATTTTTGCTAGTTTATAACATTTTTTTGGCTTCCAGGCTTCTTCTAATCGGAAACGGGTGGAAAACCTCGCCAAGAAAAAACTAGACTCTCTGATCAAGGAATCTAAAATCCGGGACTGCGAAGACCAAAATAATTTTGCCGTCACCGCCTTGTCGTCCTCGGGGAAATTGGGGAACAAGCCAGATCTTAAGAAGGTAATTTTGTAGTGGGGGTGGGTGGGCATGGGGGCAGAGGGAGCCAATCCCGAAAAAGCTTACCGATAAAACACGAATAAATCATACCATCATAGTTTTGCAAAAATAATAATAATAATAATATGATAAAATTAGGTAAAACATACATAGAATACAAGTAGACCTCAACCTACGACCTCCACAAAACATCCGTTGTTAAGTGAGACATTTGTTAAGCAGGTTTTGCCCCCCAGAGGTGGTATTCACTTACTTTCCCTACCGGTTTGCAAATATGAGCCCATCCCGGCCTTTTGTGCATGCGCTTTGTTGGCACGCACGCCTTCCATGCAGGGCGGATGGGTGGGCCCATCTGCGATTTCCGCTACCGGTTCGGGCGAACCGATCTGGACCGTCCCGAACCGGCTGAATGCCACCTCTGTTGGCACCATTTAATGACTTTCCTTCCTTCCTTGTTAAGTGAATCACTGCCGTTGATTTCCGCTACCGGTTCGGGCGAACCAATCTGAACCGTCCTGAACCGGCTGAATGCCACCTCTGTTGGCACCATTTAATGACTTTCCTTCCTTCCTTGTTAAGTTTGTTTTATGTTTTGTTTGTTTTATTTGATTTGTATACCACTCTACTCCCGAAGGACTCAGGGCGGTGAACAGCCAAGCAATAAAATATATAAATACAAAAATTTAAAAAACCAGTTAAAATCAAATTAAATCATTATTGGCCCAGACAAATTAAAACACCCCAATAATTTAAGAACAGATTTAAAATTTATATATTAAAAGAGGGAGGAGATTAGGCCAAGCCTGCTTGATGGAATAAAAGAGTCTTCACAGCGTGGCGGAAGGTGCGCAGATCTGGGATCCTCTGTATCTCTGGGGGGAGCTCATTCCAGACGGTAGGTGCCCCCACAGAGAAGGCTCTCCCCCTAGGGGTCGCCAGCCGACATTGTTTGGCTGACGGCACCCGGAGGAGTCCCTCTCTATGAGAGCGTACTGGCCGGTGGGAGGCTATTGGTGGTAGTAGGCGGTCCCATAGATAAGTGAATCACTGCAGTTGATTTCCGCTACTGGTTCGGGCGAACCAATCGGAACCATCCTGAACCGGCTAAATGCCACCTCTGTTGGCACCATTTAATGACTTTCCTTCCTTCCTTGTTAAGTGAATCACTGCAGTTGATTTCTGCTACCGGTTCGGGCGAACCGATCTGAACCGTCCCGAACCGGCTGAATGCCACCTCTGTCGGCACCATTTAATGACTTTCCTTCCTTCCTTGTTAAGTGAATCACTGCAGTTGATAACCAAGTTTCCCCCCCCCCCCCAAGGACCCTGGGATGGGCGGTTTCCTTTCTTCCAATGAATCCTTGCCAAATTTGCCTTTTGATAGCTATATTTCTTCTCTCTCTCTCACACACACACACACTCCCCTTTTCATCATTCCTCATAAACCTCTTCGGAGCAGCGAAGCTCGGTATGTAATGACGCTTAATCCTGACTGATCACCAGCGTGGCCTCTTTTTCCTCTGCAAGGAAAGTTGAGCGACGAACAGCTAATGAGGGGATTTTTTGAGGGGTGGGTTTTTCCCCTGTAATCATGATAAATATTTACCGCCCGCTTAGATTTCCCATTCGTCTTGTGCGTCCGTGTGCCATCCAACATGCGGGGACAACGAGGCGTGGAGAACCAAACTCGTTCCTCCTCTCCTAAGTCATTAATATCACTGTCCAGGAGACAGATGGCAGCCTCTGGCTGGCTAAGCAAGGACTGCTGAACGGGGGCCGTAGGTTCAGGAACAAGGCCTAGCAACATTACGGAGACAGAATAACAGAGTTGGAAGGGACCTTGGAGGTCTTCTAGTCCAACCCCCTGCTTAGGCAGGAAACTCTACACCAGTGGTTATCCAACTTCTTCTTAAAAACTTCCAGTGATGGAGCATTCACAACTTCTGGAGGCAAGTTGTTCCACTGATTAATTGTTCTCCCTGTCAAGAATGTTATCCTTAGTTCTAAGTTGCTTTTCTCCTTGATTAGTTTCTACTCGTTGCTTCTTGTTCTACCTTCAGGTGCTTTGGAGAACAGCTTGACTCCCTCTTCTTTGGGGCAGCCCCTGAGATATTGGAAGACTGCTATCATGTCTCCCCTTCTTTTCATTAGACTAGACATACCCAGTTCCTGCAACTGTTCTTCATATGTTTTAGCCTCCAGTCCCCTAATCCTCTTTGTGGCTCTTCTCTGCACTCTTTCCAGAGTCTCCACATCTTTTTTTACATCGTGGTGACCAAAACTGGATGCAGGATTCCAAGTGTGGCCTTACCAAGGCGTTACAAAGTGGTCTTAACACTTCACGCGATCTTGAGCTAATCCAGAACAAACCGTTAGGATCGTGGCGAACTGTTAGGATCTTGCTTCTCCCTCCTTTCCTTCCAGCTTTTTGCCCCGCCGAGGACAATTCTCCTCCTTTCCCCCCCCCCCACCTTCTTCGTTCTACCTTTCCTGAAATGAGGTTTTAATTTGGTCTCCTCCTTTCTTTCCCCTGGTCCCCCGCCACTCATCCTCTGATCATCGTGCCTGTTGCGGCAGGAAGGTTGATCTATATAGAAATCAAATTTGCAAGCATTTTTGAAATCGAAGCGAGAGCGGGGGTGGCCTTTTCCGCAGCCATCTTGGCTGGGGTTTCATTAGCCTTTTTTTTTTCTTTTTTTGCTTAAATGGTTTATTAACGATTTCTGCCTGTCATAGCTGAGCGCACACCGTTAATGAGGAAAGCAGGTGAGTGAAATTTTGAGGAAGCACAATGCTCTTGTCAGGGGCCACCAGCGAGGGTGGGGGGGGAAACGCGAGATACGCACAGGTGGGATTGCATGCCGTTTTTGCAATCTCATTTTTCAGAACTCTTGAGTTTTCATGAAGAAGCTCCCCTCCTCCCTTTCTCTAACTCCTTCGTATATTAATTTCGAAATAATTGCGGGATTTCTTACACCCTCAGAAAGACGAAGGGTTGACAATTATGATCACCAGTCCTGCTTTTTCCTTTCTCTCTCTCTCTCTCTCTCTCTCTCTCTCTCTCTCTCTCTCTCTCTCTCTCTCTCTCTCTCTCTCTCTCTCTTTCTCTCTCTCTCTCTCTCTGTCTCTCTCTGTCTCTTTTAAGAGCCCTTCATCAGGGACTGGAGCCGCTAGAAAAGCGGTCCTACGTAAAACATTTTGCGGAGGATTTGCTGACATATTGGAAGAAGGTTGGAGAGGGTGACAGAGCTAAAAAAAATGGATAAGAAACCAATTTTTTGGGGGGGGCCTCCTGCCTGCCTTAAATGTGCTGCACCGTGAGCAGAAAATGCATTGATCCCTTTAAAAGGGAGGGGGAAAGGGAGAGAGAGAGAAAGCCACAAAAATCCAGCTGCTAAAATGTGTGTATGTGTGTGAGAGAGAGGGAGAGGGAGAGAGAGAGAGAGAGACCCACAAAAATCCAGCTGCCAAAAATGTATATGAGAGAGAGAGAGAGAGAGAGAGAGAGAGAGAGAGAGAGAGAGAGAGAGAGAGAGAGAGAGAGAAACCCACACAAATCCAGCTGCCAAAAATTATGGGGGAAAGTGACTGGACCAAACTTGTGACTGCTTTAAAAATTAGTCCTTAGTTGGGAAAAGCAAAGGGATTAAGGGGACCAGAGGAAAAATTAGCTTTCTTGAGTTGCATTTTAGAGTGGAAATACAAGTAGCTCTCGACTTAACAACAATTCACTTAGTGACCGATCCCTGATCACCCTGTGCATCGCTGTCTGTTTTTTGGTCCCCGCAGAACAAGCACGAGGAAAACCTGGAATCCGGTGAAGATGCCATCCTCAGCAAACGTCACAACCGATCCTTGATGGGAAGCTTGACCAAACGCAAGGTTACTCATTTGTTTCTCGGAGGGAGGGTCTGGAATAACTTTTAGGGTAAAATTCTTTATTGGCCAAGTGTGATCGGACACACCAGGAATTTGTCTCCGGCGCATAAGATCGCAGTGTACATCTAAACATCAAGTCATAGGTCATAATCGTAGTTACAATCATTAATCATCAATTAGAAACAATTGATAAATTGGTCAGAAAAGAAATACGAATAAGGATACCGAAATAAAATAGATAAGAGAATAGATGGGAGAAAACAAGTTTTGTTTTTTTCTAACCCAGAAAAAATCCAGCAAACTCAAAAGGACCCCAAGTTTGGAAGATGGAGAAGACGACTTTGAATGCCAAGGAAACCTAACTAGAACCTCCGTCCATTATAGCAAGTAAGTTTCAACGGTTTCAGAAAAAAGAATCTTTACCCCCCCCCAAAAAAATACTGACTTGCGTCTTTATACAAGTCGCCCTTGACTTAATGACCGCAGTTGAGCCCCAAATCTCTGTTGCTGAGGGAGACATTTGTTAAGCGAGTCTTGCCCCATTGTACAACCTTACTTGTTGAACGGTTGTTAAGCGAGTCCCTGCAAGTTGTTAAGGGAATCTGGTTTCCCTCCTTGACTTCGGTCACAAAAGGGGGATCACGTGACCCCGGGACACTGCAAACCGTCATAAGTACATGCCAGTTGCCAAGCATCTGAATTTTTATCACATGACCATCGGTCGTAAGTGTGAAGGACGGTCCCCTTTTTTCCCAGTGGCGTCGTAACTTCGAAGGGTCACTAAGCGAACTTTTGTAAGTCGAGGATTGCCTGTATCTAACGGATTCAGCTTCGCTGCTGTTTAGAACTTAGAATAACTTTATTAGCACTTCAAATGCATGCTAATAAAGAGGGAAAATAGCCATCGGCTGCAAAAATTCAAATTCAAATCGGAGTTCATTTTTTAGGTGCCGAGTTGCTTCCGGGTTTCAGTCGGGATTTTTTTTTCCCACGCTGGTTGTTCCTATTTCTAAATTTCTGTGAAATCTTGAACTTAAACCGCGTAAGTTTAATACAAAACCAGTGACATGGATTCTTGGTTTGTTAAGCAGGAAGAGCCAGGTGGATATTTCACCTTGACATTTGCTCCTCCCTGCAAAATTCCAAACTCTTTGTCGGCTTCAGGTGCTGGAGGGGCCGACGGCCGACAGGCCAAAACAGTTACCTCCTTGTTGTTTTTTCTCCTACCAGAACAAATCGGCAAAAGAAAACGATGAAACTCTCCCGCGCTCTCTCGGATCTGGTGAAATACACTAGATCCGTCGGAATCCACGACGTGGAATCGGAAAGTAAGTTTGCCTACCATCTTAAAAAAGAATTAACGTTCTGGCAGTCTTTCTTTCGAAGCTGGGTTGTGTGTTTCCCACCCAGGCTTTTACTCAAAGCTGTTTGGGTTGGCCAGTCAGGCAGAAGATCATTGCTCCATGGCCCAATTCCTACAAAGATTTCCCAGGTAACTTGGAAGCCATTTTAACCGTGGATTATGAGACAGGAGTGTGCTGCAGTTGCCAAAAAAGCTAACGCAATCCTCGTGTTCCGATTTAGGCTTCCCAAGAGCATGAACCGGACTCCTTGTCCCGACAAAAAACCCTTTTTATTAAGTGACTGTGAATTCCTCTCGTTCACCTCCAGCAAAGTCTTTCAAGGGAGGATTTACAGTCACAGATCTTCTCTGTCTTGGAGAGCTGCCAGGCCGATATCTTCAAAACTTGGCAAGGAGTCTCTGAGAGTCACGAACCAATTAGGCGAACTAATTGTCTCCTGCAAACTCCACTCCCCTTTCG
>NW_027256898.1:2360312-2442812 GCF_029215685.1 Pituophis catenifer annectens | reverse complement strand
CGACTCAAACAAAAGTATTTTTTTAAGCAATTTATTTATACCAGTTTACACACATAAGTGCTTTGTGAACAGCCTATTGTCTGGATCCATTTGCTTACATAATAATGCCTTCCCAGCTCCTAATTTCTACTTCTGTGATCCAACCATCTCAGTAGTGAGTTTCACGTATCTTTTCTTTTATGTACACTGAGAGCTTATGCACCAAGACAAATTCCTTGTGTGTCCAATCACACTTGGCCAATAAAAAAAATCTATTCTATTCTATTCTATTCTATTCTATTCTATTCTATTCTATTCTATTCTACGCTACGCTACGCTACGCTACGCTACGCTACTCTACTCTACTCTACTCTACTCTACTCTACTCCACTCCACTCCACTCCACTCCACTCCACTCCACTCCACTCCATTCCATTCCATTCCATTCCATTCCATTCCATGTTTTCTATTCTATTCTATTCTATTCTATTCTATTCTATTCTATTCTATTCTATTCTATTCTATTCTATTCTATTCTATTCTACTCTACTCTACTCTACTCTACTCTACTCTACTCTACTCTACTCTACTCCCTATTCTATTCTATTCTATTCTATTCTACTCTACTCTACTCTACTCTACTCTACTCTACTCTACTCTACTCTACTCCACTCCACTCCACTCCACTCCACTCCACTCCACTCCACTCCACTCCATCTATTCTATTCTATTCTATTCTATTCTATTCTATTCTATTCTATTCTATTCTATTCTATTCTATTCTATTCTATTCTATTCTTACCCTCGCTACCAGTTCAGAACTGTGAGCGTGTGCATGCACTCGCTTCACTTGCTCGCGGCGCTTCTGCACAGAAGCGCCGCGTGATGATGTCCGGGCGGGTGGGCGGAGCCTCCCGCCAATGACGCTACCAGTTTCCCCGGTTGAAGGAATTATTTGTTTAGCAGAGTGATGGCGTTCAGGGGGAAAAATTCTAACCATGTGTGTATTTTTGTCCAATATTTCTTTGCTTTTGTACATGTCCACCACATGTAGTAATACGTACCCGGTGTCTGATTACATTTCCGACGTCTGGCCAATATGTTTTTAAACACCTTTGCTAGTCTTGCCGGTGGTATAAAACATTTTATATCGATTTTCCTTGCCATTGTCAACTTACAGTTTCTTTCCCAAAGTTTTTGCCATTTGTCCAGGTCTATAGTGCAACAAGCAGGAACCTCACAGAGTCACAGAGAGCTCAAAAACCAACTATCACTCTTTACACAAAAATAACACAAAAGCTACAATAACTGACTCACACACAATGCAAAAGCAGCTGGACTTCACACAAAAAGGCCCCTGCAACAAGCAGGAACCTCACAGAGTCACAGAGAGCTCAAAAAGCAAACTATCACACTTTACACAAAAATACCGGTTCAGGCAAGAGGTAATAAAAAAAATGCTTTAAAAAGTTTTTTAAAAAAAAGTTTGAGGATCGCGCGCTGATTGTCACAGCTGGTTGTCGGAAGCTCTATTTTTACTTTTTTTTTTTTTTAGCAGTTTTTAACTACCTATTGCCCAAACCAGTAGTAAAAAAATGCTTTAAAAAAGTTTTTTAAAAGTTCCAAGGATCAGCTGTGCCGCACGATCCTCGGAATGTTTTTTTTTTTACTTTTTAAAGTATTTTTTTACTACAGGTTCGGGCGAACGAACCGGTAGCATTTTCACTACCGGTTCAGGCGAACCGTCCTGAACCGGTAGCATTTCACCCCTGGTTTGGTCCATCTCCAGATCAAATGGGTAGCAGCTGTGGAAAAAGGTCCCTTCTCAGATCTTAAGAGAACCATCCATTAATGTCTCTCTTAAGTCAATTAATTAAGATTTTAACGGCCCACCGAGAAAGCCATCAAGTTGAGGAAAGACGCCGCGGTCCAGCTCCGCTTGGTGATATTTTCCTATTTTATTTATTTCACCTCTTTTCCAGATCATAGATCCGTTCGTGGAAGTCGAGGTGATCGGATTGCCCATGGATTGTTGCAAAGAGCAGACCAGAGTTGTGGATGACAACGGTACGGCTTCTCCATCCTTAATTTTTACTCTCTCTTTCCTGCCATCGCTGTAGGACATCTTGCAGTTATTCCTAGAATCCCTAGGATGAATGAAACAAAAGCCTCGATAAATTCATTTAATCCAGTCGCTATCCGTGTAGGACATCTGCGTAGCGTCATTGACGGTTAGCTGTCTAGCATCTGCTGGGGGAATTGTGGGCACCTGACAACTTCCAAGCAATTTTGCTTCCATGTTAGAACAGCTGGTTGCCTCAAGAAAGGGTTTTTTTTTCCCCCACTTCATATTTCACTCCAAAAAAAACACATAATCCAGAACTCTTTTTTTAAACAGAAACAAACAAACAAAAAGAAACAAAACAAACAAGACATTAAAAATACACTTTTTTTCCCCCCAATGTCCTAGTTTGTTTTCGGAAACTAGGACATTCGTTTGTTTCTTTCGGAAAGTTCCTCCTAATGTTTTCTTTCCCCCCACTTCATGTTTTGATTTTAACTCCCAAAAATACAAAACTCCAACCTGTTTAAAGAGAAACAAAAAGAGACAGAAAGAGACAAAACAAAGACAAATAAAAAGTGCTCTTTTTTCATTGTTTGCTTTGTCTTTCTTTCTTTCTTTCTTTCTTTCTTTCTTTCTTTCTTTCTTTCTTTCTTTCTTTCTTTCTTTCTTTCTTTCCTTCCTTCCTTCCTTCCTTCCTTCCTTCCTTCCTTCCTTCTTTCTTTCTTTCTTTCTTTCTATCTTTCTTTCTTTCTTTCTTTCTGTTTGTTTCTGGAAGTTCCTCTTAATGTTGATTCGAACGCAGCATCTCAGGGTGCTTGGAAGTATATATGGCGGTGACAAAAGAGAGGGGCAGAAGGCCATAAGTCAATCAATCAGAATAGAGCCGGAAGGCAGGAGGACCTATACCAGTGATCGCTAACCTTTTTGCCGTTGCGTGCCAAAAGTGGGGGGTCGTGCGGGGGGCTCACGCATACACGTGCCCACACTGTGCATACACGCAACCCATCGACCCCGCACTTCCTCTGCTTTTGGCATGTAATCGCATGATGGGCCCGTTTTTTGCTCTCCCCAGGCTCCAGAGACTTTCTTGGCGCCTGGGGAGGGCGAAAACAGCCTCCCCCTTCCCCCGGAGGCCCTCCGGAGACTGGAAGCAGCCCGTTTCCTGACCTCTGGAAGACCCCAAAATCAGCTGGCCGGTGCGCACATGCGTGCTGGAGCTGAGCTAGGGCAATGCTTGCGTGCCCACAGATATGGCTCCGTGTGCCACCTGTTCGCCATCCTGGCCCTCTACGATTTCAGACAAATGGCTGCCCAGTCTTTTCTTGAAAACCTCCAGCGATGGAGCACCCAGAACTTCTGCTGGCAAGCGGATCCACTGGTTAATTGTCCTGACTATTAGTAAGTTTCTCCTTAATTCCACGTTGTTCCTCTCTTTGATTAATTTCCAGTCAAACGATTCTCAAAAGCATCAAAAGGCAAGACAAGAAACAAGGGATGGAAACTAACCAAGGAGTGAAGCAACCTAGAACTAAGGAGAAATTTCCTGAAAGTGAGAACAATTCATCAGTGGAACAGAATTTGAAGGCTTCCAAAAAGAGACTGGACAGCCATTTGTTGGTCTAGGGTTGAGCAGGGGGTTGGACTAGACGACCTCCAAGGTCCCTTCCATCCCGTATCAGGGGTGTCAAACTCCGGCCCGTGATGTGGTTGGATCCAGTGGTGAAATTAAAAAATTTTCCCTACCGGTTCTGTGGGCGTGGCTTGGTTTGGGGGGGGGGGTGTCATGTGACTGGGTGGGCATGGCCACCATTTTTAACTCTTTTAGCGTTTTTTAACTTTAAAAAGTTTTTTTAAAGTTCAGACGATCGCAGAACTTTTTCTTTTACTTTTTTAAAGCATTTTTTTTTTTACTACCGGTTCGAGCGAATAGGTAGTAAAAAAAATTTTTTAAAAAAAAGTTCCGACGATCAGCTGTGCCAATCAGCTGTGCCGTGCCATCGTCGGAATTTTTTATTTATTTATTTATTTTTACTTTTTTAAAGCATTTTTTAACTACCGGTTCAGTCAAACCGGTAGCATTTTTTACTACCGGTTCGGGTGAACCGGCCCGAACCGGTAGCATTTCACCCCTGGATGGATCCCTCCCTTCAAATATTATAAGGGGCCGGCCTGCATCTCTTCGGCCCAGTCTACCCAATGCGAAGAGGAAACGTCGCATTGCCAGCTGTTTGGGGAGTGGTGTCAAGCTGGCCACGCCCACTCAGCCACACCCACCCAGTTGGCCAAGCCCCCCCCCTCCCCGGCCCACAGCCCTGATGCAGCCCTCATTGAAATTGAGTTTGACACCCTTGCTCCCCCTCCTCTCTATGGAATCTATACGTATGGATGACTGGGGAATTCTGGGAGTTGAAGTCCACACATACCTCTCGGCAGCTGGCTGGGAGTTGAAGCCCACCCCTCGCCAAGGCAGAGAAACCCTGGTCAGTCGGTAATGCTCATTCATTTCTCCTGCCTCCTTGGTTCTGCAGGTTTCAATCCGATGTGGGAAGAAACCTTGGTTTTCAACATCGGCATGCCAGAGATTGCCCTGGTGCGTTTCCTGGTCTGGGACCACGATCCCATCGGGAGGGATTTTATCGGCCAGAGGACGATCGCCTTTACATCCATGCTGCCAGGTAAGAAGAGACCTGCTCATACAGCATTGCTTATTTTCTCTCCCCCTTGCATTTCCCCACTGATATTCCGGCTCTGAAGAATTCGCCCGTTTCAGGTAGGTACGAACCAAGACATTAAAGGGAAAAATCTGTGGGTTGGGGGCAGCGGCCCCCAAATCCTCCTTTCAAGCTGGCATTCCTCTCGGGGGGTGAACGCAAAGAGAAAAAATAAAAAAATCTCGCTTGAAAGCTCGAAAGTTAGTCCTTTGAACATCTGACGTTAGTGGAAGCCACAGCAAAAGGGCCACGGATGTCATCCCATTTTCCCTCCTACCAATCACAACCAAAGTCATTTCTCTGGATGTCTCTGCCAATGTTCCTTTGGCTTATCCCCGGATCGAAACTTCAAAACGTGGGCGTTCATTTTTATTTTTTTATTTTAGTTTTTGGCCTTCAAACGAGGCTGTCTTTTTCATTGGCAGCCCGAGATCGGCTGCAAAATTAATGCTGATAATGACAGTTAAAAGCCAGCTGCTTTTAATACCTGCTGTTGTGGCCCGCCAGCGGAGCTGGTAGCAGATTCGGACAGTGAGGAGGTTGGGGAGGAACATGGGCCAGTCCTGGAGTCTGGGGAAGGCTCTGATGAGGGCTCTTCGTCGGAGGCAGAGAGGAGGCCAGGGCCGTCTGACAGTTATCAGCTGCCTTCGGAGTCGGACATCAGTGAGGCAGACGAACAGTTGAAGCCTGTTCCCAGTGTGAGCTGCCAGGAGAAGGGAACAGCTAAGGAACAAAGGTCGACTCAGGAGTAAAGCCACAGGTGGACAGCGAATGGCCCCTCCCAGAGGGAATAAAAGAGGAGCGAAAGGGGAGTGGAGTTTGCAGAAGACAATTAGTTTGCTCTGACTCTCCGAGACTTCTTGCCAAGTTTTGAAGCTATCAGCCTGGCAGATAACGTCTGCGACTGTAAATTCTCCCTTGAAAGACTTTGCTGGATGCGAATGAGAGGAATTCACAGTAATTTAATAAAAAGGGCTTTTTTTGTCAGGACAAGGAGTCTGCTTCGTGCTCTTGGGAAGCCTGCAAAAATGGGAGGGTTATGAATTAATCTCCCCCCCCACCTCAATCCATTCCTTCTCTCCTTTGGGTCACGTGAGTGCGTGCACATCCGCCGGGGTCTTCCTAGCTCAGATAACACACACACACAGAATTTTTCCATCTATCCCCCTGTCCTTCCTTCTTCATTCACTTCAAAGCTGCGGGGGAAAAGTTTTTCAGAAGAAAAGGGGGAGTAGGAGCCCTCTGTGGCTTTGAAAGAGAAGCACAAAGAAAAGACAACATGAATTATGACAATCCGGATGGCTTCCAGGGGGGAGAGCCGGCAAATCAATTAGAAAAGTTGTGATTGTCAGCAGGGGCTCCGTTCTTTGATAACGAGAGAGAAAGAGAGAGAGAGAGAAGCTGAAGCTGAATTCCACCAAGGATGGTCCGCTGACAGATGCAATGTGGTAGCGGGATATGAAAGAAGAACCGGCAATAAATTAAACATCTGGAAACTTGCGAGATCCATCTTGCTAATGCCGACACTGCCTGGCTGCAACATCCCTCCAAGTAGTTTTGGGTCCCCGAGGGTTCTTTTTTTTTTTAATTTGTGTTTTTCTTTCTTTATTAATTTATACTATAAAATGCAAAAGAAAATAGTAAGGAAAGAAGGAGGGGAAAGTATAGAAAAGAAGGGAAAAACGAAACAAAGGCATTGACTTCCGACTCCCTTCGGTGACGTGGAATAAGATCGCATCGAACCTCAACTTTTACATAAACATAATTTCCATAATAATATAAACTACGGTAACCATTTCTATAACAACAAACCTAGTAATCGGTAAAACCCAAAATCAACGTTTCATTTTTATTTATTTTTTTTTGCCACCTCAAGCACCAAGTCCAGAAACGGTTTCCAAGTAGAAACGAAAATAGTTGTGGTGTTTCCCCCTCCCTTGGATCAAAGCAGTCCATTTGGCCATCCATCTCTGCTAACTCCATTTTAGCAACCGGTTCTCTTCCCAGTTGCTGGGGGAGGGGAGGGGCCATGGGGGCGTGGCCTATTCGGACTCCTGCATCAAGGCGGGGGGGTCATTTTCGCCCTCCCCAGGCTCCGGAGCTTTTCCTCGAGACTCTGGGAGGGCAAAAAACAGCCTCCCCCGGGGCTCCGAATGAACCCGTTTCCGGAACTTCCGGGAGGCCTGTTTTTTCCCCTCCCAGAGCCTCCGCGCGGGCCCTGCACTTACTTACACCGCGTGGAGACTCCTGGGAGGGGACGGACAGGGTGGGCGGGGCCAGCCAATCCTTGCAACTACTGGTTCGGTGAACCAGATGTAAAGTTAGCATCCGGTTTGCCCGAAACCGGCTGAATCCCACTCCTGACTAAAGGAGACGAGAAGCCATCATTCACCCCGCTTTCCTTATTTCCAGGCTATCGACATGTATACCTAGAAGGTATGGAGGAAGCTTCCGTCTTCGTTCACATATCCGTCAACGACGTTTGTGGTAAGGTGAGTAGCCCCGGAGTCCCAGGTGTGCAAGCCTCTCTAGAACTAAGGTTCTAGAACTAACTAATCTAGAACTAATCTAGAACTAACTAATCCAGATGAGATGGTTGGTATTTGAGCTGATCTACCCAAACATCTGTCTATGCAGATTCTCCAACATCATGCTTGTCCGAAAGGTGCATTTCCAAAAGGCAACTGGATTTTCTTGAAGTTTTTTTTTTTCCCTTGAAAAAGTTTCGCTTCTCATCCTAGAAGCTTCTTCCGTTCTAACTGAAGACGTTCGAACCGAAGTCAGAACCGAAAAAGCTTCTTGGATGAGAAGCGAAATGCTTTCAGGAAAAAAGAAAGGAAAAAAACCCCAAGACAAACCACGACGATGGTTGGACGATGGAGAATCTCCACAGACATCAAGATCGGGTAGATCTTTGAAAAGGTTTCGCTTCTGACCCGAGAAGCTTCTTCGGTTCTAACTGACGAAGCTGGAGCTGAAGTCAGAACCCGAAGAAGCTTCTTGGGATGAGAAGCGAAACCTTTTCAAGGAAAAACCTCAAGAAGTTGCCTTTTGGGAAAGCATCTTTGGGCCTGCCCAATCTATTACAGCTATTTCTGTAATCAGGAGGTTCATATATATATTTTTAAAAAACCCAATATTTCTGTGCAAAACTCAGCCCCACCCTTGGCCAAACCTATCCCAGCTGCAGTTTGTGCGTCTTCACAAGTACCACGAAGTAGCGATGATCAGCTAACAACCCAACGATTTGGAAGATCCCTATCCAGATTCAGAATTATATAATTATATATCTTATATAATTATATATCTGCTAAGTTGTTTTTCCCAGCGGCCAACGCTCCGGTGTTCGAGAGTGTTTTTTGTTTTGTTTTTTTTTAAGTGGCTAAAAAAGAAATAATTACATTTTCACGTCGCTTAGGAAGGAAGTTCATTATTTTTTTTTCTCTGCGTCGGTGGACGCCTGCAATAAAATCTCACGTTTGCTGTGTTAGCAGTTTTGAATACGGTTCAAATCGCAGCTTGTTTAAACGTACGGTCAGGAAAACTTCACCGTTCGGACAGGGGTTTCTTCCGTTTGTCTTTTTCTTTCTGAATGCTGGACATTCAGGAAAAAAGGCCTACCTGTAGCTATTTCTTTTATTGCTATTATGATTTCCCCGTCCAATTTTAATCTCTCTCTTCCCCCTCTCCCCGCCCCCCCCCCCCCATGGCAAAAGTCCACTTTTCTGACATTTCTCTAGCTTTTCATTTTCGTTTTCAAAACGAAAACGAATATGCAAGTGCTTATTTTGGGGAATAATAAACACAAGAATCCATAGGTTTTATTGTGGCTGTTTCCCCCCCGCCCCCCAAAAAATATATGCTTTTTTATTTTTAGAACAATTAATCAGTGGAACAGCTTGCCACCAGAAGTTGTGAATGCTCCAACACTGGAAGTTTTTAAAAAGAGGTTGGATAACCATTTGTCTGAAGTGGTGTAGGGTTTCCTGCCTAAGCAGGGGGTTGGACTAGAAGACCTCCAAGGTCCCTCCCAACTCTATTATTCAATTCTATTCTATTCCATTCTATTCTATTCCATTCCATTCCATTCCATTCCATTCCATTCCATATTTTCTATCTTATCCTATCCTATCCTATCCTATCCTATCCTATCCTATCCTATCCTATCCTATCCTATCCTATCCTATCCTATCCTATCCTATTATTATCTATTCTATTCCATTCCATTCCATTCCATTCCATTCCATTCCATTCCATATTTTCTATCTTATCCTATCCTATCCTATCCTATCCTATCCTATCCTATCCTATCCTATCCTATCCTATTATTATCTATTCTATTCCATTCCATTCCATTCCATTCTATTCTATTCTATTCTATTCTATTCCATTCCATTCCATATTTTCTATCCTATCCTATCCTATCCTATCCTATCCTATCCTATCCTATCCTATCCTATCCTATCCTATCCTATCCTATTATTATGTATTCTATTCTATTCCATTCCATTCCATTCCATTCCATTCCATTCCATATTTTCTATCCTATCCTATCCTATCCTATCCTATCCTATCCTATCCTATCCTATCCTATCCTATCCTATCCTATCCTATCCTATCCTATTCTATTCTGTTTTTGTGCTGTGCCTGTTGGATGGATTTCTTCAGATGCAGGCAGCCCAATTATCTCCACCAAATTACACAGAGCGAGTTCATCCATCAAGCGGTGTGTGTTTGTGTTACTTTTTAATCTATTAATCACAATTAGCCAAGCCAAACGAGTGGAAAACAATACTGTCTCAGCAGAAGGAATTCCGTTAGGGGAAAAAAAAACAACAACAGCTTGTCAAAATATGTACAACGTGGACAAGGAAATGTTTATGTACACTGCTCAAAAAAACAAAGGGAACGCAAGCAGAAGACATCCGAGATCTGAAGGAATGAAATAGCCTTATTAAGTACTTTGTTCGTTACATACAGTAGTTTTGTGTTCCCTTTAGTTGTTTGAGCAGTGTATAAACTACTGTTTATACACTGCTCTGTATAAGCCAAATCTATACAAGCCAACTCTGACCCCACGTAATTTCCGCTCCAGCTCTGACCCTGTTTCCCCCCCCCTCCCAAGGTGTGTCATCAGTCACATTCTCCAACGAAGCAATTTCCAGGGATGTAGAGATCACTCCCCTCCTGCTACTGTAGGTAACTAGGGAGATGGCCTTGACAGAGAGATGGCTGGAATGTGCTTTTCTTTTGACTGTGCTCCCTCGCCACAGCTGCAGAGTTCATTTTCCCATCTCCCTTGCCTGTGGCAACTCGAGAGCAGGCCAGGGATGCTTTGCGAGTTGACAAATGATATATCTCATTTAAAAAAAGAAAAGAAAAATTACCAACCTCCCTATTTAATTAAACTACCGTTAGTCCTCGATTTACATCCACAATTGAGCCCAAAACTCCTCTCGCTAACCAAGACAGTTGTTAAGTGAGTTTTGACCCATTTGACGGACTTTCTCACCACAGTTGTTTAAGCGAATCACTGCAATTGTTAAGTGAGTAACGCGGTTGTTAAATGAATTTGGCTTCCTTCCCTCCCCCCCCTTGATTTGGCTTGTCAGAAGGTCGCAAAAGGGGATCCCGGAACACTACAACCGTCATAAGTACGAGTCAGTCATCAAGCGTTTTGATCGCACGATCACGAGGATATAAGTGTGAAAAATGATAGTCAATCACTTTTTTCTGTGCCGTTGCAACTTCGAACGGTCACTAAATGAACGGTCGTACCTCGAGGACTACCTGTCGTCTTACCACCGAACATTTAATGAACGTTCAAAGTTACAACGGCACTGGAAAAAAAGTGACTTACGACCGTTTTTCACACTTACGACCTTTGTAGCCTCCCTGCAGTCACGTGATCAAAATCCAGACGCTTGGCGATCGCTTCACACTTAACGACGGTCGCTGTCTCCCCAAGATCGCATAATTCCCCTTTTTGCCACCTTTGCGGGGGTGGTGGTGGAGCCGGATCCACTCAACAACCCCGTGACTCATTTACCAACCGCATGGATTCGCTTAACAACGGTGGCAGGCAAAGTCGCAACGCAGGGCTTAAAACTCGCTTTAACCCACGTCTCGCTTAACCACATGAAACCTTCGGGCTCCGTTGCGGTCGTAAGTCGAGGACTACCTATATTACGGAATCCTTTTAGGATTGGATTTTTTTTTAAAAAAAAAATCTGATTTATTGGCACTTTTAATCGACTTTAGCTCGGTCGGATTTCTCAGCCAAGGTCGGGGAAGCAAATATTTGCGTGGTGGGGTGCGCGGTTCCCTTCTCAGCCGCCCCGGGTAGCCCCATTGAAAGCAAAAAAAAACCTGTAGGTGGGGGGGTGGGGAGGCAGGGAAGGAGGGAGGGGTGGAAACATCCCCAAAGAGAACAAGCGACCCTCTGTCTGGATGGAGACATCGGATTCCAGGTGCCGCGGATCCCTCAGGGGAGCAGCCGTGCCAGACGGGCACCGTCGCATGGCAACCTTGTGCCAGTAGGCCGCCTGCTCTCTTTCCAGCCACGAGAACCAAGGAGGGGAGAAGTTAAAACACGTTAAGTTCACGCCGCTTCTCTCTCTTCCCTTCCCTTCCCTTCCAATTTCTTTTCTCCTCTTGAGTTTTGCCAAAAAAAAAAAAAAAAAAAAGCAGGGAAGAGTTGGAGGAAAGCCCGTTGGGCTGTTTCAAAGCTTCCCGCGACAAAAGGAGGCATCTTGTCTGGAAAATCCTCCGTTTCTAATCCTGCTAAGGTCTGCGTTCAACGAAATGAAAAATTTCTCTCCTTCCAAAGTCCGCCAGGAAAAGCTCGGGAGGGGACTGGGGGGGTGGGGGCACCCCCCCCCGTAATTCCTTGCCCCGTTTGGCACCGGATTGGCCGTCGCCACCACCCGAATTGGGGTTAGGTATCTGGCAAGGGAGGGGGAGGCCCGCCTTTCATCCTGCAGTTTGGCTGATTTTTGTCGAAAAAGATTCATCCGTTCCAAGGGGGATGGATGGATCGATCAAGTCTTTGCCAGGAGTCAATTAGATGCCGTTGCTCTTAATAAACTGAAACAGGAAGGAAACAACGGGGAATTTTTTTCTCCCTCTCTCCCTCTCCTTTTCTCCTCCCTTCCTCTCTCTCCCCCTCTCCCTCTCCCTCTCCCTCTCCTTCTCTCTCTCCTTCTCCCTTTCTCTCCATCTCTCCCTCTTCTTCTCCCTCTCCTCCCTCTTCTTTTCTCTCCCTCTCCCCTCTCCTTTTCTCTCCCTTTCTCTCTCTCTCTCCCTCTCCTTCTCCATATCTCCCTCTCCCTTTCTCTCCCTCTCCCTCTGGCCCTCTCTCTCCCTCTTATTCTCCCTCTCCTCCCTCTCCTTTTCTCTCCCTTTCTCTCTCCCTCTCTCTCCTTCTCCCTCTCCTTCTCTCTCTCCCTCTCCCTTTCTCTCCATCTCTCCCTCTTCTTCTCCCTCTCCTCCCTCTTCTTTTCTCTCCCTCTCCCCTCTCCTTTTCTCTCCCTTTCTTTCTCTCTCTCCCTCTCCCTCTCCTTCTCCATATCTCCCTTTCTCTCCCTCTCTCCCTCTCTCTCCCTCTTCTTCTCCCTCTCCTTCTCTCTCTCCCTCTCCCTTTCTCTCCATCTCTCCCTCTTCTTCTCCCTCTCCTCCCTCTTCTTTTCTCTCCCTCTCCCCTCTCCTTTTCTCTCCCTTTCTTTCTCTCTCTCCCTCTCCTTCTCCATATCTCCCTTTCTCTCCCTCTCCCTCTCTCTCCCTCTTCTTCTCCCTCTTCTTTTCTCTCCCTCTCCCTTTCTCTCCATCTCTCCCTCTTCTTCTCCTTTTCTCTCCCTCTCTCCTCTCCTTTTCTCTCCCTTTCTTTCTCTTTCTCTCCATCTCCTTCTCCATATCTCCCTCTTCCCTCCCCCTTTCTCTCCCTCTCCCTCTCCTTCTCCCTTTTTCTCCCTCTCCCTCTTCTTCTCTCCCTCTCCCTTTCTCTCCATCCCTCCCTCTTCTTCTCTCCCTCTCTCTCCCACTCCATATCTCCCTCTCTTTCTCGCTCCCTCTCTTTCTCCTTTTCTCCCTCTCTCTTTCTCCCCCTCTCCATCTCTCCATCTTTCTCTCTCTCCCTCTCCTTCTCTCCCTCTCTCTAAAGCACAGGGTCTAACCGTAGGCTTAAAAGCCCAGTGCCTTTTTTTTTTTTAAAAAAAAAGAAAAGCTCCAAAAAATGAATTATGCCTGTGTTAAATAAGTGAATGTGGCACTTATGTAGAAAACTGGTCCTGTCAATTGTCCTTCACTTCAAACAGACACAGCAGAAGTTGTGTGTGAGAGAGAGAGAGACCGGGGGGGGGGGGGGAGTGGGGGGGGAGATCTTAGGAAAGAGCTTCTGCTGGACTAGAAGGATCGAGAGTCTGACTCAATGCATTGATTTAAAATTTAAACCATGAGGACTAGAAACTTACTTTTCCACAGAGGCAGGAAGGACCATTATTTGATGCTATTTTGATTTGGGTGTATATGTGTGTGTGTGTGTGAGACAACATTGACAAATTGTTTACTTTAATGAACTCGCCTTCGCACAGAGACCAACAAACGGAGCATTAGAAGCTTATCTGTCTCTCTGCGGCAGGCAATTTTCTCTTTTGATTAACCTCCTTTGATCAAATTCCCACCAAATTCCTTCCTTCTTTGATTTCTCTCTCTCTCTGTCTCTGTCCCTTCCTCCCTCCCTCTCTCTGTCTCTCTCTCTTTCTTTCTTTCTTTCTTTTTTCTCTCTCTCTCCCTCTCTCTTTCTCTCTTTCTTTCTCTCTCTCTCTCCCCCTCTCTCTCTTTCTCTTTCTCTCTTCTTCTTCTGCTTGAGTTGCTTCCTGATAGATAGCTTTAATTTGCAGCTGACTGACACAGTCTCTTTTTAAAAAAAAAAGCTGGCAGCAATTTTTTGGGGGGTGGGGTGAGTGCGGGGGTGAAACTCGCTGGCTTCCAGTTCGCCCAACACCCCTCCTGCCTCTCTCCTCCTGTCTTCCGAAGCCCCCTCCCACCGCAGCCTCCAATCCCCCTCTCCTCTCTTTTTCAATTTCCCCAGCTGATTTGTTTTTTGATTGCTTTATCTCCGTCTCTCCCTGTTCTCAAATCTTCTACCTACCCCTTGTTGTGTTCTCATTAACATTTCTCCTGGCCCTGACTTTGTGGGGGTATCAATACACTAATTATGGAATCTAATTTTCCCAAGGAAGAGATTCGGTCTTTCATTTTCAGCGGGTGAACTGTGACACCTAAGCCAGTCCCACTGATGACGGAACAAAATTCAAATTATGCTACGTTTTCTGTCTCTACAGAGAGAGGAATATATACATATAGATAGATAGATAGATAGATAGATAGATAGATAGATAGATAGATAGATAGATAGATAGATAGATAGGGATGGATGGATAGATAGATAGATAGATAGAAAGAAGACAGGTAAGTAGATAGATAGATGATAGATAGATAGATAGATAGATAGATAGATAGATAGATAGATAGATAGATAGATGATAGATAGATAGATATAGATATAGATATAGATATAGATATAGATATAGATATAGATATATAGATATATAATATATATATCGTCCAACTGTACCCTTTCCCACCACCCCCTAATTAGACTATTTAATTCTCAGTAAAAAAAAAATAATAATTATGCAGAAAAGGGGACTTTTTACCCGTTCATGATTTGAGTTTAGTATGGAACATCCTTCGGCTAAAATCACGGCACCCTTGGCAAAAAAAGAAAACCCATTTTGAGATGACCAAGCTACAGTCCAAGAAGGTTTTCTAGGAATCCACCTGTTTTTCCTAACCACCTGTTTGGAGAACCATTTGTCTAGAAAAGTGATGGCTAACCTTTTTGCCGTCGCGTGCTAAAAGTGGGGGTAGCGGGGGGGGTCGCGCATGTGTGTGCCCACACCCATAATGCCATGTGCCCCGTCCCCCCATGCTCCCCCCAATTTTGGCACATGATGGCACAGTGGGCCAGGTAGGCCTGTTTTTCACCCTCCCCAGGCTCCAGAAGCTTTCTTGGAGCCTGGGGAGGGCGAAAACAGCCTTCCCCACCCTCTGGAGGCAGGAAACGGCCAGTTTCCCGAGTTCTGGTCGGACTGGAATGCCCGTTTTTCATCCTCCCCAGGCTCCAGAAGCCTTCTAGGAGCCTGGGGGGGGGGGGGCAAAAAGGGCCTTCCCCACCCCCCCACCCCAGATTCCCTCCAGAGGCAGGAAACAGCCAGTTTCCCAACGTCCGGTGGGACTGGAAGGGCTGAAAATTAGCTGGCCGGTGCACGCATGCGCGCTGGAGCTGAGCTAGGGCAAATGTTGGCGGTTGGAATTGTAACCGTTAACTCTTATCATGATATATTTCTATGCATGTTTAATGTTTTCTGCAGATGTTTCCCCCCACCACCACCACCTTTTTAATAACGACTTATAGGAAGTTACAGGCCACAATTTTTTTCCCTTTTCATGAGGACTTACAGGAGGTTACAGGCCACAATTAGAGGACTGGATTTGGGTGAAAAGAAGGCATGAACAGGATATTATTATTATTATTATTATTATTATTATTATTAATAATAATAATAATAATAATAATAATAATAATAATAATAATAATAATATAGCAGATTCATGAAAGGAGATGTTGTCTCCTTACCATGAATGCCACAACAACGAAAATAGCTAACGTCTACATTGTGGAGGTGCACTATGAATTTCCCCACAATATTTTGCTGCAACGATTTCTTGGGGGTGGGTGGGGTGGAGATCCACATTGGCAACTAGCATCACGGCAGGAAGGAAATCAAAAATGACCCCACCCAAAAACGAGAGCGAATCCTTTGAGCTGTTAGCCCCGATCTGGAAACCCCCAGAAAAAGGAAAATAAATCGTTTAGGGAGCCCGGAATGGACAGCGATCGGCTGTCCGGGCCACTTTTCCTTCCCAGGGGAATTATGGGAACCGTAGTTCTCCCCCCTCCCTCCCCCAGATGGACAGACAGAAGGACTGTCACCTGTCAAAAAGGGTGTAGGGTCTGCTTGTGCGGAGGGTCGGGCTACCGTGTTTCCCCGAAAATAAGACCTCCCCGGATAATAAGCCCAATCGGGCTTTTGAGCGCATGCGCTAAAATAAGCCCCTCCCCCCCCAAAATAAACCCCCACCCTGAAACTATTTAAATGCATGTGCAGTTGATCCCCCCCCCAACCCTAATGTGTCTCCGCTACCACCTCTTGGAGTAGGACTTTGCATGGTTTGTTCTGCCGTTGCGTTCACGGACGGCAGCACCGCCGCGAGCTTCTTCATACCGGCATTTCAGGGCAGCCAGCCGCTCATCAGCAGGCCTCACTCCTGGCCGGGTCTGGCTGCGGACAGCGTCGGCAGGCAACTCTGTCCTGCACCTCCACAATAATAAGACAACCCCCCACCCGAAAATAAGGCCAAGCCCTTATTTCGGGGTTCAAAAAAAAATATAAGACAGGGTCTTATTTTCGGGAAAACACGTTAGATGACCTACAAGGTCCCTTCCAACTCTGTTAATTTGTATCCAAGTCTCAGAAGCAGGTAATTAATCGTTTTTCAGCACTTCCCTCACTTTTAAAATGCGTAGCTGAGCAATTTGGGGAGGGGGGGGGTCTTCTCTCTTTATTGCAAAGAAACTACCTTTTTTTAAAAAAAAGAATGATCCGGTACACTCGGAAAGCCACTTCCCCTTTTTTTCTGCTCGTTTTGCTGCTCGTTTTTCTGCTCGTT
Source organism: Pituophis catenifer annectens (assembly GCF_029215685.1). Lineage (NCBI taxonomy): Eukaryota > Metazoa > Chordata > Lepidosauria > Squamata > Colubridae > Pituophis > Pituophis catenifer. The sequence continues at coordinate 2,426,264 of NW_027256898.1, read as the reverse complement.
TTGCTGCATTCCTGGGGGATTGAATAATGTCAAACTCCACCTGTATCCCTCCTCTCTTTTGTCTTTTTCTGCTCGTTTTGCTGCATTCCTGGGGGATTGAATAATGTCAAACTCCACCTGTATCCCTCCTCTATTTTCTCTCTCTCTCCCCACCCCTTTTGTAATTTATCTGTGTTACTTGTCTGATTTTTCACATGTGGGTCGCATGCCCGACCCTTTCCTAAATGTCTCGCAGGGCCGTCTCGGCTCTTTCTTCTTCTTCTTCCTCCGTGTCTCACTTTCTGCTTTTTTACTTCTGTCTGTTTGTGATTGCAGTGTGTCAAAAAAAAGGTCTCCTTTTAGAAGCAGAACAAATTTAGACGCCGCGAAGGTACCCTTTCTCCCTTGGTGGAGTGAGCTGGGAGCATCACCACGCTTGCATGCTTCCGTCCACCCCAAAACATCATTAACATTTTTTTTGTGTGCGCGTGTGTGTCTTTTTTTCCTCGTTTAGCTTTCTTTCTTTCTTTCTTTTTTTTTTCTCCTCCTGGAAAAAAAAAAAAAACCAACAAAAACCAACAACCACAACACACACACCTCCCCGACCAAAACTCGGTCAACACTCATAACATGGATTGCGACATTTGCCGGAACGTTTTTGGCCGAGCCATCGAACCTGTAGATTATTTTTCACATTTATGAAGCAGATCCAGGATTCTCCAGTTTTTTGTTTTTTTTTAAAAATTCCCAATTTCCTTCCTCCGTACTTTCTACAGGTAGTCCTCGACTTATGACCGCAAGTGATGTCTAAGCGAGATGGCTGTGTAGTGAGTTTTGACCTCCCCCCCCGCCCCGTTTTACGCAGGTTTCCCATGGTTGTTAAGCGAACCACCGCAGCTGTTAAATTAGTCACATGGTCGTTAAACGAATCCGGCTTCCCTCGTCGACTTTGCTCGTGACCCCGGGATATGGCAAACCATCATAAATACGAGTCAGTTGCGGAGTGTCTGAATTTTGATCACCTGTCCCTGAGGATGCTGCAACGGTCATAAGTATGAGTCCGTTGCCGAGGGTCTGGAGTGGTGTGATGGCCTAGAGGTGGAACTCTTAACCTCACAATCAGGAGGCTGTGATTTCGATCCTAGAGAGAGGCAGATATTTGTCTCTTTGGGCACAATGAGAAATATATCTGCTGAACAAAACTCCGCACTGGCAACAGGAAAAAGCATCCGGCCACTCAAATCCTCTGCTAGCTCCATTCAGTTGCCCAGACTCCTCCCCGCAAGGGATTATGGGGTTGATGAAAGATGATGAGTTGCCGAGGATTTGAACTTTGAAAAACAGTCATGTCTCTTTTCCCCCCCCCGTGCCGTCATAACTTCGAACGGTCACTATATGAACCGTTGTAAGTCAAGGGCTACCTGCGCTTCCTCTCTCAATGGAGGGATGGGTCATTTTCCCTTCTAAAACAGCTGCTCTGTCTTGAGCCCAGGGCACCCTCACCCCTTAAATGCAACCCACAATTTGTCACCCTTCCGTTTAAAGGACCCAATTCCTGGGACTGGATCCCCAGGAACGAACATGCTGGATCTTCTTCTTAAATGGCTTCCCAACCAAATTTGCACCGGATTTGGGATCTTGAATCGCTCGTATGGATTCAAGGGTCAGCGAATAGCCTCACCGGGGTGGGGCTGGGTGGGGATGCATCCAAGGACCCCATCAAGGGGCTGATGGGGGAAAGAAATATCACTTGCACACCACTGCATTCCATCAATGGGGGGGGAGTCTTGTATTGGGGGGGGCATGGGGTGGAAGTCCCCTCTTCCGTGATCTGTGTATGTTGTACGTGAGAGATTTCTTGCTGATTTTTTGCCGTCTCTTTGTCTGTCTGTCTGTCTGTCTGTCTGTCTGTCTGTATATGGGGTAGTTGCCAACTTGGAACAGTTATTCTTATGTATTTGCCCAAATATCTTGATTATTTTGTGGGTGCCCTACATGACAAAAGCGATTAAGAGCTGGCCACCCACTTAGGTTTTTTTTAAATAATAATAATAGCTCAGGGTGTCAGGTTTCGATGCTATCTCAAAATAAAGGAATTTCCAAACTGCCGATCTTTAAGGAAATTTTCTCTTTATTGAGCATAGTGATCTGTCCCTGGCTCTTTCGCGGTCAGTACTGACCTTTGCCCCCCCCCCCCAATCCCTCTCTTTCCGATCCCCAATTCTCTGCGTCTCATTGGCTATCTTCCAAGCCACTTTCCTCATCCCTTCTCCGTCAGATCACAGGAATGTCCCCCTCCTCCCATCTCCGAGGAGACAGAATCTTCAAAGGAATTAAGTAGGCAAAAGTTCAAGCTTCTCCTCTCCTTATATATGTCAGTGCTGGGACGCTGACACAGGGTTGAACTGTGGAGTCCCTGGTGCTCTCTGAGCTTGGTTGTTTTCTTGGTTGTTTCATGACCCAACTAGGTAACATCATCAGCGCTAGAAAGGAGCGCGGTTGGCCCTCTTTTTATATATGGCGAGCCTCTAGGAGATAAAAAGAGCCAGCTCCCTTCTAACACTGATGATTGTACCTAGCTGCAAGTAAACAACCAAGCTCAGAGAGCATCAGGGACCCCACAGTCCTCCTCCTCCTCTTCTTCCTCCCCCTCTCCTCCTCCTCCTAGTACTGATGATGTTATCCAGTTGGGTAATGAAACATCTGTAAGAAAACAACCAAGCTCAGAGAGCATCAGGGACCCCGTAGTCCAGTGTCCTCCCTTTCCTCTCCTTCTCCTCCAAGCACTGATGATGTTATCCAGTTGGGTAATGAAACATCTGTAAGAAAACAACCAAGGTCAGAGAGCACCAGGGACCCCACAATTATCGTCGTCCTCCTCCTAGCACTGATGATGCTACCTAGCTGGGTAATGAAACATCCATAACAAAACAACCAAGCTCAGAGAGCACCAGGGACCCCACCGTCCACCTCCTAACACTCCTACCTTCTCGGGTAATGCAACTTCTAGAAGAAAATCACAAATGTTAGTCTTGTTCCAACACCCAATTGGGCGTGTGGTCACGGGGGGACGGGGACCGTCATTTGGGTTAGGAAATGGGAACCGAATAGCTGGGGATGGGCAGGTCGACACAGCCGTGAAGTCTTGAAACCATACTACCATTCCCCTCTCTTCCCTCCCAATGGTCTTCCGGTCGAACGGGGATTAGCCGAGGCTACCGCGAGGTTAATAACCTCTTGCCTACGGCTACTGAGTGCGTGGTCTGGTTTGTTTGTTTTTTCTCCCCGTCGCCCCGCCGGGAGAGAAAAAAAACCCATACACGCTCTGTTACGGCTTTTCTCCTTCTCCTTCTTCTTCTCCTTCTCTTCCCTCCAGGTCAAACCAGCGCTGGGCATAAAAAGTCTCTTTCTCAGAAATCCAAAACAGGCCTCTCTCGACAGCCATGTTGCTGGTCAGCTCAACCGCAAACATTCCTTTAGCAGCCAGCTTTTACGGCGGACGGCCAGCGCGCCCACCAAGAGCTTAAAAAAGCCCAAGATCACCCTGGATGCCCGAGACAAGAACTCGGAAGGAGCCAGCAAGGACCCCCTTCTGGAAGACACCTCCCACCCTCGCTTTGACCAAGAATCCGACCTCCCGTCCCCGGCGGCGTCTCCTTCCCGAGAAGGCGTCAGCCGCACGGAAGTGGACCCTAAAGGATCCAAAGGTAAGGCTCACAGTTGGGGCAGAGAGCAGAGCAGAAGCAGCCAGGGGTTCCGGGATGCCACCTTCAGCGAACCCATCCGGAGATCCATCCGGATCTGCCTCCAGGAACCGGCCAGGCAGAAACAGGGCAACGAAGCGGGTAGGATTGGCATGGCCACTTATTGCATGAAGTGTGTGGTCGGCTCCAGCGACAGCCCCGAGGTGGAGGGCCAGTGGAGCGAGCCCATCGCCGGCCAGCCTTCCTCTGGCGATGCTCCCCACTGCGGCTGCTGCGGTAGCTCAGCAGGCGAGGAGCGGGTGGAGCTGAAACCTTGGGGAATCCAGGAACAGCCCCGCGCCCGCTCCGATCTACACCTATGCACCGGCTATGGGGCTACCAGGAGCCTGCCCAGAACCTGCCAGCCCTTTGGGACCTCAGGGAAGAAAAAGGGGGACTCGGCGTGTCTTGGGGCCATGGACCGGTCCTGGCACCGGTGGCGCGCTCCGCCCGGTGGCAAATACCGAAGCACCATCAACCTGGTGAGCTCCAACAATGGCTCGGTGTCCTCCAGTTCCAGCAGCTTAGACAGTCTCGAGAGCCCCGATTTCTCCAAGGGTTGGCCGGAGAGCTCCCGCAAACAGGCGGGCACCCTTCAGAAGGAAATGAATGCCTTGTTTTCTGAAAAAATGGAGGAAATTCGGAGTAAATCCCCTATATTCTTCACCGGTAAGATCGGATTTCCCGCGCCCGACCCTCCGTTCCAGATCTGTGCCGTCGTCTCCCCCGTAGAAACTTCTGCGCTCCCTAGTTGTTGTCCGCGTGGGGCTTGGCCGCTTTAGCATCGTCCTCCCTTAGTGACCGTCCGAGCATGGTGTTGTAATTTCATTTCCGCTGGGGGCTTGACCATAGCGTACCCCCTGCATGCCAGCCCATTTCCTCTTTTGCAAGCTGTTGTGCTGTCCCTTTTTGTGTGTTCCATTGGGTGCAATCCTAAGAACCGTTTCTCATCCAACCAGAGCAGCTACCTCAAGGAAAGTCAGAATTAACTCATCCCCGGCCTTGCTTCTGGTTCCTTGAGTTATGTATCATATAGGTAATCCTCGATTTACGACCAGAATTGACCCCCAACGTTTCTGTTGCTAAGTAGAAACATCGGTTAAGCGAGTTTCACCCCATTTTAACTCTAACCCTTCCTTGCCACCGTCGTTCAGTGAATCACTGCAGCAGCTAAGTTTCTAACACGGTTGTTAAGTAAATCTGGCTTCCCCCCTCCCCCCAGGGGAGGGAGGGAGAACTGATAGAGCTGATTGATTTCCCTAACTGAAGTGCATTCCATACATTCTTCCTGACCACAATCAGAAGGAGGGTGTTAGGTTTCACAGCCAGCCAAAGTGGTTAATTGGAGAATGTGATTTATGACATGGCCAGAGAGGAGGGGAGAGACAGGGTCATAGGGGAACGTACATCTACGTGGGATCAGTCCTAACTGCATCCCAGTATTGCCGGAATGGTGCTCCTAATAAATGACTATATTTCCTTTGAAGTTTGGATCATGGCTCATGAATTAATTAGGGCATCTTTCGGAAACTTGACATCTGGCCCTCATGGGCAGCCTTTTCACTCCCCCCGATTCTTTCTCTTTCAAGCTTCTTCTGGTTGGTCGAAAGCGGAATTCTCAGGATCTGCCCGTTTAGATAATTTCATTTCTCCGGCTTCCTTTTCCTAATTTATTCTCTGTCCCTGAACTAACTTGGTTTTTTATTTTCCCTCTTCTTCTTTTGTTTTGTCCTGTTCCTCGTGTCGTCTTCTTTCACCGCGTAGTTAAGAACTGAAAGGATGATCAAATCCCAGGTAACTGAAGACGTCTTTCGGGGTTCTCTCCTTTGCCTGCTTTCTCTGCAGCCTTACATTACGTCCTTCCGAGGTCGGTAAAATGAGGACCCAGATTGTTGGTGGCAAAAGGCTGACTCTGTAAACTGCTTAGAGAGGCTGTAAAGCACTGTAAAGCGGCATATAAGTCTTAAGTGCTATTGCTATCATCTATCTATCTATCCATCCATCTATATTTCTTTCCTTTCTTCTTTCTCTTTCTTTCTTTTTCTTTCCATCCATATCCATCCATCCCTCTCTCTCTCACATCTGTCTGTCTCTGTCTTCTATCTATCTATCTATCTATCCCTCTCTCTGTAGTCTGTCTGTATCTTCTATCTATCTATCATCCATCCATCTATATTTCCTTCCTTCCCTCCTTCCTTCTTCCCTTCCTTCCTTCCTTCCTTCTTTTTCTTTCCATCCATATCCCTCCCTCCCTCCCTCTCTCTCTCTAGTCTGTCTGTCTCATCATCTATCTATCCATCTATCTGTATATCTATCCCTCTCTCTGGAGTCTGTTTGTCTATCATCTATCTATATATCCATCCATCCATCCATCCATCCATCTATATTTCCCTTCTTCCCTCCTTCCTTCCTTCCCTCCTTCCTTCTTCCCTTCCTTCCTTCTTTCTTTTTCTTTCCATCTATATCCATCCCTCCTCTCTCTCTAGTCTGTCTGTCTCATCATCTATCTGTATATCTATCCCTCTCTCCGTAGTCTGTTTGTCTATCATCTATCTATATATCCATCCATCCATCCATCTATATTTCCTTCCTTCCCTCCTTCTTTCCTTCCTTCTTTCTTTTTCTTTTTCTTTCCATCCATATCTATCCTTTTCTCTCTCTCTCTGTCTCTATCATCTATCTATCTATCTATCTATCTATCTATCTATCTATCTATCTATCTATCTATCATCTCTCTCTTTCTTTCTCTCTCTTTCTCTCCCCCCCACTCCCACCCAGTGATGCAGTGGTTATAATGCGTTATTGCAGGCAGGTTGACTCAGCCTTCCCTCCTTCCGAGGCTGGTAAAACGAGGACCCAGATTGTTGGGGGCAAGAGGCTGACTCTGTAAACCACTTACAGAGGGCTGTAAAAGCGCTATATAAGTCTAAGTGCTCTTGCTATTGAAGGCACTCGATCGCTGGGATCCTCTGGGGGATCCGATTTAGCCACGGTGTACAGCCACATCTCCTCCGGAGCATGGTTGCTTCCGAATCCTAGTGTTGTGGGTTGCAAAATCCATACATTCCCCCGAGACCGGCAGTCTTCACACGACCTAGTTAAAGTGAAATGGAGAGATTACTTAAGAAGTTTAGGAAGACTAACAGGGGAAAAAAAAGAAAAGAGGCACTAAACTTGTCGATCAGAAAGGTCGGCAGTTCGCCAGTTCGAATCCCTAGTACAGATCTCCTGTGGGAGCAGGGGGTTGGACTGGATGACCTCCAAGCTCCCTTCCAACTCTGTTACTGTTAAATCCTACCCGAATCGTCCCGCCGAACTTTGAGTTGGCAGGGCTGGGAACAGCCAGGTGCGCTGCAGCATTTCCTGTCTACGCCAAGCCCTGCAAATCCTTTCAACGTATTTACACGTAGCGTATTTATTTTTTGTAATCTTCTTTTTTACATATTTGTTTTATATTACGAGTTTCAGGCCGGGTGCTTGAAAGTTAATCTCTTTTCAATATTTTGTGATAGTTTTTTTTAAAAAAAAAAACCCTCCAAAGTATATTATCTTTCCAAAGTACGTTATTTTACCTTATCTTTTTTTAAAAAAAAACAAAAAAAACAAAGTATAGTATCTTCTCAAATATTAATTTTGAAGTATTAATATTTTCTCGTTAAATATCCACTCCTTGATGTAATAGCCACGCGGTTATGCAACTTTATAGGATCCGACGATTTGATTCTGTGCGATCAAGTCGCTTTCCATTCTTAATGACTGCACAGATAGATTATTTCCCCTCCCCCTCTACGGTGTTTCCTCTCTTTGCTAGAACCAAATGAAAAGAAAATCAGAATTGTCCCAATGCCAGAATAGAGCAGGTGGGATGCGGTGGGAGAATTGGCCCGTTGCCCCTTTGTGTGTGCCAAGATAAGAGCCGGGCACGACTGCTTTTACCTATTGAGATGGTTGGGTTTGGCAAGTACGCCTTAAAGCAGGACACCCTTTTCAACTCGTAACTCAAAACATGGGACAACAAGGGTGTGCAACAGTAGTGCGTTGCTACCGGTTCGCCCCGGATCAGGTAGCGGTAACGGTGGCGGCAGGATGCTCCGGCAACCCTCCCGGGGGCTTCTGCGCAGAAGCGTCGGACGAGCGAACTGGTAGCAAACTAAATTGAAACCCACTACTGCTGTGCTAGCGATCTTCTTTGAGAACTTCTTGGGCGTTCCCTCATTCATGGATTTCTTCTCCTTCTTCCTCCTCCAGATGTCCACCAATTCTCCATGCACCGGTCGGCCCCTTCCTTATGCAGCCTGCAGACCATCCACGAAGAGCCCTTCGTCGCCAACGAGAACCAGCCTTCCCGCAGTTCCTGCTCCCTTCTGCCCGTCTGCCCCGCCAGCGACCCCAAAGAAGACTCCGCGCCTCGTCTTTTCCAGGAAGCCGTTCCAGATGGACGCGACCACCACCCTGGGCATCTCGAGAGAACTTCTCGTTGGCAGCACCACGCGGGTTCGGAGAAGATGCTTCTTGCTCCCAGCGTCTCGGAAGAGGAAGAAGGGATGGGAAGCACCGAAGAAGGAGAAGGGTGGACAAGAGCTCCTTGCCACGGAGGTCTTCTCCATTCTCAAGGGCAGCAAAACCACACGTCGGACAATTGTGGGCTCCCCCTGGCTGGAAATAGCCAGAAGAAGACAGACGGGTTGGTTCAAAAGATGACAAGCGATGAGAAGAACAGAGTTGGACCACCAAACCAATGCGAAAGGGACAACAGCAGCACCACGCCGACTCCACTCCGCACAACTCCCAAAGGAACTGTCGCAGTCCCCGTGCCACCGACCGTTGTGAGGAGACCGAAGGATGAAGGATACCAACGGTGTGACCACGGAGTCTCTCCGAAGCATCCTGACAACTGTTCTCCTGCGCCGGAGGTTTATTGGGACGCCACGGTCCACGACCGGATCTGGAGCAAGCTTGATTTCAGCACCCACAGAGACAGCATGTCCTCTTCTTCCAGCATGTCTTCCAATGATACCGTCATAGACCTCTCCTTGCCCAACCTTGCCCGGAAGAGCCTGCCCGACCTTGGTGCTCATAAGACTTCGGATGTCGTCGTCCCCCAGAGAAGAATCGTCAGGCCCTGGTCCGCGAACGCTGCCTCTGGACGCGAAGCCCCCACGGTGACCAAGAGCAAATCCAACCCCAACTTGAGGTTGGATCAACCCGTGGAAGACGACTTGCGCCCGAGACCGCTCGGCTTCTCCTCGGTCTCCAGGAGGCACACCTGGAACCGCTTGTACGTGGAGAGCCTCAAGCGGCCGTGCCTCAAGTCCGAAGAGCAGAAGAACCTCGATCCCAACCCCATGAAGTCCAAAAGCCTCGGAGACCTCACCTCGGACGACATCACGTCCACTTCGGAGAGCAAGTACCGGAGCATCCGCCGAAGTTTCGCCACCCGTTCGGCGAGGGGGGTCCAGCACCATCGCGGAGCCTTCAAGACTTCGGGAAGATGTCCGGACGGGTTGACCGAGCGCCTGAAAAAACTCACCTTCTTCCAGCAGGAGAACGACATCACTTCCCCCACTTGTCTGGAACCTCCCAAGGCTGAGGAGGAAAAAGAGGAGGAAGAAGAAGAAGAAGAGGAAGAGACCATCCTGCTCCGAAGGTCTTCTTCTCGGAGTCAAAGCAGGGTGAGGTACATCGCCAACCGAGCCAGGCAAGCTCAAGAAAGGCAGAAGCTCAAAAGTTTGGCCTTGAACAAGGGGAGTCCCATCGAAGAGCGGGGCATCCCCGAAGGAGCCTGCTGTTTTCCGGGGGGGCCTTACTCGGACCCGACGGGCTCGAACCCCGACACCGACGTCGTCTTTACCTTCAAACTCTGACGGTGGGAAGGGCTGAACCAGAATCGATGTTTACATTGCTGTCGGAGCAAAACCCAACAGTCCCCCTTTCCCTGGTTTTCTTTAAAATTATATATATATATATATATATATATATATATATATATATATATATATATATATATATATATATATATATGCCTAGTGCAGAAAACCCTCGTTCAATGAGGGAGGACACTCCTCCTCTTCCTCCTTTCCATAAACCCCACTCTTTTCTAGTACTGATGATGTTACCTCGTTGGGTAATGAAACATCTGAAAGAAAATCACCAAGCTCAGAGAGTACCAAGGACTCCACATTCTTCCTCCTCCTCCTCCTCTTCCTCCTCCTTCATCGTCCTCCTCTTCCTCCTCCTTCCTCCTTCCTCCTCCTTTCTCCTCCTCCTCCTTCGTCGTCCTCCTCTTCCTCCTCCGCCTTCCTCCTCCTTCCTCCTTTCTCCTCCTCCTCCTTCCTCCTCCTCCTCCTCTTCCTCTTCCACCAACTTCTGGTGGCAGGCTGTTCCACTCGTTAATTGCCCTCACCACTAGGAAGTTCCCCCTTAGTTCTAAGTTGCTTCTCTCCTTGATTAGTTTCCATCCGTTGCTGCTTCTCCTGCCCTCAGGGGCTTTGGAGAGTAGCTTGACTCCCTCTTCTTTGGGGCAGCCCCTGAGATATCGGAACATTGCTATCATGTCTCCCCTAGTCCTTCTTTTCATTAAACTAGACATATCCAATTCCAGCAACTGTTTATATGTTTTATCCCCCAGCCCCCTAATCATCTTTGTGGCTCTTCCCTGCCCTCTTTCTAGAGTCTCCACATCTTTTCAGATATCTCATCTTAAACAATTTGGATGGGTCAAGTTGGATTCCTCAAGTAATCTGGAGTTCCTAAGAACAACCAAAGAGACCTACAGAGGTTATTGGTAATATTCCTCCTGGAATAATGCAAATTTACTCAGCTGGATCATAAGATCTGCCTTGGGCAAGGGGTTAGAGTAGAAGTCCTCCAAGGCCCCAATTCTAACCTGATGATTCTCCCTCCCTTCCCTTCTACCATCTGCACTATCACTTCCGTTTCATTTTTTTAGGAGAAACAAATCTAGGTAATCAGTTACCTAGTGGGACAGCCAGGAACAGCGGAAAGCAGCTAGGGAATAAGGGACAAATTTCTCCCTTTTAGAAACCAAAGTTTCTTTCCCCCACCATTTTCAGATTATTATTATTATTATTATTATTTAAAAAAAAAAAAAACAAGTTTGCACAAAAATTTGCATGCGTTCCTGTGTGCGTTTCTCTAAACGGATGCATTTTGGTACTCCGTTTTTTCCTAAAATAAACCGTTGTTGTTTTGATGCTTGCGAGTCCAACGTCTCCTTCGAAAGTTTGACTAAGGGGTGGGTGAAGGTTGCGGCAGCAAGAATAACCAGTGAGATTCTTCGTTCTTAGTTCATAATCACCAAAGATGGTTCCCCCCCACCCCTCCGGAAATACCTTTCTGGATGTTTATTGCTTGTCTATTTTGCACTTATATTTTTTTAAATAAAATCGATGCTTTAAAAGAACATTAGAAACCAATGAACTCTGCTCGGAGTTAAACCGGAGATTAAACTCCTCCTTCAACCTTGTTTGCTTGACTCCCCCTTGCCTAATTAATGTATTATAATTAATCCCAATTTTTTTTCCCCTCCAAAAAATAAGATTTAAAAAATCAAGAGATTATATTAAGAGATCGTATAAATTGAATTTTATTTTTTAGCTCTTGTTAACGTGTGGTCGGAGAGTACGAAATAGGCCGAGGGACGGATTTTATTTGTCGTCGTTTGGTTGGTTGTCCTCTTTCTAAACTGCAAATAATTTAAAATCTTATTTGTAAAACCACTTGACGCAACTCCAAAAAATAAAGATTATTTAACCTACCTGCCTTGGGGTGCTTTGTCCGCAGTTCCAAGCAAATATCAGAAGTTTATGGTTTTAATATTCCTACTGCTTGTCTGTCTTCTAAATCAGAGGTGGGAAAACATGGCCCTTCTATTGGGTGCTGTACTCAGAATTACTCTGTGAGTACTCACACTCTGCGTAACTGAGGTTTGCTTTCAGAATAAACCCGGGTTTATTTTCCATTAAAGCATCTTAGTTTAAGAGACCAGCTGGTGGTAACGTTTGATGACGTTAAGCTGCGTGGATTGATGGCTTCTGTAGAACGTCATGTCTAAGTGACGTATATAAGGGGCACATACCCTGTTTCCCCGAAAATAAGACCCAACCGGAAAATAAGTCCTAGCATGATTTTTTTCAGGATGCTCGTAATATAAGCCCTACTCCTCAAAATAAGCCCCAGTTAAGATTGTCAGCCAAATGGGTGCATTTAGTACCGTATTTCCTCCCAAAAATAAGACCTAACCAGAAAATAAGCCCTAATGCGTCTTTTGGAGCAAAAATTAATATAAGACCCGGTCTTATTTTCGGGGAAACACAGTAGACCTGAGTTCTTTTGAGGTTGAGTATCTTCTCTGGTTACCTTCTATTCAACTTGAGTTCAGGTCAGGAGTCTAAAGGAAGAAGAAGAAGGAGAAGGAGAAGCTCATCCAAGGAGCACCTCCAAGGAGCACCACCAGAGACGAGATCGTGGCCTGGAAGACAGTCCCACTTTGGAGAAAGCTGATGGTTGACAAGAACCAAGACTTCTTGACTTATCTTCTCCCTTCCATCCAGTTCCACGAAGAGTGCGTTTCCATCTACGGCTGTTTCCTGCTGCATCCTGTCACCTCCTAATTCAATCAGCGGACGCTGGTAAGTACTAACGTATTAATCTACGTCAAATTGAATTGTTGCAAGGAGGGAAGGGCAGGTAGGAAGAGAATGACAAGAGTAGGTTGGGAGGACCTCAAGTGATTAAGATCACCAGAGGTCTGGGAGGGGGAAAACGTCCTCCCTCGGATTGAATGATGGCTTCTATTAACTGGGTTTTATCGCCGAGTCGCTTCCGACTAACAATTTCTTTAGTCGGCTCCATGGGGTTAAGGTCTGGGCTCTTCCTAGGCATGGAATAGGATTATTTATTTATTTATTTATTGGTTCAATTTATATGCTGCCCTTCTCCGGAGACTCAGGGCGGCTTACAATGCGTTAAGCAATAACCTTCATACTTTTGTATATACCTGCTTAGTAGGGCTTTCGGGTGTTCTTTTTTTATATACAAAGTCAGCTTATTGCCCCCACAATCCGGGTCCTCATTTTACCTACCTCGGAAGAATGGAAGGCTGAGTCAACCTTGAGCCTGGTGAGATTTGAACTCGCAGTAATTGCAGGCAGCTGGTGCTACTTAACAGCACTGTAGTCTGCTGCGCCACCCAGGCTCTTGAAACTCCAAAAAAAAAAAAAAAAAAAGCGGTGTAATTAGCCATCAAATCTCAAAAATACAACTTTTCCCAAAAGGTTCCCCACAATTTTGGCCACCACTGTAGTAGCTTTGCTCACTTGGAATCCAAATGAGCTTCAGGATCAAAATGGAAAGTTTTGCTCTGGGCTCCAACTCACCTTGCCGATTGGTTTCTTTGGAATTCTTCCCTTTTTGGCTTTTTTTCCACCCTCTCCCCACCCACCCACCCACCCCCCCAAAAAAACCCCTCTGTTCCTGAACTCGAAAATCGCGTCCACTTCTGCCACAACCCTCCAATGTCCTTGAAGTCTTGGCAGACTCTTGCCAACTGCAAAAAATGTATGATGTCTCATCCAGCATTGTCCCTGCCATAAAGCTTCTCTCATTAATATTCCCCAGGCACCAGCTCACCATTTAACATCACGCTGAAAGGATTTTTTTTTCTCTCTTCTCCGCAAAGTGTGAGTGTGTGTGGGTGTATTGTTGTTGTTGTTGTTGTTGTTTTTTGTCCCGTACATAAAGACAGAAAGAAGGCCTCGATTCTCGATTATTCCCTCTTCCCTCTCGAAATTTACCTCTTGTACGTGCCTTTAAATTTGACCCCTGCCCACCCTGAGTTTACGCATTTTCAAGGGAATTTGTCTTTTTTTCTTTCTTTTTTTTTTTTTTTTTGGTCACGGAGACTTAATAAATAAAATGAATAATAAATTAATAAATAAATAATTTTATTGTCATTGTACAGGTATGCACAGTATAACATATTATATATATATATATATATTTGTTTTCTGAGGTTTTCGCGGGTGTTTGTATGTAGATCTTTGGTTATTCGGGTTTTCTCCCACGTAAAATTGGAAGTGTCTTGGCGACGTTTCAACGAAGTCTCATTCGTCATCTTCAGACTGGTGTTTTCGGCTTCGTGCTTCTAGGAGCAATGTGTGTGATCGCAGCTGTTTCTTCCTTTTAACTGCCCCCACCCCCACTGGCAGTTCACACCCCCACTGGCAGTTAAAAGGAAGAAACAGCTGCAATCACACACATTGCTCCTAGAAGCACGAAGCCGAAAACCCAACACACATAACAATCCCCACCCACCCACCACAAATCCCCCACCCCTAAACCACCCAAACATCCACACAACAGACCAAGTCATGCTGTCCAACAGCTCACTGATGGTGGCCCTTTACTTCATTGCTGAGTGCAATTATAGCTCTGGGATAAAAACTATTCAGAAGACGTGTGGTCCGAGTTTTAATTCTTCTGTATCTTTTGCTGGAAAGCAACAGTCCAAAAAGATTGTAAGCAGGATGGGAAGAGTCTCTTGAGAATGTTGTGCAACTTTCTCAAACGGCGAGATTCGAAGATGTCACCCATCCCCCAGAGGCCCCCCATTGGCCAGAAACGGCCCGTTTGCCAACTTCCGGTGGGATCAGAAGGCCAGTTTTTTTTGCTGTCCCCAGCCTCCAGAGCCTCTCTAGGAGTCTGGGGAGGGCGAAAACAGCCTTCCCCACCCCCCAGGAAGCCCTCCGGAGGCTGAAAACGGTCCGTTTTCACATAGAATTATGGGTGTGGGCATGCACGCGCGCGACCCCCCTGCGCCCCCCCCCCTTCTGGCATGTGATGGCAAAAAAGTTAGCCATCACTGGTCTAGGGTCTCCGGTTTGAGTAGGGGTCCGAGGCCCCTTCCAACTCTATTCTGATTGAATGAATGAATGAATGAATGAATGAATGAATGAATGAATGAATGAATGAAAGAAAGAAATGGTATAGGGTCTCCTGCCTTGAGCAAAGGGGTGGGGTCAGACTCGAAGACCTCCGAGGCCCCCCTTCCATCTCTTGTTATTCCCGTTACGGGAAGGGCGCCCAACATTTTCATCCGCTTCGGCAGAGGAGAACGCACCGCTACCTCCTTCCAGCGGAGAACGGGGGAACAATACTTCCCCTCTTGAAATTTCCCCGGCCTTCCCCCCACCCCCACCCCCACCCCAACTCCTCCTCTCCCAAATTGGACCGTGAGGCTGATTGATGCAGTCATTTTTCTCCAAAGCAGCTCATCAGCGCCAGCCGGCTGCAGATCAAGAGCTCTCCTCCCTCGGCTGAAGGTGCCACCAACGGTAAGAAAGACCTTTTCTCCTCTCTCTCTCTCTCTTCTCCTGGAAAAACCTTCTCTCCTTCCACCTTTGCACCATTTTTGCAATGCACTTTCCAAGGTCCGTTTCCCCACATCCTCCCCCCAAAAAATACCCCGCCTGGGAAGGGACAGGGAAGCGCGATCGAATAAAACTTCAGGGGGCTAGAATTTCTTTTCCATTTTTTGGCTCCGAGCAAAAAAAAGTTTGCATCAAGGTCACTAGCAAAAAAATTTCCAGGGACAGGGCAAAAGAGAAGTTGTAAACGGCGAGGTTTTTTTTTTTTTTTTTGCTGAAATCGTCCCGTTTTCCTGATATATATTTATCTTTCTTTTTTTTTTAATTAAAGGAATTCCAAAAGCAAAGGAAAAAGGATAGCCAATCGTTTGTTTCTGTCTTTGCTTTGGGTGTTTAGTTAGTTCAAAAAAAAAAAAAAACAAGAAAAGAAAGGAAAGGAAAGGGAGAAGGAAAGGAAGGAGAAAGAAGGGAAGGGAAGGGAAGGGAAGAAAGGAAAGGAAGGGAAGGAAGGAGAAAGAAGTGAAGGAAAGGAAGGGAAGTAAGAAGGGAAGAAAGGAAAGGAAGGAAAGGAAGAAGAAAGAAGGGGAGGGAAGGAAAGGAAAGGAAGGGAAGGGAAGTAAGGGAAGGGAAGGGAAGAAAGGAAAGGAAGGGAAGGAAGGAGAAAAGTGAAGGAAAGGAAGGGAAGTAAGAAGGGAAGGGAAGAAAGGAAAGGAAAGGAAGGAGAAAGAAGAGAAGGGAAGGGAAGGAAGAAGGGAAGGAAGGGAAGGGAAGAAAGGAAAGGGAGAAGGAAAGGAAGGAGAAAGAAGGGAAGGGAAGAAAGGAAAGGGAGAGGGAAGAGAAGGAAGGAGAAAGAAGTGAAGGGAAGGAAGGAAAGGGAGAAAGAAAGGAAGTGAAGGAAAGGAAAATTATTCGTTTTCAGATCCATTCAGATCAGCTGCTATCTTAGGAACGAGGAATGGTGCAACAAGTGTAATTCGCTTCTTTTTTTAAAAAAAAACATCTTAAATGCAGTTTAAAGTCTTTTCCGCTTAACGTCCCGCTGGATAACGATGATTTTGGAGTTTTTACAAAACTGTTCAGCCGGAAAGAAGTTTTTTTTTATTATTATTTTCAAAAGTTTAACTACAATTTCCTGCTTTTGTACACAGACTGTGGCCTCGACTCAGGTTTCCAAAATGTAATATTCAGATCCCAGTTATTGCAAGAATTTATTTCTCTGCCCTTCCCTTCCTTCTCGTCACGTCGACAGCTTGGATGCGCAGATTTCCGCACGAAATTAAAAATCCCTCCCCTCTTAAACTCGAGATTTCGCTTCCTCCCGAAGCCCCCAGTTCACATCCATTGTTGCCTTCATCCTTGTGTTCAATCAATTCTCCATCCACAATTCCACCCTCTAACATAATTTTTTAAAAAAATAAAATAAATCATTGTATGCAGTCAAGCTAGGCTACCCCATCGCTCGAAGATTCGATTTTGCTGCCCGACAAATTTACTCCGAACCTTGGCTTAAAATTCCCCTTCGTGCAGAAATGTAGCACTTCAGGGAGAGGTCGAAATTCGAACCAGCTCCCTTTAATCCTAGCTTTCTAAGAAACAGGCATGGTTTCTATCACAGGACGTCTGCAACCGCTCAAATTGCATCGAACAAATCAGTGTCCTCTTAATCCTCTTAATTAATCGTGTGATTTATTTTATTTTATTTTCTCTCCACAGAGTTCCCTCCGCTAGAAAATCCTGCCCCGTGATGGGTAAAGCTTTCGGCTTCATTTTTTGTGCTACGTTCCTTTTGCTCGGACAACCTAAATGGACAGGTGAGAAAGAAAGAAAGAAAAGGGGGGGAAAAAAACCCTGAATTTTATCCCCCTTCGCACAACGCTAGAGTCCCACATCCCCCTTCCTCGAATTATTCTCAATATTTGGAAAAGTATTTTTAAGGCCACGACCTGCGTGTTATATTTTCAGGTTAATGTAGAAAGAAGGGAACACTTCCTACGTCTTGAATAAATCTTAAAACGCCTTAAATTGCCTGACTGGGTAGCTCAAGTGGCTAAGACGCTGAGCTTGTCGATCCAAAAGGTTGTCAGTTCGGTGGTTCGAATCCCTAGTCCGGATCTCCTGCGTGATCACAGGGTTGGACTAGTTGACCTCCAAGGTCCCTCCCAACTCCGTTACTGTTATTATTATTAAATAAAGAAGTAAACACCCCCATTCACAGATAACAAAGGTATCCGTTCATTTATTTTTAAAAAAGACGTCGACTTTGTGAAAAAGAAATAATGGCTTAACGTTTTAATTAAATTAATTTAACTTAATTTAATTAATTAATTAATTAATCTTAACGGCTTAATTAAATTAATTAAATCGATTGTCTTCTCCTTAGATCCATTTCTAACAGGTGTCAAAACCTCATCCGTCTATTAAGTAACCCCCAAATCTGAGCTCTCCCCGGGCTCGGCGAGATAAACGCTTCCAATCTTTTCCCGTCTCTGCAAAAACTTTAGAAGATGCATTTCTTTTTTTTTGAGGCGCTCAAAAAAACGGGGTGGAAATCCGCAAAAGAGATAATAATACGGTTTGAAAATATTTGAACGAAGGGATTTTTGGTCTCACGAATGGCGGAGTTTTGGTTTAGGATTATTTTTAATTATTTCAATTTAAGAGCAGGTTTCAATTCGCTGGCAGAGAATTTTTTTTCTCGTCGAGCGTTTTGTGTTGGTTCGAGCAAAAAAAAAAAAATCCAAAAATAATCCGCTTTCTGCAGCAGCTTGAATGTGAGCAAACACGAATAAACCCAAATTCTTTGGGTTTGATGTCAGCTAAGGCTCGCCTTTAGCTTAACTTCCCCTTGTTCTCCAGGGGCCTTTCTTCTCCACCTCTCAGAGTGGGCTTCAACGAGAACCTGAAAAGTTTTGTTCCAGGCCATTTAGTCCCAAAATGGGGAAACAAGCAACTTTCCTATTTGAGGGTACTTTGCCAAGGATCAGGGAAGTGTTTGCCCAAATCACTTGGTCTTATTCTAGATTTAAGCCATGTTTTTCCCCTGGTCACTTAGGTCTGTCAAAGGTTCCTTTCTTTCTTCCTTCCTTCCTTCCTTCCTTCCTTCCTTCCTTCCTTCCTTCCTTCCTGTTTCTCTTTCTCCTTTCTTCCTTCTTTCCTCCTTTTTCCTGTTCTCATCTTCCTTCCTTCCTTCCATCCATCCTTTTTTCTTTCTTCCTTATCCCTTCTCTCTTCCTCCCTCCCTCCCTTCCTCTTCTACCTCTACCTCTCTTCTATCCTTCCATCCTTCCTCTCCCCCTCCCTTCTCTTTCATTTTTCCTTCCTTCCTTCCTGTTTTCTTTCTTTTCCTTCTTTCCTCCATTTTCCTCTTCTCATCTTCCTTCCTTCCTTCCTGTTTTCTTTCTCTTCCTTCTTTCCTCCATTTTCCTGTCCTCGGTCTTCCTTCCTCTCCCCCTCCCTTCTCTTTCATTTTTCCTTCCTTCCTTCCTGTTTCTTTCTTTTCCTTTCCTCCATTTTCCTGTTCTCATCTTCCTTCCTTCCTTCCTTCCTTACTGTTTCCCTTCTCTTCCTTCTTTCCTCCATTTTCCTCTTCTCGTCTTCCTTCCTGTTTTCTTTCTCTTCCTTCTTTCCTTCATTTTCCTGTTCTCAGTCTTCCTTCCTCTCCCCCTCCCTTCTCTTTCATTTTTCCTTCCTTCCTTCCTGTTTCTTTCTTTTCCTTTCCTCCATTTTCCTGTTCTCATCTTCCTTCCTTCCTTCCTTACTGTTTCCCTTCTCTTCCTTCTTTCCTCCATTTTCCTCTTCTCGTCTTCCTTCCTTCCTGTTTTCTTTCTCTTCCTTCTTTCCTTCATTTTCCTGTCCTCGGTCTTCCTTCCTCTCCCCCTCCCTTCTCTTTCATTTTTCCTTCCTTCCTTCCTGTTTCTTTCTTTTCCTTTCCTCCATTTTCCTGTTCTCATCTTCCTTCCTTCCTGTTTCTCTTCTCTTCCTTCTTTCCTCCATTTTCCTCTTCTCATCTTCCTTCCTTCCTGTTTTCCTTCTCTTCCTTCTTTCCTCCATTTTCCTGTTCTCTCCTTCCTTCCTTCCTTCCTTTCCTTTTCCCATTCTCATCCTTCTTCCTTCCCTCCCACCCACCCACCTACCTTCCCTCCTTCCCACCCACTACCTACCTACCTACCCACCCATATCAAGTAAAGAGTATATTTATGTTTGTTTTATGTTTGTTT
This sequence comes from Pituophis catenifer annectens, assembly GCF_029215685.1. Taxonomy (NCBI): domain Eukaryota; kingdom Metazoa; phylum Chordata; class Lepidosauria; order Squamata; family Colubridae; genus Pituophis; species Pituophis catenifer. The sequence goes on along the minus strand of NW_027256898.1, from coordinate 2,406,938 downwards.
TATTAACTTATTATTATTATTAATAATAATAATAATTTTTAAATATGTGGCATCACCCAATGATTTCAGGATTCAAAGCGAGTGAAAAGGATATTGCCCATCCAGTTAGGTATTATAATAATAATAATACAGAGAGCCCTTGTCTTAACAACTGCTTGTTTAATGACTGTTTCGAAGTTACAACAGCCCCTGAAAAAAAGTGACTTACGACCATGTTTCACACTTATGACCGTTGCAGCCTCCCCCTGGTCCCGTGATCAAAAATTCAGACTCTCGGCAACTGATTCACATTTATGACCGTCGCAGTGTCCTGGGGGCATCACGTGATCCCGTTTTGCGACCTTCTGACAAGCAAAGTCAAGGTGGGGGGGAAGCCAGATTCACTTAGCGACTTGTGACTAACTTAACAGCCGGAGTGACTCCCTTAACGAACGTGGCAAAAAAGGGCGTAAAATGAAGCAAAACTCACTTAACAACTGCCTTGCTCCATTGCGGCTCCATTGCGGTCCTAAGCCGAGGAATACCTGTATAGATACAGGTTGCAAAAATCAGTATTCTTATTTTGTTTTTCCCAGTGCTTATTTTTCAGCCTTTTGGGCCCTGTTTCTTCCCAGCGCTCCTTAAGAGCTCGAAATAAATGCCAGATTCGGGTGCCAAACAATTGCTCCCGTGGAGAACTCCCGGGGGCCCTTACCGTTGCTGATTATTTATGGCCCTTTTTTCAAGAGCTGGTCTTTTATTTATTTTTTTCCCCCCCCCAATGGCCCTCGGAGGCATCTTTTACAATTCCTGTCCCAGGCTGGCTGTTGAAGGTGCCAAAATCTTCAATGGGCCCCCTTGTTTCCTTCCACCGGTCCAGCACAGGGCCTTCCAAAAGGAGGCCAAGGGGAGTCCTGCTGGCTCGAACAGCGGCTGTTGAAAAGAAGACAAGGGCCGTCTTTGGACTGGTCTCCAGCTCCCATGGAGAGCTGCAACCGGGCTGGAGAGGGGGAGGAAAGCCCTTTATAGCCGGATAATTCAAGAGTTCGGCTCCAGACAGCAGCGGCAAAATGGATGGACATTTCTTAAAAGCCAGAGAGAAAAAAAAAAAAAAAATTCCACTGGCTGAAGTTCTGGAACGTTCCGCTCTCCACAACCTTTGATTTTCCTGGACTAAAAGACGGACGTTGATTGTCAAGAGTCCCAGCCAAGCAGAAACCTGCAAAATTTCAAGGCCATTTGGGTGCGGTGATGTCCCCCAACGTCTAGGGTGGTAGGACAGTTCAGTCGGGGGTGAGATTCTACCAGTTCGGTTCAGACCGGTTCGGGCGAATCGGTAGCTCCCGAAGCGTGCAATCACCGAACCGGTTGTTAAACCAGTAGGATCCCACCACTGAAGGACGAACCGACTTCTAGGGTGAAGGACAGATCAGTGAAGGACGAACCAACGTCTACGGCCATGAGGGCGAACCTATGGCACGCGTGCCACAGGTGGCACCCGTAGCCATATCTGTGGGAACGCGAGCATTGCCCTAGCTCAGCTCTAGCACGCATGTGCGTGCCGGCCAGCTGATTTTCGGACCTTCTGGGCCCACTGGAAGTCGGTAAATGGGCCGTTTCCAGCCTCTGGAGGGCCCCTGGGGGAATGGGGAGGCTGTTTTTGCCCTCCCCAGGCTCCAGGGAAGCCTCTAGGGCCTGGGGAGGGCGAAAAAACGGGCCTACCGGGCCCACCAGTAACCTTTTTGCCATCGCGTGACAAAAGTGAAAAAAGGGGTCACACGTACATGCGTGGGGGGGCAGGTCAGGGGGCATTGAACTCTGGGTGTGGGCACGAGCCCCAGATTTGTGTTGCTAAGCGAGGCAGCCGTTCAGTGAATGTTGTCCCATTTTTACAACCTTTCTCACCACCGTCGTTGAGCGAATCACTGCAGTGGTTAAGGTAGCCACACCGTCGTAAAGCGAATCCAGTTTCCCCGTCAACCTGGCTCGTCAGGAGGTCTCAAAATGGAATCGCGTGACCCGGCGACCGTCATAAATATGAGCCGGTTACTAAGCAGTGCTTTGCTTAATAACTGTGCCAAGAAAGATTGTAAAAAAAGGGGGGGGATTCCTTTTAAAAACATCTTGCTTAACGACGGAAATTTTGGACTCGATTGTGGCAGTAAGTCGAAGATTACCTATTGTATATATATGTAGGTTTTTAAAAAAAATCTGTCAATTTTTGATTATTTGCTGCTGAATGCGACAGGGTACAGAGGCAATTCAGCTATCTCCAAGGCAATTTATGGACGAAAACGTGTCTGTTTTGTAGTTTTTCAGCGGTTAAAAAGGAAAAAGTGTAAAACTGCAGCTGTTTATAGCAAAATAATAATTTTTCCTTCCTTCCTGTATTTTTCAGACGCCACTGAAGGGGATTTCAGCCAAAAGGTCGGTATCCATTTTTCAAGTGGTGGAACTCAAATTTTTTTTACTACCGGCTTGGTGGATATGGTTGGCTTGGTGGACGTGGCAAGGGAAGGATACTGCAAAATCCCCATTGCCACCTCACTTCTGGGGCCAATCAGAGGTGGTATTTGCTGGTTCTCCGAACTACTCAAAATTTCCGCTACCAGTTCGCCAGAACCTGCTGAATTTCACCCCTGCATTTTCCTCAACGTACTGACACAGCCTATATCTTCTGATGGGTGGGGAAAAAAAGACACATCTGCTTCCACAATCGGTGTACACACACACACACACACACATACACACACACACACGTGCACCCCTGAAAACACAAATTACTCAGGGAGAATTAAGAACGAACGGTTTTATCAAACCCTCGCAAGACGTCACGCATAGAGTGACTCGGCTGAGTTGGGCAGCTGTAGAAATGGAAGAAATTAATAAAAAGGATATACGTAAATATTTCAGCTTTTCCCAGCCGGTTTCTAGAAACGAGAAAAATCATAAATCTCCAAATATTGAATTGACAGAACTGTAACTCTTAGTAGGACTCTGCGGCGTTTAAGCCGGATATGGGCTAATCTCTGGTTATTAAGCAATTGACCGGCGAACGATTTGTCTGAAATTATATAAGGTTTCTTGCTTGAGAAGGGGGCTGGACTAGAAGACCTCCAAGGTCCCTTCCAACCAGGGGTGGGATCCAGCCGGTTCAGACCGGTTCGGGTGAGCCGGATGCTAATTTTACATCTGGTTTGCCGAACCGGTAGTCTCAAGGACTGGCTGGGCCCGCCCGCCCCTCTCAGTCTCCATGTGGCTCGTTTTGGATGCGAAATAAGTGCAGGGCATGCGCAGAGGCTCTGGGAGGGCAAAAAATGGATCTCCCAGAAGTTCCGGAAGTCCGAAAACAGGCCCTTTTCCAGCCTCTGGAGGGCCTCCGGAGCCTGGGGAGGCCGTTTTTGCCCTCCCGGAGGCTCAAGAAAAGATTGTAATTTTGGGGATTGTAATCTAGGTCAATCGAGGGGTGAAAGGACATTTTCTGGAATTGGAACACTCCAGGCTTGAGGTCAGAGGTGAGACCAGGTGCTTTCCTGAGCCGTTAAGCGCGCAGCTGGAAATAAATTCCCTGGAAACCTCTGTCCTTCGCACAAGAGTTCTGTAGGGAAAACACATCCCGAAAATAGAACCGTTTGTAGGTCACCCAACATATAAGGTTTCAATTTTATTGCTAATGCCAACACAACTCTTAGTCATACTGCACTGTGTTCTATTGTCTTTCCTTTTTTTTAATACGCCGCTAATTTTCTGAAATGTTTTCGTCCGCAGAACAGTGTCTCTCTCGGGGCAGGGGGCAAAGATGTACCAATGATCTCCGTGACAACTATTCTGGTAAGGAAGGGTGTTGGCTGTCCCTGGAGTTGGGGTTACGATATTCATATACACGCAAGCCTCGACTTACGACCACAACGGACGTCCCAATTTCCATCGCTAAGCGAGACATTTCTTAAGTGAATTTTGCCCCGTTTTTATGACCTCTTTCACCACCGGCTGTTAAGTTGGTCACACACACACACACACACACGGTCCTTCTTGATTTCACTGGTCAGATGGTTGCAAAAAGAGACACTGCAACCGTCGTAAATACGAGTCCATTGTCCAGCGTCCGAATGTAACTCACACAACTACGCGGAGGGCTGCCGGGGCCCTCGGCACAAAAAACGTTCCTGATTCACTTTTTTCAGTGGTGTCATAACTTCCAACAGTCACTAAGTGAACTGTTGAACGTCAAGGACTACCTGTATTGAAATAAGAGGCCCTCAGCTTAAGCCGCTGTCTGGTTGCAACTGAAGGAGACGGTCTTCTGATTATTGGGGTTTCTCCCATCTTTTCGGACACTTTTGGTGGCTCCGAAATTTGACGTAGAAGGGAAGTTCAGAAATATTCATAAAATCCACGAAGTGGGGGAGGCCGGGATGGGGTGTCACTTTCCGCACCCGGGCGATGGAAAGGGCTGTGTCAACACTGAAGCTGTCCTGACTGAGGTCATCATGGAGGCTTCAGCGTTGCCACAATGGCGATGAGGGATAGGGAGGGTGGAATAGAGATAGCTGGGGTTTTGTAGCCAAAGCAAAAATAGATTCCCCTGAGACCCAAGGTCGTTCTTTTAGGTGGATGAAGAGAGGAGGAACAACGTTACCAGGCAACCAGACAGCCCCTTGATTGGACCATGGGACCGATTGTTTGGGGAAAAAAAAGGAGGGGGGAACTTTTACTTTTAATGCAGTGAAATTTCCCTTGCTTTGACCCCCACCCCACCCCACCCCCACCCCAGGAAGACCCTTACGTGATGGCCGGGGGTCCCGAGTTAGAAGGCTACTGCATCGACCTGTTGGAAAAGCTGTCGGAAATGCTTCATTTCAAGTACAAAGTCAGCATTGTGAAGGATGGGAAATACGGAATTCTCGGGTCCAACGGGAACTGGTCGGGCATGATCGGAGAAGTCGTGAGGAAGGTAAGGTTTTTCTGGAAGGGGGGGCTCGTCAAACGGGGAGATTGACACACACACACACAAACACACAGGTGTCAAAAGTACGTGACCTTCGCACAACCAATTTGGCAATGAAAGTTCCCAACCGACATAGTTAAGATCGATAGCCATTATATTAACCAGAATCCTGAGCTAATATATAGATAGCCAGGATTCCTGGGCTGTGGGAGACCTTGTATCGCCAAGGGGAAGAAAAAAAAAAATAGAGGCAGACCTCGGCTGAACAAGGGTTCGTTTAGTGACCGTTCGAAGTCACAACGGGACCCCACTACAAAGTGATGTGCGTCGCTGGGGGAGACATTTGTTAAGTGAGTTCTGACCCGTTTTTACGACCGTGGTTGTTAAGTGAATCGCTGCCAGACGTTAAGTTAGGAAATAACCCTGGTCGTTAAGCGAATCGGGCTTCCCCCAATTGACTTGGCTGGTCGGAAGGTCGCCGAAGGGGATCACGTGATCCCCCCCAGGATGCTGCGAGTCAGTTGCCAAGCTTGTGAATGTGAATCACATGACTACGGGGCTGCTGCACCGGTCGTAAGTGTGAAAAAAGGGTCCCAAGTCCCTTTTTTCCAGTGCCATCGTAACTTTGAACAGTCACTAAACAAATGGTTGTAAGTGGAGGACTACCTGTAACCCCCAAAGTCTTGCAAATCTTCCTCCCCTCCTTTCGCTCCTGTGAATCAGGGAGGTGTCCTCCCTGAGTCACTTCTGAGTGTTATCTTGCAATTCTGGACCTCACAAACGTTTCATCCCCCTTTCGGCTTCTAGACTTCACTCCTTCCCTTCTTCTGCCAAGGCCTTCTTCCTTCCTCTCCCTTCTATCTTTTTTTCTTTTAATGACCCCGTAATCCCTTGCGGGGTGGAATCTGGGCAACTGAATGAAGCCGAGTGTTTACTGGCCGGATGCCTTTCTTGTCACCAGAGCGGAGTTTTTTTTCCCCAGCAGATATATTCTCATTGTGCCCAGAGAGAGAGAGAAATTTCTGCCTCTACCTAGGATCGAACTCCTGGGATGCCCCCACCCCCTCAACCCCATCCTCCCTTCTTCTTCTCTCAGGAGGCTGACCTGGCCGTAGCTCCCTTGACCATCACGTCGGTCAGAGAAGACGCGGTGGACTTCACCCAGCCATTCCTGCACACCGGCATCGGCATCCTGCTTGAGAAGGAAGCAGCCCTGGAGGAACCTTCCCTCTTCCACTTCCTGACCCCTTTCACCAAGGAGACCTGGGGCGGCATCCTCCTGGCTTACCTGCTCTCCAGTCTGTGTCTCTTCTTGGCTGGAAGGTCAGTAACCATTACCCGCCTCCCTCTTGGTTGAAAAAGAGGTGATTTCAAAGGCCGCCCCCCCTCCCCCGCCCCCAGTACTGGCCAGGAACCAGGTGATTCCTTTGCTTAATTTGAAGGGCAGGCGGGACCCAGAAATGCGATCGAATTCGTGGGAGAATGACAATAGAATAGAGTAGTGTTGGCTAACCTTTTTGCCGTCGCGTGCCAAAAAAAGACCCATAATTCGATGCGTCCCACCCCCACGCGCATGCGACTCCCCCCGTAGGCCCATTGTTCGCCCTCCCCAGGCACCAGAAGCTTTCTTGGAGCTGGGGAGGGTTAAAACAGCCTTCCCCACCCCTCCGGAGGCCCTCTGGAGGCCGGAAATGGCCGGAACCGTTTGGGACGGGACGCCACCAGGAAATCCCGGGGCTGTGGGATTTGTAGAACGTGACATGAAATAGTTAAGTTTGCTTTATTGATTAGCCCTCGGGCCGTATCAAAAGTGCAGAGCTCCAGACGCAAATTATTACGACTAAAACCTGGTTTAAAAAAACCCAAAAAAACACCATTTAAAATGGAATTGGATAAAATAACAATTTGAAATGAAACTGGAATAAAACAGGTTGTCTTAAAATGAAACTGCAATGAAAATAACAGTAATTTTAATATATATAGATAAATACAATAGGATAAAATTGAATTTTAAAAAAATAAATAAACCGCAGAAAAGGGAAAAAAATCACTTTCTTAAGCCTGGCAAGGCAATGGCGCTGAGTTCCCCATGTCTTGGGTTGTTTGTGCCTCGGTTTAAACTGTTTTCCTGAGCATGTGCAAAGGGCTCAGCTTGGGGGACCCCAGATATCCCTATCCCCTATCTCCCCGGCCTCCAACAGAAAGCGCGAAGGTCTTTTGCTTTGCTTCTTCATAGAATGAGCCCTTCGGAATGGAATGGCCAAGAGAACGACTTCACCTTCCTGAACAGCCTCTGGTTCAGTGCCGGAGCGCTCACCCTGCAAGGTAGGCTCTAAAAATTGAAAGCTGTGACTCGGCAAGATCTGAATTATCGCTCCTTTTTTTGGCCCAAATCGAAGGCAGCTGCTAGCCAGCTTCGGCTGATCTCCAAAAAAAAAAAACAACTAACCAGGGTTTCGATCTGCTTCGTGTCAAAGCGTGAATCAGCCTCGTTCCCCCCCTGGGGAAACTGTAATTAATTAGGGGTGAATGGATCTTGTTTTCCATGGTGTATACTCTCAAAGAAAGAAAACCCGGAGTATATACTCTAAGAAACATTTTATTATAAAAGTAAAAAAAACTAGCTAACTACATCTTACTGGCAGTCTTATCACACAGACGGACACAGGAAAATCTGGAAGTTAGAAAAGAAAGAAAGAATGTAGACATGCGCAGTAGTCACAAGACCAGTCTTATCTCTACTACAGATAAGTTCCCTGGCAAACTACCGTACTGCTCAGAATGGAAGCTCGGCTGGCAAACACTTCGGACTTGGGAAAGGAGACCACCAGGAGATCACAGGAAGGTGGGGGGGGAAGCAAGCTGCGACTCTTGTGGGAATCTTTTAAGCCCTGCTAGTTGAGTGAGATCTTGGGGGGGTTGTTGATGGGATGGGAGAAAGAAAACATAGGGTGCAGTTTTGGGAAAAAGTCGCAAAAAAGTAGTCCTTGACTTAACAAGAATTCATTTAGTGACCGTTCCATGTTACAACAGCACTGGGGGGGGAACTAACTTAGGCCTTTTTTCCAGAAAGGGGTGGGGTTTATGAGGAAGAAGAGGAGGAGGAGAACTGTGGGATCCATGGTGCTCTCTGAGCTCGCATGTTTCCTTGCCGACGTCTCATGAGCCAACTAGGGTACATCATCAGTGCTAGAAGGGAGTGGGGTTTATGGGGAAGAGGAGGAGGAGGACAACTGTGGGATCCTTGGTGCTCCCTGAGCTCGTTTTTTTTTCTTGCCGACGTTTCGTGACCCAATCTAGGTAACGTCTTCAGTAGCCCTGATGAAGCTCAGAGAGCACCAAGGACCCCAGAGTCCTCCTCCTCCTCCTCCTCTTCCTCCTCTTCCTCCCCCCTCTCCTCCTCCTAGTGTCAGACTGCGGTGCTATCTCAAAATTAAATGAATTTCCAAACTGCCAATCTTTAAGGAAATCTTTCTTTAATTGAGCTCAGCCACCGGATCATGACTCCGCGCGGACAAGACTGACCTTTTGCCCCCCAATCCCTCCCTTTCCGATCCCCCAAAACTCTGCTTCTCATTGGCTGTCTTCCAAGTCATTCTTCAGACTTCTTTTCCTCGTCATTTCCCAGGAATGTGCCCCCTCCCCTCATTTCCACGACAACCGGGCTTCAAAGGGATTTAGCACGCAAAAGTTTCAGAGTTTATCTTTCGCTCTCCTCTGCTCTCTCTCTATGCCAGCGTTGCAACGCTGACACCTAGCACTGATGACGTTACCTAGTCTGGTCACGAAACGTCGGCAAGAAAACAACCCACCTCTCAGCCTTTTATCTTTGCAGCCTGAAAGTTAGTTCCTAACGTCTCAGCCATCTTGATATTTATTTATTTTTTCCAGACAACCAAATTCCTCTCTTCCTTTTCTCCTTTTTTCCCGCGCAGGCACCATTCCTCAGCCCAGGTCCCTTTCCGTACGGGTCATCTCTGCCATTTGGTGGCTGTTTGGCATCGTGGTGCTGGCGGCCTACATCGCCGGCTTCAGCTTCGTTTTGGAGTCGGCCGCCGACCACATCTCCATCCAGAACTTCGAAGACCTGGTCAAACAAAGGCAGCTGGAATTCGGGACCATGGAAGGCTCCTCCACGCTCCAATATTTCAAGGTGAGCCCAGTTGGATCCACACACGTGCCCGGAAGTGGGATCTCCTCGTTTGGCCGCCGGATTCGCACAGATCCTCTTTAGCGCCTAAAGGAAACGTGGGTTTCTTTCACCGTCTCGGGATTTGTCACAAAGCCAAAAGCAGCTTTCTCTGGCGCTGAGCGGCCCAGAATTCCCCAGCCAGCGCAATCGCTCCCAGGGAATTGAGCTGCCGGGGGGGGGGGGGGCAGATTAAATCACTCGTGGTTTATTTAGTTAGAAAATTTATGTAGCCGCCTACTAGCTCTCAGCCAGTCTAGGAGGCTTACAAAACAATAAAAAACACAGTACAGAATTTTTAAAAAAAACATTAAAAAACAAAAAATGATAACCCCCCCCACACTCACCTTCCACCACCACCCCACCACCCCCGGTGACAACACGGTAGGATTGGTGTGGAAAAGGTTCCACCAGGGCTCTTGAGAGAGAGAGAGAGATGATGGATGGATGGATGGATGGATGGATGGATGGATGGATGGATGGGAGAGAGAGAGAGAGAGAGAGATTGATTAGAGAGAGAGAGATGATGGATGGATGGATGGATGAATGGGAGATAGATAGATAGATAGATAGATAGATAGATAGATAGATAGATAGATAGATAGATAGATAGATAGATACACATACATATATATTATAGAGAGAGATGAGGGAGGGAGGGAGGGAGGGAGGGATGGGAGATAGAGAGATGAGAGATGGATGGATGAGAGATATAGATAGACAGACAAGACAGATAGATATAGATTAGAGAGATGATGGATGGATGGATGGATGGATAGGTGGGAGATAGAGATGAGAGATGGATGGAAGAGAGATAGTTAGCTAGCTAGCTAGGTAGGTAGGTAGGTAGATAGATGATAGATAGATAGATAGAGTAGATAGATTAGATAGATAGATGATAGATAGATAGATAGATAGATAGATAGATAGATAGATAGATAGATAGATAGATAGATAGATAGATAGATAGAGATAGATAGATAGATAGATAGATAGATAGATAGATAGATAGATAGATAGATAGATAGATATTATAGAGAGAGATGATGGACGGACAGACAGACAGACAGACAGATAGATAGAAAAATGGATGGATGGATGGATGATAGAGATGATAGACAGACAGATAGATATAGATTATAGAGAGATGATGGTCAATGGATGGATGGATGGATGGATAGAGAGAGAGATGAGATGGATGGATGAGAGATATAGACAGACAGACAGACAGACAGATATAGATCATAGAGAGAGAAATGCCTGCCTTTACATGCCTAAAACTGGACCTTCGTCCCGCCAGGAGACCAAGCTTCAGCCCCTCTGCTTGTGCCCACAGAATTCCAAGAGCCCAGTCCAGCAGCTGGTTTACGAATCCATGGTCAAAAAGGAATCCGCTCTGTCCAAGAGTTACCAGGAAGCCATTCAGCGAGTGCTGGATTCCAATTACGCCTTCATCGGAGAATCCATTTCGCAAGATCTCGCCGTGGCCAGGCATTGCAACTTAATCCGGTCTCCGGAAGTTCTGGGCCCCCGAGGTTTTGGCATCGCGACCCCAAAAGGTAAAGAGAGTGAGTGGTGGGGGGGGGGGGAGTTGCCCCCTTAAATAACACCCCCTGGTTGAGCAATCGATGTTAAAATAGATCATCCTAGATCAGCGTTTCTCAACCTTGGAAACTTTTACGACGGGTGGAGCCGACAGAGATCGAGGGGGCAGCTTCGTTGGCTTCGGAGGAAAATGGGGAGGAGTATAGGGCCAGTCAGGATTGGGATGGCTTGTAGGCAGGGAGGAAGGGGGGGCAGGATGTCTAAGGGAGGCTAAGTAGTGAATGGCGATGAGCAAGGACCAACCCCTCCTGATCCCCGAGCACGGAGAGTGGAGAGAAGGCGAGAACAGCGTAGACTAACCCAGCTACTTGGGAGGAGAGTGCCCAACCCCTCTTCACAAGGCACATTTGGGGACTGAGACTTAAGGAGACGCTGTGGGGAGGGGAACAAACGCTGAATTCAGGGAGTGTTGACCTTTGAACTTGCCTGGGTTCCTCGCACTCTTTCTGGATTTCTGGATTATAATGGCCTTGGCTCCTTTGATTCCTGGACTCCTCGACTTGCCCTGCTGGATTTCTTGCTTTGCAGCTCACAGCATTGGGCTGGACTATTTTGCAGCCAGAGGCTGCTTGAGGTTTGTACGCCTGTGTGTGTCATCACTTTGCTCTGGGACTTGCCAGCAACGTGGGAACGTTTGGGGAAATTTGGAGCAATCAAGGGGCGGTTTGAACTGCCAACTACCTGTGTTGCCTCTGTGCCATTCCCCGGGTCCGTTAAATTGTTCCCTTTCTCTCTCTTTAGGATCCCCCTGGACCAACAAACTTTCCGTGGCCATCCTGAGACTCGGCGAATCCGGAGAGCTGGACTATCTCCGCAACAAATGGTGGGAGAGCAGCTGTTCTCACGAAGACCACGACAAATGGAGTCCTCTGAAGCCCCAAACTCTGAGGGGGATTTTCCTCTTCCTGGCGCTGGGTCTCGTCTCCGGAATGCTGGTGGCCGTGCTCGAGCTGTCCAAGCGAAGCCGTCGCACGGCCCAACACGAGAAGGTGAGCTGGCTTCCGTTTCTCCCATGCTAGCACACACACAGATTGGGGGGGGGGGGAATCGTGATGGAGAACGCCCGAATCCGAGCACTTGAATAACGCACAGGTAGTCCTCATCTTACGACCGCAATTGAGCTCAACATTTCTATCCCTAAGCGAGGCAGTTACGTGAATTTGGCTCCGTTATACGACCTTTCTCTCCCCAGTTGTTAAACGTGGTTGTGAAGTGAATCTGGCTTCCCCGTCGACTTGGCTTGTCAGAAGGTCACAAATGCGGATAATGTGACCCTCCCCCCCCCCCTCCCAGGACACTTCAACTGTCATAAGTAGATGCCAGTTGCCAAGCGTTTGATCACATGACCATGGGGATCTTGCGATGGTCGCAGGTGTGAAAAACGGTCCTAGGTCATTTTTTCCCCCAGTGCCGTTGTAACTTGGAACGGCCACTAAACGAACTCTTGTAAGCTATAAATGGGCAGCACCAAAGCTGTAAATGTTGCAAGCTGTAAATGGGCAGCATTTGTAAGCTGTAAATGTTGTAAGCTGTTAATGGGCAGCACCAAAACTGTAACTGTTGTAAGCTGTAACTGTTGTAAGCTACAACAGCTGTTGTAAATGGGCATTTTGCAGTCAGTGGTTTGTTTTTTTTTCAATCAATCAATCAGAATAGAGCTGGAAAAGAGACCTTGGAGGTCTCTAGTCCAACCCCCTACTCAATTAGGAGACCCTAGACTGTTTCAATCAATCAGAATAGAGCCGGAAGGGACTTTGGAGATCTTCTAGTCCAGCCCCCTGCTCAAGCTGAAGACCCTAGACCATTTCAGACATGTGGCTGTCCAGCCTCTTCTTAAAAACCTCCGCTGATGGGAGCACCCGCAACATCTGGTGGCAAGAGGTTCCACTGGCTAACTGTTATCCTAATGAGGAGGCTCCTCCTTAATTCCCGATTGCTTCTCTCCTGAATTCCTTTCCATCCATTCTTTCTCCTCCTGCCTTCTGGTGCTTTGGAGAAGAGGTGGAACCCCCCCCTCCCCACTCTTCTTTGGGGCAGCCCCTCAAATCCTGGAAGACCGCTGTCATGTCCCGTCCCCCATGTCATTCTTTTCTCTAGACTGGCCCTCCCCAATGCCAATCAAATTTATTCGATGGGCTTTGCCGTCCCGCTGCAGAAGGACCTCCGATCCTGTCCCTTTATAACCTCCTTTCCCCCCCCCTCTTTTGTCGACCTCAGAGATCTTGCTGTTCCGTCTTCACCGCGGAGCTGAGCCAGCGGTTCCAGGCACGAGAAAACAAGAGGCAGGAAAACGCAGAAAAATCCAAGGCGTGAGAAGAAACAGGGCGGCCAAATTTTCAACGAACTATATATATTTTTTTTTTCCTCCTCCCGTCTTTTTCCTTTCTTTCCCTTCCCCCCCTTTTCCTCCTATGCATTCTGGTTTTTTTTTCTCCCCCCCAGTAATCATTTTTTTTTTTATAATACTTAGAGTTTTTTGGGGCCACATCTGGGAAAAAAAAAAAAAAAAGACGACAAAAAAAACAAACTAGCGTAGTTTCTCGCTGCTAAGGAAAAAAAAAAAAATCCTAGAGCCCCCTTTTTTTTTCTCGTTAAGACAACCGGATTGTCAGCTAACCCCGGTTTTGGCATCTTTTAACATTATCTAATAATCTAACCGACCGGTTTTGTCCGGGGGGGGGGTGGAGGGGGCTGGCGCGGCTCGCCGTCCCACGTAAAGAGAAGGCAGGGAGGGTCTCAGTCCGTAGGGATTGAGAGAAGAAGGGAGCGCCCACCGAGAGTCAAAACTTGAGCTTTGTGATCCGCAAGGATAGGTTTCTAGTCCTCAAGAGCCTCAGAAAAAAACAAATGTGGAGAGGCGGTGTGCCCGAGATGGGAATGGCGACTTTTCTAGATGAAATTTCTCGACAGTCGGGGAAAAAAAATGTAAAAACTTGCTAAATTTGTGAGGGGAGATACTTTTGGCCTGAGATTTTAATAAATTAGCATAAATTTACATACACGCCTCCTAAAAGGGGTCCTTCGCTAACAGCAGAAGACCTAAAAGGGGATAGAGATTCCGGGGGGGGGGAGGTTGGAAGATGACATGACCCCCTCCCCTTAAAAATGGCTGCCCCCCCCACACACACACACATTGCAAAAGGAAGCGGGTCTCATTTTTTTTTTTCAAAGTTCAAGGAAAGATCCATACAATTCTCCCAGGGCGAATGGAACGTCTCCCGGATGGGGAAAAAAAAAGCCCTCCCTGCAAGGTAGGACAGCGAAAAGACGACACTTTGCAAGCAACAGCACTGGATCAGTGGGGGCGTCTAGGAGTTACACGACTAAATAAAAGAATGTTGTGACAAAATGGTCTTAATTTTTTTTAATACCTGCCACTCGCCAACTTCTTCACTGGAGGGGGGGGCATTTTGGACCGTGGAAAGCTCATCTGTTGTGACGGCCATAGTCGCAGAGCAGCCTGGTTTATGACGGTCCGGCGAGAAAGCCATTAAGGGATGTGAGTAGGTTGATCTGGAACGGGCGTTTTGGGGCTTTGGAAGAGAATCGACTCTTCTGCCTTTTTTTAATTCATCGCCCGCACCCAAAACAGGGCAGGGCCGGAGAAGAGTGACTCTGAGATGGATGTCCTCCCAAGCCAACTTTCCCACCCGAGAAGTGAGTAACTCTCGTGTTCTTTTTCTAACTGATAGTAGACTAGGAAGGCACCAGCATCCTTGGGAGGTTAAAAGTCACTCTCCCTGGGACTCGGGTGCGAACCAGGAAGGCTTCCAACTCTGGTCCTCAAAACTCTATGGTGAAGTACGGCTTAGCCATTAAGGAGGTACATAGAGGTAAGGTAGGTAGGCAGGCAGATATGGGGGGATAGATGGATGGATAGAGATAGATGAGAGATAGATTAGATGCTAGGTGAGAGATAGATAATAGAGATAGGTGATATAAAATGGATGGATAGATATGGATGGATAGGGATAGATAATAGATTAGATGATAGGTGATTGATAGATAGATAGATAGATAGATAGATAGATAGATAGATAGATAGATAGATATGCTAGGTGAGAGATAGGATCATAGATATAGGTGATAGGTGATATGAGATGGATAGATATGGATGGATAGGGATAGATAATAGATTAGACGATAGATAGATAGATAGATAGATAGATAGATAGATAGATAGATAGATAGATATGCTAGGTGAGAGATAGAATCATAGATATAGGTGATAGGTGATATGAGATGGATAGAGATATGGATGGATAGGGATAGATAATAGATTAGACGATAGATAGATGATAGATAGATAGATAGATAGATAGATAGATAGATAGATAGATAGATAGATAGATATGCTAGGTGAGAGATAGAATCATAGATATAGGTGATAGGTGATATGAGATGGATAGATAGATATGGATGGATAGGGATAGATAATAGATTAGACGATAGATAGATAGATAGATAGATAGATATAGATGCTAGGTGAGAGATAGATAATAAATATAGATGATAGGTGATATGAGATCTGGATGGATGGATGGATAATATAGATGAGAGTTTAGGTGAGAGATAATAGATAAGAAAAGACTGCCCTCCAGTGGCTAATTTTAGTAATGCAGTTTGTGTATTATACACATTCAAAAACCTGCCCTCCAGTGGTGAATTTGGGAAGTGCAGATTCAAGCTTTGGGAATGGTCTGCCATCCCAATATATAGATAATACACATTTAAAAATCTGCCATCAAATGGTTAATTTAGGAACTGCATCCACACAGGAAAAAAATAAAGGAAAGTCTGCCCTCCGGTGCTTGATTTTGGAACTGCAGCTTATACATTTTTATATATATGTGTGTGTATATCCGTCTTCTTAAGTTTTTTGCATATGTGTGTATGTGTATATATATTCAAATTTAAGCTAAAATATAAATTACCAGTATGTACCGTGTTTCCCCATAAATAAGACCCTGTCTTTCTTATTTTTTTTGAACCCTGAAATAAGTGCTTGGCCTTATTGCCACGCGCTTCAAAAGCCCGATTGGGCTTATTATCAGGGGAGGTCTTATTTGGGGGGAAAACAGGGTATATATATATGATATATAGATAAGATTTAAAAAAAGCTTTTCAGGACATTTCAATACAAGCATCTCACACACACACACAAAAACCCTGGGGTGAAAAAAAGCAGGAGGAAAAAAAAATCAAAACTTCTGCCATCACAAATACCGCATCCAATTCAGAGAGACACAAAACGCACGGAGTGAGTGATGGCTGCTTTCTTTTAAGTCACAAAAGCACAATATAAATACAGAGGTGTGTGTTTGGGTGTGTGTGCGCGCGCAAGAGAGAGAGAGAGAGAGAGAAACACGTTTTTTTTTTCCCTGTGGTAATAAAAATACATTCTTTTACAATTAAAATTGTAACTAGTGCAAAGTCCTTTTCGCTAAGCCGAAGCTCGACCTCTTCGGGGGGGGGTCTTTTATCAGGAGGATTTGAGAGGGACTTCATACTTGAAAATCACGCTGAAGATCTTCCCGCCCAGGCGATCGGCCAGCCAAGAATTTTTCAGCACGGCCAGCTTGAGGCTCTCGCATTTCAGCTTGGCGTGGTAGTTGGTGTGGATAGCCCGGCCCATCCCTTCGATGATCACCAGGTCGGTCTTCCGCTCTCGGACCAAGCTGGCCAGGCCCTTGTCCAGACGGCTGCGAGAATCAAAGAATAGAAGGAGGAGGATTAAATGATTGCTGAAAGGGAGCGGTTGGCTCGAACGGTGGTTTAATGGATGGGGGATGCGTGAAGAGATCCCTTAAACGGAACTCGAACACATCGTCGGGAAATCGACCCTTGGTTAATTTTAAGCTCGAAAAATAGGCAACATCAGCACCGCTGCTCCCCCTTTTTAAGTTTCTTTTTAAAGGTTTTATAATAAGTAAAGGTTCCCTTCGCAGATGTGTGCTAAGTCGTTCCCGACTCTAGGGGGTGGTGCTCATCTCCGTTTCAAAGCCAAAGAGCCAGCGCTGTCCGAAGACGTCTCCGTGGTCATGTGACTCAACACCCAAGGCGCACGGAACGCTGTTACCTTCCCGCCAAAGGGGGTCCCTATTTTTCTATTTGCATTTTTTACCTGCTTTCGAACTACTAGGTTGGCAGAAGCTGGGACAAGGAACGGGAGCTCACCCCTTTCTGCAGCACTGGGGATTCGAACCGCTGAACTGCCGACCTTTCGATCAACAAGCTCAGCGTCTTAGCCACTGAGCCACCACATCCCTGTTTTAGGGTTTTATAATAAGCAACAGCAAATCGGAGGATTTTTTTCAGTTAAGAGCTGGAGTTCCTTCAATCAATCAGAATAGAGCGGGAAAGGGACCTTGGAGATCTTCTAGTCCAACCCACTGCTATATACCACTTTCAATTTGGAGTTGCCGATCTATCTAGCATGACTTTGTAGGGTCTTTTGGAAAAGGAGATTTAACGGAGCAGGTTGCTGGCCCGCTGTTGTTTTAATGCTAAGATTGTCTCCAAACAATGCTGAAGGCCTCGGTTGGGTGCCAGAAGGATGAGTTCCTCGCCCGTGGCTAATTTTTAAAAGTGCTTTGAATGGGCAAAGAGGAGTCAGTTGGGTGTTAGTCACTCTGGTGACTAATTTACAAATAAAAAGTTAATGATTTATGGCAAATGACCCCCAAAAGCTGCGGTTACAACAAACCAAAGATAAAAATATTGTTTTGAATTGGGTTTTTTTTTTTTTTCAAACAGCGATCCAATTTATGTTGATCGTTTTATTTTACAATGACCGGGAAGATGGCAAACCTGAGATCCAAGCAGGGCGAACTGGAGCCGGTCTGGACCAAGAGGAGCCTCTCTTCCTTCAGGGCAGTTCTAGAGAGAGAGAGACAGAGAGAGAGAGAGAGAGAGAGACAGAGAGGTCAAATGGCAACACTTAAGTCCATGGGAGAAACGTCCAGCGAAGTTGCCCAGCGTTAGCGCAACCTTACAGACAGAGATGGCTAGAAAGGCGGGAGGATCTCAGAAGGAAGCAAAAGGGGAGTGGGTGGGTGGGTGGGGAACATGTCGGCTGTGCAGCTTTCCCAGAGCCAATTTTAGCGGAGGCCTCGAGAGAACCAAATGCTGCTTTATACTTGATCCAACCAAATTTGCAGATGTGAAAGTTCCTCCGTATTTCAACTTACTGGCATCTATTCCCTATCGTCCAATCCATCCGTCCATCTATATCATCTCATCCTATCATCCATTTTATAGCAATAGCACTTAAGACTTATATACTGCCTCGTAGTGCTTTTACAGCCCTCTCTAAGCGGTTGACAGGGTCAAGGTATGGCCCCCAAAATCTGGGTCCTCATTTTACCCACCAAAGGAAAGACGGAAGGCTGAGTTGACCTTGAGCCAGTGAGATTTGAACTGCCAAACAGCTGAAGGAGCCTGCAGTGCTGCACTCCACTGTGCCACCTCAGCTTATCTTATCTTATCCTATCTTATTTATCTATCTATATATTTATATCTATATCTATATCTATTTATCAATCATCTATTCATCTCATTCATCTATCTATTTTTCTATCTATCTATCTATCTATCTATCTATCTATCTATCTATCTATCTATCTCTAAATCTATATCTATCATCTCTATCAATCCTATCATCTATTATCATCTATCGATCTATCTACGGTAAATCTATATCATCTAAATCTATCATCAATCCTATCATCTATCATCTATATTATCTACCTACCTACCTATCATCCATCCATCCATCTTCTATCTAAATCTATATCATCTATCAATCCTATCATCTATTATCTATATTATCTATCTATCTATCTATCTATCATCTATCTATCATCTATCTATCTATATCTATATCATCTAAATCTATATCTATCAATCCTATCATCTATTATCTATATTATCTATCTTCTAAATCTATCTATCTCATCTATCATCTACCTATCAATCCTATCAATTATGTTATCTATTATCTATATTATCTGTCTATCTATCATCTATCTATCTATCTATCTATCTATCTATCTATCTATCTATCTAATCTATATCATCTAAATCTATCAATCCTATCATCCATCTATTTATCTATCTAAATCTATATCATTTAAATCTATATCTATCAATCCTATCATCTATTATCTATATTATCTATCTTCTATCTATCTCATCTATCATCTACCTATCAATCCTATCAATTATGTTATCTATTATCTATATTATCTATCTATCTATCTATCTATCTATCTATCTATCTATCTATCTATCTATCATCTATCTATCTTACATCAAAGTTACATCAAAGGGGATGAGCACAACGAAGAAAAGCCCAGGAAATTAATTCAACATATGCAAAGAGGTTGATCTGTTAGCATTAGCAATAATTGTTTTACTTCATTAGATTGCATGGTTATCTAGAATATTTTTTATGACAGTCCGGGTCAGGGATCAGCGCTGTAAACTGAATAAAACAGATTGAAGCCCTGTAAAAAAAATAATAAAGTGCTAAACTATTCGATCAAAGAAGACACAAAAGTAACTTTACTGAGTGGCCAGAAGCATTAGAGAAAACACTGAACAATTTCTAAAATAGAAGGGGGTCCTATATTTCTGTTTAAATTCAGTGGTCATCTAAGACTTAGCCTCAGGAAGGTGAACATGAATAAATGAAAATAAATGTATTTATTATCTTTATTACCGTACTTAACACTGTAAAATCATAAGATCAAGGTTTTATTGCTTCTCAGACTTTAGACTGTTATATCCGTTTCTGATTTTGAAGCAAACGTGTCATTTCTCTCAGTTGCAGTGACGTCGTGGTGTTTTATGACATCTTAATAGTCGCCTAACTTGACTTAGTTACATTCTTTTCAATTCTTTTCTTGTCAAAAAATTTACTGCATTAGACTGAAAGCCTCCTCAGGGCTATGAATTTAAAACGTCCTTCCCGTGCCCGAAGGTAAAAAAAAAATATATATATATTTTTTTGATTCTTTCAAGCTTCGTGCCGACCAATCCTTACCGGATGACAACGTCCATAGCCGCGATCCGTTCCGCCACCAGCAAGGATTCGTTATACGTGACGTCGTTCAGAGCAGGACCTGAATTGCAAGCCAAAATAACCTGGTATTGCAGAAGAGGGAGAAAGAGAGAGAGAGAAAGAGAGAGAGAAAAAAGCAAAGGACATTTTGGAGAGAAGTCATTGTGGATCAACACTATGACATACAGGGAGGTTTGAGCCACTTTAAATCGGAACTGAAATATATTCTGAAATATATTTGCAGCCGTGGGACGTTAGAATGACACAATTTCGGGGGGACAAGCTAAATATCCCAGGCCAATCCAATGCAATTCCTTTAATCTTGGCCTGTGTGGCAAGAAGGCCACCAAATTCATCTGATATTATTTCTTGGGGGTTGGCCCAGAAATGAAAAGGGGTCCCACCTTCACTACTATCCGTTTACAAGACAGAGTTGGCACCCCAAGGAGAATTTATACAATCTAGAAACTGCCTACAATCATTTTCTTTTGGCCACCTCCTTATTAGTCTTAAACTCACTGGCAAATAGCGTATTTTTCAGAGTATAAGATACACTTTTCCCCCCCCCCCCAATAGAGGGTGAAAATTTGGGTGCGTCTTATACACCAAATGTAGCCCCTCCTACCCGCCGGCCCCCAAACTTTGGCCTCTGCCTCCCAGCAAATTTGCCTCCCTGCAGCAAACAGCCTGTTTCAGTTTCAACTTCAGCACAGCCTGATTAGCACAAGCAGCTGATTGTCGATTGGATCGGCCTCCCGACCATCAGCTGTTTCAGGCTGCAGGAATTGTCATTGCCTATTGCTTCCTCCACACACCCCATTTTCGGCCTCCGCTGTTTGCTGCAAGGAGGCAAATTGCTGGGAGGCAGATTTTTTTCTCATTTTCCTCCCCACAAAAGGTAGGGGCGTCTTATAGTCCGGAGCGTCTTATACTCCGAAAAATATGGTAATTGATATTCAGCTGGTATCAATTGAAAACCGAAGGGTTATAACTGCACAGGTTGTCTGTCTCTTCCTCCTCTTAAAGCCAAATTCCCTGGTGCAGATCCCACCATTTCAGCTAGGAGATCTCCTGCCGTTTCTGCAGGAGATCCCGGACCCCAAAAGAAAGACAACGAGGTTGTGGGTCTTTGTGTTGTGAGCTTCGAGGGGGGAAAGAGATGGGGGCCGAAGAAAACCTCGTCTCTTAAGTCACGATTCTGACTTGCGTCTTCCGCGGAACTCAAGTTATTTGCTTGTTAGCAAGTTGGTTAAAAACTCAAATCAAGCTAAACTCTGGTGTTTCCATTAATTCTTTTTTTTAGCTGGGATTAAACAATATGATATTAAATATTATTTAATATTAAATAGCAGCGGTTCCATTTTCTTTCTAACCTTTTGCTAGCTTGGCGGTTTCCACAAGTCCCATCAAGGGGGCCAGAGGAAGATAGGAGTTGTAGTCACGTACCCCTCCTCCCCCACAACCCTCCAAGGTGCCAAGCTGGAGAAAGGCTTATCTGGACCCCCTTGTCTCCTCTTAAACCGCCAAGCCGACACACAAAGCGTGGGCGAGAGAGAGAGAGAGACACCCTCGGAAGGCATTTCACCGTAAGACGCCGCGGAAACGTTACTGACCTCCGTGCCCCTACAGAGCAATTCCCTAACAAAAGGGAAGACACCTAAAATGACATCAATTCCACTGTTATCTGCAAAAAGTAAGGCACATTTATGAGCTGGGGCCTGCGAAAGGAAAAAGAGACGCATCAGAGAACCCGGAGACAAAATAAACGTTCCACGCATTCGGCCACGGATTCCCTAGTGGATTCAAGTCAAGCTATGCTGCTGGAGAAAGCCAAAATCTGGGAAGGGACCCACAACCATCCCTCAATTTAAATAATAATAATAATAATAATAATAATAATAATAATAATAATAATAATAATAATAATAATAGATGATTATGTAAGAGGGAAATCTCTCTCAGTGCCCTGGAATTTCTTGAGTATTCTTGAATTTTGCAACAAAACTCTAGATTTTTTTTTTGTCACGCGAGACAAAGGTGGGAATAAGTAGGAAGAGCTGACGTTACACCAAGGAGTTTCTTGGGGGCCGCCCTCTTCTGTTCTTAAGAGCCCCCACTTTTGATGCTGTCACCCTCTCCCCCCAATGTCCACTCTGAGAATGGGGCAGCAGAGGCAATGTGCTAAAATAGGTAAAGATAAAGGGTTCCCCTCGCACATATGTGCTAGTCGTTCCCGACTCTAGGGGGCGGTGCTCATCTCCGTTTCAAAGCCGAAGAGCCAGCGCTGTCCGAAGACGTCTCCGTGGTCATGTGGCCGGCATGACTCAACGCCAAAGGCGCACGGAAAGCTGTTACCTTCCCACCAAAGGTGGCCCTATTTTTCTACTTGTATTTTTTTACGTGCTTTCGAACTGCTAGGTTGGCAGAAGCTGGGACAAGTCACGGGAGCTCACCCCGTTTCGCAGCGCTAGGGATTCGAACCGCCGAACTGCCGACCTTTCGATCGACAAGCTCAGCGTCTTAGCCACTGAGCCAGCACGTCCCTTTCGTGCTAAAATAACCCATGGCCAAATCCAACAAAACCTTGTCTCTTAAAAGTAAATTTTGGTTCGGTCAAGAAAGTCAGCCTTACAGGAGAGGAGAGTCTGGTGCCATGTTAAAAAAAAAAAAAAAAACGTTCAGTGTTTCTGAACTTTGGGGTGGGGACTTCAACTCCCAGAATTCCCCAGCCAGCCCTGAATTGACATTGAAATTGACAGCCGTAAAATTGACATTGAAAATGAAGCAGAAAGAGGATGTAAAAATTATTATCAAAACAGGAGATTTATTTTACCGATGGTTGGAAAAAAAAGTGTAAATTGGTATTGCTAAGTAAATTAAATACCCAGACAACACGATGCTTATAAAGCACTGAATATTGTATTTAATAGGGGAAAAAAAATCAATCAATAAATTAAAAAAAAAAAAGTTGGTGCGGTTGGGAAACGCTGGACTAGCCAATAGGTTTCCTCTCCTGCTCGAACCTGTGAGACCCTTCCCTCTATTCCTCCTCTTCTCCACCCCTTACCAAAACAGCCCCTCCAAAACAGTGGTTGAAGGATGGGCCGTGCATACCTTGAGCCGTTGCACCCATTCGGTGTACGAATCCTCGAGCCAAGGACGTTCTGGCGGCATCAGCAAGGGGAAAAGGGGAAGAGGAAAAAAAAAAAGAGACAGAGAGAGAGAGAGAGAGAGAGAGGGAGAGAGAGAGAGAGAGGGAGGGAGGGAGAAAGAATGACATGATCAATTGTCAAAATAACTTAGAACTTGCCACTTCCTGGAAAGGAAATGCTGAGAAGACCAGGTCCGTCTGATCCATTAGTTAAAGGAAAAAGTGGATTTTTAGAAAAAAGTTTCTGAAAAGCATCTCAAAGGTTTCATTTGAGAAAGGGGTTACCCCGTCGTCGTCCCCCCCCTCTACCCTCTACTCAACGTCCCAAGATCAAGCCAGCTTCTCTAGAAAGGCCTGCCAATGTTTCAAAGCTTGAAATGCTTTCTTGCAAATTTGAAACAACTTTTTCCAATGAGCTTTGGAAGGAAATAGAAATAGAATAAACAGAGTTGGAAGGGACCTTGGAGGTCTTCTAGTCCAACCCCCTGCTTAGGCAGAAAATCCTACACCACTTCCGACAAATGGATATCCAACCTCTTCTTAAAAACTCCCAGTGTTGGAGCATTCACAACTTCTGGTGGCAAGTTGTTCCACTGGTTAATTGTTCTCACTGTCAGGAAATTTCTCCTTAGTTCTAGGTTGCTTCTCTCCTTGATTAGTTTCCACCTGTTGCTTCTTGTCGTGCCTTCAGGTGCTTTTTTTAAGGGGTGTTTTTTTAAAAATTATTATTTATTTGCATCCCAGCATTATTATTTTTGAAAAAATAACTCAAGGGGGCCAACATGTACACCACCTCTCTTCTTTTCCCCACAACAACAACCGTTAGATTCTAGAACAATTCATCCATGGAACAGCTGGCCTCTAGAAGTTGCAAATTTAATTGTATTAAAAGAAGGGTTTTTCCTCAAATTTTCCGCTCCCCCCCCCCCCCCACCTCGGTACCTTGTAATTTTTCCTTGGCTTCTTCGAATCCAAACTGGGACTCCGTTTCGAGGACGCTGGCAGTGAGGAAAAGCAGGAAGAGAGAAGGAAGAAAAAAAAAAAAGAGAGAGAGAGAGCATACAGGTGAGAAAAACCAAGTGCCGCAGCGAAATTTCCCTGCTACAGTTCTGCGGAAATAAAACAAAAGCCCAACTAGGATTTCCTGGCTAACAGTAACAGGGACCTTGGAGGTCATCTAGTCCAACCCCCTTGCGTGCAGGGGGTGACTTTGTAGGGATCTCATCAGCGATCTTCCCAAGGGATCAGAATAACGCCTTCGCAAATGTGTACAAATTTGTACCAAATGTTTCATAGGTTGGCATTTACCGCCGGCAAGATTGGCTAAGAAGTTTAAAAACGTGCCCGCCAAATGTTGGGAATGTAATCGGACACCGGGCACATATTATCATATGTGGTGGACATGTGCAAAGGCAAAAAAAAAAAAATACTGGACGAAAAATACATACACGGTTAGAAAAAGCGTTAAAAGCAACACATAGGTTAAAAGCCAGAAATATTTCTGTTAGGCATCGTCCCGGAAAAATATGACAAAGGGAATATATATATTTAATATTACATGTTTTGACGGCAGCAAGGATTGTATATGCACAACACTGGAAAAACGAGTCACCCATAGAAGATATAATTAAAAAAAATACTAGATTTGGGGCTCGGTTTGCGGTCGTAAGGCGAGGACCAACACCCCCGGTAACACGTTTGGGGGTTTTGGGGTTTTAACAAATTGGGACCCAACTCAACCACCAAGGTCAGAGAAGCCAGAATTTCTGGGTGTTATGAAAACCGTATCCGGTGAAAAGGGGAGCGTTGAGAAGACTTACTCCGAGACGGCTTTGGCCCCCCAGTCGAAGACGTTTCCGGCCAGGAGACCCTTCACCAGAGCGAACTGCCTCTCCTCCCAGCCCAGGGAGTCCAGGGACTCAATCACCCCCTGGTAACGCCGGAGTGCAATGCCGTTTTCCTTCTGCTTTATCTGAGAGAGAGAGAGAGAGAGAGAGAGAGAGAGAAAGGGGGGAGGGGGGAGGGGAGAGAAAGGGAGGGAGGGGGGTTAGTCTCCCCCAGTTTCAACCAAGTCTCTCTTGAGCTACAGGAGACAGAATAAATTCATTCACCTTCCTTCCAAAAGGATATTTCCATCTCTTTTTTTTCCTTCCTCCCTTTTCTCATCTTCCTTCCTTCCTTCCACCCTCCCCTCCTCTTCCTTTTTCACCCTTTTTCCTTTTTATCTTCCTTCCTTCCACCCTCTCCTTCCCTGATCTTCCTATCTTTCTTCCTTCCTTCCTCCCTCCCTCCCCTTTCTTTCACCCTTTTTCCTTTCTATCTTCCTTCCTTCCCATCCCTTCTTTTCCGCCTTCCCATCTTTTCCTTCCTTCCTTCCTCCCTCCCTCCCCTTTCTTTCACCCTTTTTCCTTTCTATCTTCCTTCCTTCCCATCCCTTCTTTTCCGCCTTCCCATCTTTTCCTTCCTTCCTTCCTCCCTCCCTCCCCTTCCTTTCACCCTTTTTCCTTTCTATCTTCCTTCTTTCCCATCCTTTCTTTTCCTCCTTCCCATCTCTTCCTTCCTTCCTCCCTCCCTCCCTCCCCCCTTCCTCTTTCGCCCTTTTTCCTTTCTATCTTCCTTCCTTCTCATCTCTTCCTTCCTTCCTTCCTTCCTTCCTCCCTCCCTCCATCTTTCACCCTTTTTCCTTTCTATCTTCCTTCCTTCCCATCTCTTCCTTCCTTCCACCTTCCCTGACCTTCCTATCTTCTTTCCTTCCTCCCTCCCCTCCCTCCTTTCTCCCTTTTTTCCTTTCTATCTTCCTTCCTTCCTTCCCCTTCTTTCTCTTTCTCCTTCCTTCCTACCCCATGGGGATGGGACGAGGAAGCAAAACTGGGTCAGGGCACAAAAGAGATGGGACCGCACTCCAGGGCAGCGAGGAAGGAGCCTTACCTTGGAGTAAGGATCGGGGAAGTTAAATTCATTCAAGCAGTGTTCCCTTGTATCCAGTAAACTTCTAACTGTTAGGCCGCCGTATGCGCTGAGAAGGAAAAAGGAAGAGAAAAGAGTCAGTTGTACTATGGGGGAAAAAAATATCTTCTGCCTTTTAAAACCACCCCCTGGCTTATTTCTAGCAAATTCTGCTCCCTCGGTAACTCCCGTCGCAAACTTCGAATGGTCGCTAAACGAAACAGTCGTAAGTCAAGGACCTTATCTCAAAACTGCAAAGCACACACCCCTGCCCCAAACTTACAACGGCTGCTGTCGGAGCGTCTGAAGCTTCTCCCGGTACTTGTGTCGGAATTTGTCGGCTCGCTCGGCTGCGTCGACCGAATCGGGTTGGCTGGCTGCGGCACGTTTAGCGACCTGGCCGGGGAAGGAGAGAGAGAAGGGGGCTAGAGGAGGGGAAAACTTTATGCAAGTGGCTGAATTGATTTCTCTAGTTTAAATGATATACCCCTCCTACCCACCCACCCACAAAATTCTCCCTTTTCCTCTATTCCTAATTCTCCCCCTAAAACGCGCCAATGTTCTGTCCCCGTCTCACACACGCACACAAACAGACAGCCGGGGGTTAAATAAACTGGCAGACAACCAATTCTTCCGATAAGAGGCTTGGCAGCAACCCAGTAGCTGCTTGCCAAGAACTTTACTCATAAACAAGATACACACAGTTCAAGAATTGTCCAGTCCGTAATTAAATCCAAGGCCGATAATGTTGTTTCCAAAGATGCAATGTGACTCGATAGTAGTTAGTTTTGTCCGTCACAGAGTCTGAATGGCCACCTCACCCCCTTTTATACCCTTTGGGGTGTGGTCCAGTGACTCAACTTAATCTCTGGTACGCCTCTTCTTCTGTTGCGCGCGCTTATCTCTGCGACGCTGCCGAGGATCCAGCCTAGACTCATCTCCCTCATTACTGTCCACCTGTGGCTGTGTGGACGTGCTTGGCCCCGGCCCTATCTCTTGACCTTCGGCGGACACCGAAGGCACTGCCAGAGAGGAGGGTCCTGGAGAGGGAGGCCTTGCCAACTCCTCTCCTTCACTCTCGGAGTCCTCTCCAGCCGATGACACAGGCTCAGGTAACGGAGCCACAACAGCCAAGCACTCCATCAGTAGAGATTCTCACACTCATCCCAGGGTCATGGGTGTCTGATGGTTGTTATTGCCCTGGTTTTGGGACAGCCGTGATCTGGATGACTGTGAGAATCTCTACAGACTTTGAGCTACGCAACTTGGAAGGGTGTGGGAGTCGGAATGGATTTCCAGAGGGGGGGAAAATTTGCAGACTACAGGAACCATTTTCACCACTCAGGTGATCCTGAGGACACCTCCAAGTGGCCTCAACGGCCCTCTAAAAAAGGATGCAAAGGACCGGCTGTCTGCAAGGGGTATCAATCCTTCCGTTCCCCACTCTCCCGTCAGAGCTGAAGAAGCTTCTGGGATGAGAAGCGAAACGTCTTCAAAAGAAAAAAAAAGAAGAAGAAGAAGAAGAAAGTCCGGTGGCCTCCCGAAAAAAGCAGCTTTGTGTTTTGGCTTCAAGCACTTGGCTGTTGTGGGTTAGCGCACTTCCCCATCCCCCTCCCCTCCATCCTCACCGTAAACGGGTCCTTACCCCGTCCAAGGACTCCTCAAAGCACGAGAGCCAATACTGACGGGCCAGGACGTCGTCGGTCAGATCCACGGTGTCCGCGACGTACGTGGAGGGATCCTGCAGCAAGGGCAGATTAACCAGCATTCGCTCCAGACGATCCATTTCCAACATGTCGAACTGGGGGAGGGGGAAAAAAAAGAGAGAGAGAATGGTCCCCGTTTTAGGCATGAAAACCGGCTGGGTGGCTTTGGGCCAATCGTTAGGAAGATTGGAAATTCTAATCCTGCCTTGGGTATGAAATCCAGCTTAGCCCACTCACTCTCTCTCAGCCCAGCCCACCTCACAGGGTGGTCATTGTTATGGGGAAAATAAGAGAAAGGAGGAGGATTAGCTCTGTTCGCCACCTTGATTTATTTATTAAAAAAATAAATAAAGGTGGGATATACATAAAAATAGAACTTTGCAGCTGTTGCAAAGTTTCTCTTCCTCCCCCCAAATCTCAAACCAAACAGGGTCCACCACCCCTCTTTTGTACACCACGCAAATCATCCTGCAAGAAAATAAAAAATAAAACATTGGCCGGTGTCACATCTGCTTAGTTTTCCCTGAACAGAGATGCCACATTAAGATCGGAGTTAAGATGGCTGCTGTCGTTCTCAACAAAAGCTGGATTTTGTTGCACTCAAAGGAGGTTTGAAAGTATTCATTTCGGGTCAGTTTTGAAAACAATGGGGGGGGGGGGGGGAAATCCTGCAGGATTCCGAGATGTCCTTGCTCACAAGGCAGATGTTTCCTGTCCGAACAGTGAGCGAGTCCTGGCAGGCCATTTTCCATTGTTTCGTTTGGAAAAAAAGGCACCGTCGGGATTCATCCTGCCTAGAAAACCACCGAGTCAGGAGGGGGGGGGGTGTTTGCTATATTTAGGTGAGTGGGATCGACCCGGTGCTTTGTACTAAATATGCCAGGAAGACTCACGGTGCCACTTCGTTCCCGCTGCATGGGGCAAACGTCCGGCGATGTGCTCAGGAGGCCTGAACTGCTAGCATAATTCTCCCCCCAGCTGTATAAATTGGGATCTTTTGTTTGCAGGAAGCGGAAGAAGAAAGACAAAGAGAGAGGGAGGGGGAAATATATACATATAAGATATTCCAGCATATGCCAAAGCAGTTCTATTTTTTAAAACTTATCATCATCATCATCATCATCATTATTATTATTATTATTATTATTATTTTTCTGGGAGACAGAATATTGGATGGGATGAAGGAACCCACATCCAGACCCACTTAAAAAGCATGATTTTTGTTTTTAGAAATCGACTTCCAGAATAAGCCACGCGGCTTATTTTTTTTTCCACCGAAAATTTTAACGCGACTCGAAACACAAAACCCGAAGCGGGAGCCTCGTAGGGGGCTCTGGATTAAAAAAACGGGAGCTGCAAATATCCTATGAATTTAAGTTGCTCTTCGAGTTGTGTAAAATTTCTTTTATTTAAATTTTTTCTTTTCTTTTCATGCAAACGTTCCACCTTTCATTAAACATCTCGAGTATAAAATTCCTTGTGTCTTAACAATTCAACTTACCACCATGTTCATTGCTCATGTTCATTCTTATATTAATACTAAATAATAATAATGATGATAAAATACCATAACCCTAACATTTCTCTTCTTAACTTGTCTAATTTTACAATACGAATAATCCCAGATCTTCGCACTTTCCGACGTGCCCTGAAGACCTTTCTGTTTCAACAAGCAGGGCTAGCATAAACATCTAAATTCTATGCCAAGGTCTTAGCAGATACACTAAGTTGACTCAATTTATTATTTACTGTTTATAAAAAAACAAAAAAAAATATTATATGTATATGAAATCTTATTCTGTTCACCACCCTGAGTCCTTCGGGAGAAGGACGGTATAGAAATTCAATAAATAAATAAATAAATAAATAAATAAATAAATAAATAAATAAATATAGTTACTCTCGTATTTATTCTCTAACCACTGATAAAACTCCCATATATTATAATAATATGATTCTTCCTTTCCTTGAATTGCAAACATTGATCTATTCATTCCTGCACATTCTAATATTTTCTTCATCACATTTTCATCCGTAGGGATCTCTTCGCTTTTCCAGTTTTGTGCAAATACAATTCTAGCTGCAGTTATTACATGAAGCACGCACGCACCCCAAATAGAGGCACGTGACAATTTCAGATCCGGTGGAGGGGACTCCGAGCCGAGGGAGGCTTCTAGCAGGCAGATAACCAACATGGAACTCCAGTCTCTACCTGGTGAATTTCTTCCCCCACCTTTGGCACAAGCCAAAGGCTCGGCTGTGTCCCTCAAGCCCTCCCATGCTTGGATCATGGAATGAGAAAGTGGGGAGGGGAAAAGGGGGGGCCCTTACTTTTGGAGTGGGGGGAGAAAAGGATGGGGCCCAGAAGAGAGAGGGGGGCTGTACTTACTGTCTTGCTCTGCTCCTTTTAAGAAAGCACCTATGGCTCCCAGGTAGCCCTCGTGCCTCAGGAACAAAGCCTGGACTTCACCCTGCCATAAGACGAAACATGGGTGTTCGCAGGAACCCCAACCCCCCCCCCCCCCCGAGGAGCAACTGCCGTACATTTACAACGCCGAGCAAAAGGCACGGAGGTTGCTTCAGACCCAAACACTGGGGAGGGTATCCCTGCTGGGACCCACAGCCCAAAGTTGCCCTTTCTTCAAATTCAGCGTAAAAGAATAAAAAACAAGGAAGGCTCTGCAACGGAAATGTTACAGAACCACAAAAACGAAGGTGCTGATTTCTCCGGCGGCATCTCCCTAAGGCAACCTGAGTTATCCTTGGGTGGGTTTTTTTTCGTTCTCCCCAACCATTAAGGCGTCTTTAAATTCTTCCTCTGACACGGAGAAATTTAATCATCATCATTTAATCCCTTGCAGGGTGGAGTCTGGGCAACTGAATGGAGCTAGCAGAGCGTTTTACTGGCCGGATGCCTTTCCTGTCACCAGTGCGGAGTTTTGTTCAGCAGATATATATTCTCATTGTGCCCAGAGAGAGAAATATCTGCCTCTATCTAGGATCGAACTCACAAGCCTCCCGATTGTGAGGCCAGAGCTCCGCCTCTAAGGCCGCCGCACCACTCCCACGGAGAAATTTAATGCAACAGGGGAAAAAATTATTTTTAGCAATAGAAGAGAGTATTTGTAGCTAGGGGGTTGCTCTCTGAACTTGGGTTTTTTTTTTCTTGCAGACGTTTCATTACCAAATTAGGTAACATCATCAGTGTTAGAAGGGAGAGAGGTTTGCTCTTTGCTCTCTCTCTCTCCCCTTCTAGCACTGATGATGTTACCTACTTTGGTAATGAAACGTCTGTTTAAAAAAACAACACCACCACCAAGCTCAGAGAGAGCTAAGGACCACACCTAATTGGATTTGTCTAAATATCTTTACAGAGGGCTACTTCCGTGCCCAACACAACTCTACCCTCCAGTTTTCACTTGGCTCTGCCTTAAACCTCACCCCGCCCTGCCAACCTGCAACAAGATTTCTACCTTGGAGAAGAAGTTAATACTGTAGGTGATGGTACGCATTGTGACTGGGTGGCCTCGGATGAAGAACCCGCCAAAGTAGATTTTGTCCAGGTTGTGGAGTTTGGCGTGCAGGCAAGCCAGCTGCCCGATATCGTTGCTGATCATGTGCAGTAAACTTTTGGCCATGTCTTCTTTGGAAAAATCTGAGAAGGGCACAAGAGGGAAGAAGGGTGGGGAGATCGGAATGAGATTCAGGGAAGGAATCAAAAGGAGGGGCAATGAGATTTGAAGATGGCCACTGATCTGGAGAATGGAAAAAAAAATAAAAATAAAGGCCCTTAATTTTAATGGGCAGAGCGAGCCGACCCCTTAAGAGACAGCTCGCAGGCTTGAGTGGACCGAAGAATAAACAGTCAAGAAATTCCTACCTTTATCAGCTGTGGCAGATTTTCCAAAGCTGCTGGCGATCAGGTTCCCGCTGAGCCCGAGGGTTTGGTACGCCCCGCCGTAGATGTCCTTCACCAGCATGTCGACGTTGGTGTGTTGGCCCTTCGAGGCGAGCTGGAGCAATTCATCAAACTTCTAAAAAAAAAAGGGGGGGGGGAAATCGCCAAAGGTCTGTCAGATGAACTGGCCTTGAAGGAAGGGTATTGCTCGAGGCCAGCCAGTTTTTTTTCTTTTCGTGTCCTTCATGAAATCAGTTCTGAGTGGCCTCGCCGTCCCTTAGAGAGAGAGAGGGAAAATCTCCTTGCCTCTAAAAATCTAGCATGGGAGCCTTAAGGCACAGCTCTTTTTCCTGATGAGCTAGCTTTCTAAATGCAGGACGAGAACCATTGGGAAGTTAAGTTTTGGGGCTTAGGCGTGGAACTCTCCCAGCAACACAGAAGCAATCGGGTTTTCTCAAATTTCTGCCACATTCTCTCCGTTTCTCCTACATATCTTCTACATACACATATATGATACATACACATATATATATACACACACACACACATACATACATATATATATATGTATATGTATACATACATACAGTTGGGAAAAGTGTATTTTCTAAAACTAGTTAACACCACCACTTTTTTTTTTTATATATATATATATATATATATAAATCGAACTTATATATATATATATATATATATATATATATATATATATATATATATATATATATATATATATATATATAAAAGTTCGATTTATATGCTGCTCTTCTCCGGAGACTCAGGGCGGCTTACAATGCATTAAGCAATAGTCTTCATACTTTTGTATATACCTGCTTAGTAGGGCTTTCGGGCCCCTCTAAGCGGTGTTCTTTTTTTTATACAAAGTCAGCTTATTGCCCCCACAATCCGGGTCCTCATTTTACCTACCTCGGAAGGATGGAAGGCTGAGTCAACCTTGAGCCTGGTGAGATTCGAACTCGCTGTAATCTCAGGCAGCTGGCAGCTAAATACTACTTTAACAGCAGCAGTTTAGTCCATTGCGCCACCAGGCTCTTATATCAATAGAAAGATAATTTAATCAAGAATGTAATGCAATAACTTTTATGAAGGATTTGCTGTTAGAATAGCAGTTACAGTATAAGGAAGAAAAGTGAAACACGTAGAAAAAACGAGATGTACAAAAATGATCACGTCAGTTAATACTTATTTGGGTAACCTTTAGCATGAATGACGGCCTTACAACGTCTTCCCATGGAGGGAACCAAGTCTTTGAGTTCTACAGCTGTTCTGATGTGAAACCAAGATTGAAGGATGGCTTCTATTAACTGGGTTTTATTGCTGGGTCGCTTCTGACTCACAAGTTTCTTTAATCGGAAAATCCATAGATTTTCAATTGGGTTAAGGTCTGGGGTGTTCCCAGGCCATTCCAGCAGTAGAAAAAGGATTATCTTGAAACTCCCAAAGAAAGTGGTGTTATCAGCCATCAAACCTCAAAAATACACTTTTCCCAAAAGGTGTCCACAATTTTGGCCACGACTGTAATTCGCTAAACGTAAGAGCAAGCCATCACTCAAATGCTGAATCGCTAGGCAAGAAGAATATTACCTTGGTTTTGGTGAGCAATGCTCCGAGGCCCCAGAAAGTCCCGCCTCCGATGGAACTTCCGCCAATCCATTCAAACTTATCTTCCGTTTCCACCTATCGAAGACAAGGAAAAGATTCCTGCCTAAATCCCGAAGCTATTCCAGCGATAAGGAACGTTAACAGCCTGGGGTCGAATGGGCAAGGGGGATCTATTCTTATTCTATTGCGGCATCCTGAGAGGTTTTTGTGATCAAAAATTCGGATGCTTGGCCACCGACTCGTATTTATGACGGTTACCGAGTCATCTTTTCTAAAGTCAAGGGGGAAGACCGATTTCACTGAACGACCAGGCTGCTAACCTTAACGACCGCAATGATCCGCTTAACAACAGTGGGCCAAAACTCACTTTAACAAATGTTTCACTTAGCGACGGAAGTTTGGGGGCTCTTCACTATGGTCAGGGGGTTACTCCCTACGCTGATTAAACCCAACCGGTCCTCACCTTGACGATCGAAACTCCAGAGCCAATATTGACCAGCAAATAAGGGAAAATGTGGGGATGGTTCATCTGGAACCTGAACTCGGGGTCGGCATCCTTCAGGTAGACGAAGGCCTCGTGTGGGATGTTCTTGAGGACAAAATTGCACCCCTTAATCAGACAGGTCATCACGTCTTCTTTATCTAATCTACCCGGAGACCAGGTAAGGGAAACAACAGGGCCGTTAATATATTATTTTTTCCTAGTTGCAACCAATGCTCTGAAGGAGGGTTCATAGATGGGAAGGTCTCGTATGCACCCCAAAACAGGACTGGGGAAAGAAAGGGCTGCCCCAGAGAGGAGGAAGGGGGTCCAGCTACTCTCCAAAGCACCCGAAGGCCAGACAAGGAATAATGGATGGTTTACAAGGAGAGATTCAACCTGGAAATAAGGAGGAATTTTCTGACATTGAGAGCAATCAACCCATGGAACAGAAGTTGTGGGAGCTTCATCCCTGGAGGCTTTCAAGAAGAGACTGGATTGCCATTTGTCAGAAACAGTGTAGGGTCTCCTGCTCGGGGGGGGGGGCAGGGGGTTGAACTAGATGACCTACAAGGTCCCTTCCAACTCTTGTTAATCTGGTATATCTGGTGGGAAATATTTTATTTAGCTGAGCCCTTCACAAGCGTGGCCGTTTTAAGATGGCTGGACTTCCAACTCCCAGAATTTCCCCAGTCGCTTATTCCGGCTTCATTCCAAGCACTGATTTTTTTTTTTTTGACACCTGTAACATTTATAAAAATTGACCGAAAATTTCCATCTCGCTTGACGGTTTTCACAAGTGGGCTTCTCTGATAGGAACAGGAGTGTTTTGCAATCTTTTCATCCAACTGCTTTCTGCTTCTCCCTAGCCAGGTGCCCACCAGAGGGCACTGGGAGGGCTCAAGACGGCAAACTCTTATGCTGGTGGATTTAGGGAGTTGTGGTCTCGACAAATCCTTCCTTTAACCCACCGAGCGATGAAAGAAAGAAAGAAAGAAAGAAAAATAAAATAAATGGGAAGCAAATTTTCTCAGCTCTTATGGCTCCCTGGGAATTTAACTCCAGAATACCTGTGTATTTTATTTATTTATTAAATTTTTATACCGCCCCCTCTCCCGAAGGACTCGGGGCGGTGAACAGCCAAAATTAAAAAACATACAATATAAACATTAAAATACTATATAGCATAGCCCACAGTTGGAAGGTAAGCTGGTTAACCATGTTGGTTTAAGCAAACAGAGGAAACTGACTTGGGGCAATTTTGCCCAATTCATGGGCAAAATTGTCGCTGAGATTTGAAAACCCGGTTTAGAGGGGGAATGCAAAGACTTTAGAGTAGTTTCCCACATGTCAATCTGATGTGGTTTGATCCAACCCTTAAATGCTGATCTCTAATTATACAAAAATTACCTGTCTGCTATTTTTTTTTAAAAAAAAAAAAAGATATACAGGTGATCCTCGAGTTATGGCCGGCTGCTGAATGACTGAAATTTCCTGACACTGAAAACAATGAATCAGTGGAACAACTTGCCTCCAGAAGTTGTGAAAGTTTTTAAGAAGATGTTGAATAACCATTTGTCTGAAGTGGTGTAAGGTTTCCTGCCTAAGCAGGGGGTTGGACTAGAAGACCTCCAAGGTCCCTTCCAACTCTGTTATTCTGATCTTTCCTCCACCCTTAAACTGGTCTGCCGGAACGACGTCTTCTTCGACGCGCTCCATGAAAAGGCCGCTGGGAGGGTGGGGGGTAGGGGGGGGTGTTACCATCCTCGAAGCTTAAACCCGTCGCACAAGACCCGAGGTGCCTCCTCGGCGCTCACACTTACTTCAATCCCAGCTTCTTCTCAATAAGTTCTTTGAATTTGTACGCACCACCTCCTGTGGCTTTGATCACTTTCGTTTCGGTGTTGACGAGGTGGTCTTTGATGAAATCCAAGCAGGCTTCGATATAGGTGTTCTCGAATTTAATGAAATGGAGACGGGCCGTGATCTCCTCCTGGACGGTGATTTCGTAGGGAGATTCGTGTTCGACATCCTGTCCGGGGGGAATCGACAAAACAAGAAAGGTTCACAAGATTCCTGGCGCACGGTGAAGGAGCAAGTTTAATCTCAATCTCGACAGCTTTAAGATATCTGGACATCCAACTCCCAGAATTCGCCAGCCGGCTAGTCCAGATTCAATTGCGTTTAAACAAGATTGCTGAAAAGTAGCAAACTCATAGAAATGAGATTCTTAAATCTCAAAAGTTTCAGGCCTTTTTTTGGTTATCATATTTGGGCATCTGTCATCATCATCATTTAACGACCCTATAATCCCTTGCGGGGTGGAATCTGGGCAATTGAATGGAGCTAGCAGAGTTTTTTAATGGCCGGATGCCTTTCCTGTCTCCAGGGCGGAGTTTTGTTCGGCAGATATATTCTCACTGTGCCCAGAGAGAGAAATATCTGCCTCTACCTAGGATCGAACTCACAGTCTCCTGATTGTGAGGCGGGAACTCACCTCTAGGCCACCGCGCCGCTCATATTTGGACACCTGTGCCACCCTAAAATGTTGGTTGGCACCTGAGCCCTGGCATCTCCTGCTGCAAATCTTTCAGGCTGGCGGCTTTGAGTTTCAAAGGCAAAACGGAAAACGGGTGTCTTACCTTGCACGACTGATCGAAGGATTGTACCCTGGCCACTTTATGTTGAACGGTGGAGTAGTAAGCCAACTTGGCCAACGATCCCCCTGTTGGCAAAGCAAACCAGGATTGAGAAAAAGCAAAAATTGGGGCACGGTTGACAGGAGCTTGCAAAACCCAAACGATTTGGACCAAAGGGAGAGGGCGCATTCGTTCCAAATGTCTCAATAGCACGAGATGCTCAGAGCCAGACTCACAAACACACACACACACACACATCTCCTTCTTGTGCAATGCCAATCCAGACATCACGAGTCTTGTCCCTCAAGAGGTCTCAAGAATTGGGGTAAATGGTGAACAGCGGTCTCTATCATCATCATCATCTTTTAAAGGCCCCATAATCCCTTGCAGTATCTGGGTAACTGAATGGAGCTGAGTGTTTACTGGCCGGATGCCCTTCCTGTTGCCAATGCGGAGTTTTGTGCAGCAGATAAATTCTCAGTGTGCCCAGAGAAAAAGGGCCTCTACCTAGGATCGAACTCACAGCCTCCTGATTGTGAGGCCAGAGCGCCACATCTAGGCCACCGCACTCCAGCGGTCTTCTATTTATGCCGATTGGGTAACGTCCAATTCAAAAAACCCGATTGCCACCAATTTTCCATGTCCCCTCATTTTGCTCTCTTGTCTGCCACTAGAAAAATATTCCTTCCTTAGAACTGCACAATTTCTGGAGATTTTTCAGGGTTTGTCAACCGTGGGCATCTTCCAGATGGGTGGACTCCAATTCCCAGAATGCTCAGCCATGCTGACTGTCGGGATTTCTCCTTATTTCTAGATTGGATCTCTCTTTTGAGAAGTTCCCATCCGTTACTTCTGGGTGTTGAAGTTCCCACATTGGGAAGTCACCGAGATGCATTAGCCCCTCCTTCAGCAATCAAGCATAATACAAAATACCTCGACTTGCAACCATTCATTTAGTGACCAC
Organism: Pituophis catenifer annectens; assembly: GCF_029215685.1. Classification (NCBI taxonomy): domain Eukaryota; kingdom Metazoa; phylum Chordata; class Lepidosauria; order Squamata; family Colubridae; genus Pituophis; species Pituophis catenifer. Next base: position 2,369,745 of record NW_027256898.1, on the reverse strand, counting down.
TCTGGAAAAAGGACCATTTTTCACACTTACGACCCGTTGGGGCATCCCCATGTCCACGTGACTGTGGTCGTTAAGTCGAGGACTAGCTGTACGTAGGCAGAGAACGAAGAAAACGAGAGAGGAAGTAACTTTGCTTTTAATAAATTCGCTTAATGTTTTTTTTCCCCTCGCTTCTCATCTGACTTCCCCCCCCCCCCCCCCCCCGCTGTCAGTATTGTGATCTTGTGATTTTATGGTGCACAAACCAGCCTCCAAATTCCACTGAACCGAGCCAGCAGTTAAGGCGTAATTCGTGTTTTACCAACGTAGAAAATGGGTTGAGATTTTTTAATCAGAGACAAGTATATTGCACAAAATAAACATTGCACAGAGCAATTTATGAGCTACCTCGTAAATTGTGGGTGCAGGTAAAAGCCGTATATCTCTATCTACATGAACACACAAACAGAAAGAGACATTTTAATCAAGATAATCGGCTAAACACACTGAACAGGTATGTGTACATCGCACTGAACTATGCCTTAAGTAACCAAATCACAGCGGGATAAATTCAGTCGAGTATCTGAATTTTGATGAGGGATGGCCACGGTCGTAAGTGTGAAAAACGGTCATAAAGTGCTGTTGTAACAACAGTCTCTAAATGAATTGTTGTGAGCCGAGGACCAATTAAACGAGGGAATTAAAACCCTAATGGCTGGACGAGTGGAACAGAGTAAGCCAGACCGAACCGTCGTATTTCTGGTATAAGAGCAGAAAAACGAAACTTCAAAACAAGGCCATCGTTTCGGCCTTATCCTGCTGTGCCCTTAACTTCCCTGCCTCCTTATCACCAGGTGCTAGCCACGCCAAGCTCAAGGGAATATTTGCAGATCACAAAATGCCAACAGCGAAAGCGCAGCAATCCATCCTCTGGGGGCTTTTCCCATCCTGTAATTTCTCTACCAGAAATGTTGACAGCCAGCAAAAAAAAAAAACAAAAAAGACAAAACAGACAATGAAAATGTCAACCTTGCTCACCAGAAGCTTCTCCTGAATTTTGGACCCATGTATAACCCCCACTTTTCCATGCTCAACTACGTAAAGTTTTTCGGCGCAGGGTTAAAGCCGTCGTATCGAGTCAGAATTAGATCTCCTAGCTCATGAATTTTAAAAAAAAATACATAAATCGGCTTGGAAAGGGAAGGCGGTCAAGTAGGGAAAGGAGCTTCTGAGCTCCATTTTATTCCATCGGCCAACTTCTTGTGTTATTTACTTGACGCTGGGTTGTATCCAGGTAGGTGAACTGTTGTGCCAAACCAAAAAACTAGCAGATGTTAAATTAAAAAGCTAAAAATGTTGCCCTGATCCCTGTGACACTGGTCCGAAACCCCACAAGATTTGGCAGGGTTCATCCGATACGTAGCTGGAGCTGCTTCGTGGCCTGCTGAATAAACCACAATTGAGTATATTCCCCGAACAGTCAAAACCACAGCTTGCAAACCCATCAAGCCAAATCTAAACGCACTGCATTTGCGCTCCCAGCTGACACAACCTTCCCAAAAACATGGCAAAAGGCGAGAGATCCAATTTATTTTTCACGAATGACAAATTCGAGTAATTTAGGAAGGGAATTTCTAAAAATAAACCACTAAATGAATGCTTTTTTTAAAAAAAAAAAGATTAAAACAGCTAATTCTTTCATTCCCACTTTTAATTTGGGACAAAGCATTTGCACATCAATGCAAAACTTTGAAAAGCGCAGGGCATGTTTTTAACACCAAAGTCTTACTCGTTAATGTTTATTTACTATTTACGGCCAGGCTTGATTATCTGAGAACATAAATTAAAAACAAGAGAGAGAGATTGTCTAATTCTAATTCTAATTCTCTCTCTCTCTCTCTCTCTCTCTCTCTCTCTCTCTCTCTCTCTCTCTCTCTCTTATTTTGGGGTTCAAAAAAAATATAAGACAGGATCTTATTTTTGGGAAAACACTATATCTATCTATCTATCTATCTATCTATCTATCTATCTATCTATCCATCCATCTCCCTATCTATCTCCCTATCTATCTCTCTATCTATCTATCATCTATCATTTTTAAAAGTTATTTCCTTCCTGGCTTCCAGAAGATTCAAAACCTAACATATGGCCTGTATTTGGAGACAGGTTGCTTCCCAATTTCTGGGGGTTATTATTATTTTGGGGAGGGGGGAATGTTTTTTATCTTTTAGGGGGTGGGAAGGATAGATAGATAGTAGATAGAAGATGATGATAGATGATAGATAGAAGATAGAGATGATGATGATAGATAATAGAAGATAGATAGAAGATGATGATAGATGATATAGATAGAAGATAGATAGTAGATAGAAGATGATGATGATAGATGATATAGATAGAAGATAGATAGTAGATAGAAGATGATGATGATAGATGATGACAGATAGAAGATAGAGATGATGATGATAGATAGATATAGAAGATAGATGATAGATGATAGCTAGAAGATAGATATAGATAGAAGATAGATAGTAGATAGATAGATGATGATAGATAATAGAAGATAGATGATAGATAGAAGATAGATATAGATAGAAGATGATGATAGATAGATAGAAGATAGATAGATAGTAGATAGAAGATGATGAATGATGATAGATGATGATAGATAGAAGATAGAGATGATGATAGATATAGAAGATAGATGATAGATGATAGATGATGATAGATAGAAGATAGATATAGATAGAAGATATAGTAGATAGATAGAAGATGATGATAGATAGATAATAGAAGATAGATGATAGATGATGATAGATAGATAGAAGATAGATATAGATAGAAGATAGATAGATAGTAGATAGAAGATGATGAATGATGATAGATGATGATAGATAGGAGATAGAGATGATGATGATAGATAGATAGAAGGTAGATAGATAGATAGATAGATTAGACAGCCAGGAGAAATTTAAAAGCTCCCCCCTTTTTTTTGGGGGGGGTGCTTGGTATCTATCCATCCTCCCCCCAAAATATGAGGGTGGGGGGGTTTCTGAGGGGTCTGAAGGGAGCCTCACTGGCTGTTGGGGGAGGGGGAACACAAAAACTAAAAGTGGGGGGGGGGTGTCAAACAGAGGAAACACCCCCTTTTTTTTTCTTTCTCCCCATCGAAAGAGGTGGGGGGGTGGAATTTAAACCCCTTGCAAAAAAGAAGATATTTTCCCCCTCCCTCTGAAAAAACACACACACACACACACACGGGCAGCTAAGGGGGCCCCTACAAAAAAAAAAAAGAAGCACCCCCAAATTCATATTTTCTGCAAAAGGGGGGGGCATGGTTGGGGGGGTCTTCCCCCCCCTCCACTCTTTGTGGGGGGGTTGTTTGAAGCTCCCTCACACACACACACACCCCTCCCCCCAAAAAAACAGGATTTGTTTATACCGTCTCCCTGTTGCCCCCCTCCCACCCAGCCCTGAAATCCAGAGGGACGCTGGTCTTCGTAGTCTTGGCCGGCTCTAAAGCTTAGCCGAGGGCGAGCGCGGAAACTACCGCTCCCATCAGGCGTCGCGCCGCCCGGCCGGACGCAAAGCACGTCGGGAGTTGACGTCCGGCGTCGACCTCCGCAGCGGTTATCCCTATGAGGTGCGGGACTGCAAGTCCCGGCGTGCCTTGCGCGGCGCCTCAGTTCTCTCCCTCGCTACCCTCAGTGAGGGAAAGAAGGAGAAGGGCGAAAGGCGGCGGAGGCGGCGGAGGAAGGGAACCGGGGCTGCGGGGGAGGGAAGAAGGCGCCGCGGCCTGGCTTACCGATGTCGATGGCGAAGCGCTTGGCGTTCTCGAGGTTGCGGAAGATCTCGTCCGGCGGCAAAGTGATGCTCTTGTCCAGCCGGCCGCCTCCGCCTCGCCCGGCCCGCTCCGCCATTTTGGACGCATCGACCCCGCTCGCTGCGCGGCCGGCCTCTTTAGACATGCAAATTTATGCGCATACGTTTTGCATGTTTAATATAAAGAGAGAGGAGGGGGGAAAGGAGGCGGAGACGCTCAGCCCTGCCCCTCGAGTGGGCGGGACGTCGAGTGGCTCCGCCCACCACGGACTGAAGGTCCGCCCATGTGATTTTTTTTTTTATAGCTTTAACCCTTTAAAGCCCGGCGGGAGACCTCATTGCGGTCTAGAGCCTTATATATTTTTTTTTAATTTTACATTTTTTTTATGGGAATCTTAAACTGATTTTTATTACATTCGTTCAGCCAATTCACCTCTACATTCAGTAACAAGAGTTGGAAGGGACTTTGGAGGTCATCTAGTCCAACCCCCTGCTCACGCAGGAGATCTGGACAAGGGATTCGAACCGCCGAACTGCCTGATCGACAAGCTCAGTGTCTTAGCCACTGAGCCACCTAGTGTGTTTCGCAAGGCTCTCCTCCTCCCAAGAGTAGGAATAAGGTCCACTTTGAACCTCAATGAGGTCCAGCGGCTTGAAGCAAATGAAAACCAGGCCAAAGAAGGTCGAAATTCATTTCCCTTGGGAATGTGACCTGTTGATTTTGTTTTTTTTTCCCTCCTCGATTTCAATGAATGCAAGAAAACTGGATCCCCTTTAAAAGTCTTGGAACTGGTTTTAGTGGGTTATTTTGTGAATAAACCCAACTCGATCCCATCTCTGAATATACTTAATATACTTAACATTTTAAAATGCCTAGGAATAAAAACTTTTTTTAAAGGGATTCAAAATTTGGCTGTCCCAAGAACGCAAGAGTTTTTTTTTTTTAATTGTCTTTTTTTTTCCCCATGCAAGAAACAGGAGCATAATTGCAATATGAATACACTTTGGTGTGAGGAATTGAAATAAGAAGGCATCTGAGCCAGCTTGATTTGATTTATAAATAAATAAATAAAAACAGAGAGAGCGGAAGTCTCACACACACACACACACACACACACACACACATATATATAAAAAAAACCAAGTTATCCTGGGGAACTCCCTGCCACCAGATGTGCCAACAACCACACATTTAGAAAGAAAGTGGATGAATTCCAGAAGGTAAGATTCTGACCGATCGCTAGTCAGGGTGACCATAAATATAGGTTTAAATTTCAAGAAGAGACTGGACTGCCATCTGTTGGAAATGGTGTAAGGTCTTCTGCTTGGGCTGAGGGTTGGACTAGATGACCTACAAGGTCCCCTCCAATTCCGTTAATCTGTAAATAAGTGTATTTGGCTGTACCCTAATTTTTGTTGACATGAGAATAAAGGGTTTAAATTAGAAGTCGTGCACTTGTATCTTAATTGTATTTTACTTTTTATTCTTTTAATTTAATTTAATTTAATTTATCGCATTTCTATGCCGCCCAACTCCCAAGGGATTCTTTACATGTGTATTGTTTTAAAAACATCTCTTTTTTTTAAAGCTTTGTTTTTAAGTATTTTTTATTAGTCTAAGCTCTTTCTAAGACTAATGAAATTAGTCTGTTCATTGAATTTCAGCTGGGATTTTTAACCAGGGGAAACTGTCATAAATACGGAATGGAAAGAGGCCTTCGCTGGGTGGCTGGCTGCAAATCTGATAGTGTAAGTTTGTCATTTTATATTTGGGTTATTTTTCTTTTTTAAAAGAAAAAAAAAGCCAAGCGATCTACAAACACAATAAATAAATGTCCATCATAAATAATAATTAATTAATTTAATTAAAAACAACAGTGTCCTTTTGCAACCTTATACTAACCAAAGTAGAAATACGGTGTGCAAATACCATCAACAGATCGATAATTCTAAATTCATTCTAAAACTGTCAAATTAACTCGGGAATAATAAACACCACTGGACGCGACAGCTGGGTTTTTTTTTGCGACACGCTAAGCCACGATGGCTTAAATGATTTCTTCATTCAACCACAATTTGCTAGATTCTCCACACAGCTAAGGAGTCTCGCGCACCCATTAAAAAAAAACAGAATAACAAAAGAGTTGGAAGGGACCTTGGAGGTCATCCAGTCCAACCCCCTGCTTATCCTGTTTAGAAGAAGACACTTGGAGGCACAGAAATGGATGAAAAGCAGATTTTTATTTTATTTTTCTCCCCTTCCTCGTGGCCGTAAATGGTCAATTGTGCCCCCCCTTGTAGCGGGGTACAAACTTCGATGCATATTTCACATCAACGACATTTTTCGTCCTGTAAGGACCGTAACACAAGTACATCTGTATATACACACACACTTCGACTTTGGCCGAAGTAAAGCAGCCCGCGGGGCTGTTACCCTGCTTCCTATAAGGACGCACAACTTAAGTTTGGGCTTTTATTAAAAGCCTTTGTCCAACGGTGTGGACGCAAGGACTCCCGTTTTCGAAAGTCGAGCCATTTCCCAGAATGGCCTTGGAAATATTGCATTGCAATCATAGCTGCATCATCTCGGCAGATAAAATAGGGTGTACGAATGTCATAGAACTTCTTCAAGAGCTTCCCTAAATGGCAAGATAAGGAAGCGAGGGAGGGAGGGAGAGAGGGAAGAAGGAGGGAGAAAGGAAGGAAGGAATGGGAGGACGGAAGAAAGAAGGAAGGAGAAGTGGAAGAAAGGAAGGAGAGGGAGGGATGAAGGAAAAAAGGAAATAGGGAGGGCATGAACTGATGCAGAGTTACAGTGGGGAGGGAAGGAAGGATGGATGGATGGAAGGAGAGAGGAAGGAAGAAAGGGAAGGAAGGAAGATGAGGGAAGGGAAGGAAGGAAGGGGAGGGAGGGGGAAAGAAGGAAGGGGAGGGAGGAAGGGGAGGGAAGGGAAGAAAGGAAGAGGGAAGGAAGGAGGGGGGAAGGAAGAGGAGGAAGAAAGGAAGGGGAGGGAGGAGGGAAGGAAGGAAGGAGGGAGGGATGAAGGAAAAAAGGAAAATAGGGAGGAAGGGAGGGAATGGACTGATGCAGAGTTACAGTGGGGAGGGAAGGAAGGATGGATGGATGGAAGGAGAGAGGAAGGAAGGGGAGGAGGGAAGGAAGAAGAGGAAGGAAGAAAGAGGGAAGGAAGGGGAGGGAAGGAAGGAAGGGGAGGGAGAGGGAAAGAAGGAAGGGGAGGGAGGAAGGGGAGGGAAGGGAAGAAAGGAAGAGGGAAGGAAGGAAGGGGAAGGAGGGAAGGAAGGAAGAGGAGGAAGGAAGGAAGAGGAGGAAGGGAGGAAGGGGAGGGAGGAAGGAAGGAAAGGAATTGGGATGGAGAGAGGAAAAAAAGAAGGAAGTCAGGCAGGAAATGGGAAGGGAGGGAGGAAAATAGAAGAGAAGGAAGGAAGCTTAATCCTGAAATTTTAATTTCAACCTCTGGGTTTACCAGACATGCTTAAAGCATGAAAAAAAAAAAAAATTCCATAATCCCAATTCATACTAGCCAGGCACAATTAATGCCGACGGAGCAACCTATCTTTACTAAATCCAATATTAAAAAAAAAAAAGGGGGGAGATTTTCTGATAGGGGGTCTGAGAAAATCCCCCCCATCCTGTCCCGCAGTCCAAAAAGGCTTTTCTGAATCGGTCCCCTCCGGAGAAGCCGTATTCTTGATCGGCGTTGCCGTAAGATTGGGGGGAAAAGATTTAAGAGTCGGTCGAGGGGAGAGCTGAGATCTGCACCATCCTTGCAGAGAAGATGCTGCCAATCCCGGTTAGAGGTGGTAAATGTTCTCCCTGCAAAAAAGAAAAGAAAAGAAAAAAAAAATAGAGTTTAAAGGAGTGATTCTGGGACAGGAGACAAAGGACTTAGTTATTGGGGGGAAGGTCATTTTGCCCCGTCTTGACTCTTATCTCCTTGGGCTGCATTCACACAACCTGGTTCTGATTTTCACAGTGTCCTCAATCATGGGGAGGAAATAGCTACCTAAACCCAAAGTAGCCCATTTTGGGAAATAAACCGGTTAGTTTTCATGCCATCAGATCAAGCTCGTTGGGTCGATAGAACCAAGGCAGAAAACTTTTTCTCAGGTCCGGTTAACAGCCCTTAACTAAGTTTGTTTGAAAGTGGGCTCTGGATTGTGGAATCTATGAGCCTTTGGAATTAAAGCTAGATTCCTCTTAACAGGGAGTTGGGGAGGCTGGGAGGCTTCACACGTAACTTATCTCGGGTCCTTTCTTTGCTCTCTGACTTTAGGAATTTCGAACTTTTATCGAGATGGGCTTGTTAAGTCGCTAGCAACGGTGGGGTTTGAGTCCCAATCCGTAAGAGAATAAGGCATGCCGGGTTTTAAGTTCCGGGAGCATCCAAAATTCAGACTTTTGACCATTTTAAATCCCAGAATGGGACTTCATCAGAAGTGATTTCCTAGTTTTGCAAAAAAAAGGAGAAAGAAAGAAGAAAGGAGAGCAATGGAATGGAATGGAAAGAAAAGAAAGAAAAGAAAAGAAAAGAAAGAAGGAAGGAAGGAAATAGCAAAGAAGGGAGGGAGGGAGAAAGGAATGAAGGAAGAGAGTGATGGGAGGAGGGAGGGAACGACAGAGAGAAAGGGAGGGAGGGAGGAAAGGAAGGAAGGAAGGAAGGAAGGAAGGAAGGAAGGAAGGAAGGAAGGAAATAGCAGAGAAGGGAGGCTGGGAGAAAGGAATGAAGGAAGGGAGGGACGGGAGGAGGGAGGGACAGAGAGAGAAGGGAGGGAGGGAAGGAAGGCAGGGAATTGGGAGGGAAAGGAAGGAAGGAAGGAAGGAAGGAAGGAAGGAAGGAAGGAAGGAAGGAAAAAGCAAAGAAGGGAGGGAGGAACAAAGGAAGGGAGGGACAGGAGGGAGGGAGGGACAGAGAGAGAAAGAAAGGGAGGGAGGGAAGGAAGGAAGGGAGGGAGGGAGGGAGGGAGGGAGGGAGGGAAGGAAGGAAGGAAAAAGCAGTAGAGGGAGGGAGGATGTGAGTGAGAAAAGAGGGAAGGAAGGAAGGAAAGGAAAAGTGTCAAGAGGAAGGATGGACCTAATGTTCAAGCCTCAGATCTTTCCAAAGCGGTCCTCCGCAGAAGTCGTCCCTCATCCCTCTTTCACATGCTGGCTTCTGCGACATCATCGTGGCTTCTCTTCGTCCCATCCTGGCTACTCGCTACCCCAGAAACAAGCACACACAGGGAGAAAATCAGACCCCGCCGTTTCCCTTCCGAACCCACGTCAGAAATCAAACTCCAGAAAGACTCCAGGTGGAGAAAAAAAAATAAGATACTTACAAAGCTCTTTCCTTGGGGATGTCCGCTGGGGACAGGCCATGCTGGCCTGCACAAGCCAGCATTCCAAGCCAACCTCTGGCTTGTTCAGTGCGGTGGGGAAAACGGAGAATGTCTCTTTATACCCTGGCGGTGGCATTCATAAGTCTGGGTTCAGGCAGCTTTGGCGTTTCCCACACTCCTGTCCAATCCTCACCCTTGTCCTCGGGACAATGGCAGACTCGTCTATTATGGGATGGTAAATTAACTGTGAATCGACGCCAGAGAATAGCCCGATCCCCAAGGAGCAGGTGGTCGC
>NW_027256898.1:2352812-2355312 GCF_029215685.1 Pituophis catenifer annectens | reverse complement strand
TTCCTTTCCTTCCCTTCCCTTCCCTTCCCTTCCCTTCCCTTCCCTTCCCTTCCCTTTCTTTCCCTTCTTCTATCTTCTTCCTTTCCTTTCCTTTCCTTTCCTTTCCCTTCCCTTCCTTTCCCTTCTTCTATCTTCTTCCTTTCCTTTCCTTTCCTTTCCGTCCTCCCTCCTTTTCTTCCTCCCTCCCTCCCTCCTTCCCTCTTTCCTCCCTCCTCTCTCTCTCCCTCTCCCTCTTCCCTTTCCTTTCCTCCCTCCCTCTCTCCCTCCCTTTTCATTCCTTCCTTCCTCCTTTCATTTCTTTTCCTTTCCTTTCTTTACCTTCTCCCTTTCCCCCTTCTCCTCTTTCTCCTTCTCCTTCCCTTCCCTTCTTCTCCACATTATTTTTTAAACATTGCATTTATGCCCCCATCTCTCCCCTCCCCCAACACAAGGCAGCCCCCATTGGGGGAGAAAAGCTCCCTCCATTTTAGCTGCACGTCAACCCTGCGAGGTAGGAGAGGCTGAAAAAAATCAACCCAAGGTCACCCTTCCCAGAGGTGGAATTAGCACCTGGGGTTCCTCGAAGCTCTTTTGGTCGGAAATGGTGTAGGTAGGGTCTCCTGCTGAGCGGTGGGGTTGGACTAGATAACCTCTGAGGTGCCTCCCAATCCATCCATTCAACGATTCCGTCCTCGAATTGGGATTCCTGCTCCGGGCAGAGGGCTGAGCTAAATGACCTCCACGAACCCTTCCTATTTTAGGATTCAATTCACTTCATTGAAGCCCCTGGCCCAAATTCAAAGAAAAGGCTGAGAAATAATAATAATTTTAATGCCACCCTTAATCTGTTTTAACCAATTCTTTTAATAATTTTAATTGGTTTTGTCTTTTTAAATTTGGGGCCAAACAGAGATATTTCTTTTAATTGTTTTTAATGTTTGTATTATATGTTTTTACCTGGCTGTACACCGCCCTGAGTCCTCAGGGAGAAGGACGGTATATAAATTTGAAATAAAATAAAATAAAATAAAATAATAAAATTAATAAAATAAAATAATTGTAAAAATAATCGAGGAGGCAGCAATTTTCAGCAACCAGGGGCAAAGTTGCATTTCACTTTGCATTCTTCAGCAGAGCAGGAATAATTTAAGCAATAATAGTATTTCTCGACCTTTGAAGAGGGGTGGACTTCAACTCCCAGAATTCCCCCATGCTGGCTGGGGAATTCTGGGAGTTGAAGTCCACCCCTCTTCAAAGGGTTATGGTTAAAAATGGTTAATGCGAAGGCGTATGAACTTAAAATGATCAATATGCCTTATCATATTAAATGGGGCAAGGATTAAGGTTGGTGTGTCGGTGTGTATTTTAGCCTGACCTGTTGCTATTTTTGACAACTTAATAATGAATCTTAGAATACCAGAGTTGCATATTTTCACTTCAGGAAGAAATGGATTAATTTCGGTAAACCCTGTGAAGATTGGCTTGGAAATATATTCTTTAATCCTGCCACCCAACCAGGAAACTGAGTTATTATTCACAGATTTTTATTTATTTATTTTTTTAAAATTTGATTTATATGCCGCCCTTCTCCGGAGACTCAGGGCGGCTTACAATGCGTTAAGCAATAGCCTTCATTCTTTTGTATATTTTATACAAAGTCAGCTTATTGCCCCCACAAACTGGGTCCTCAATTTACCCACCTTAGAAAGGATGGAAGGCTGAGTCAACCTTGAGCCTGGCGAGATTCGAACCTGCAGTAATTGCAGGCAGCTGGTCTTAATAACAGGGTGCATTAGACCACTGTACTACCAAGGCTCTTGGTAGATTGCAGCTGCTGGAGGAATTGCCAGCGAGTTAGGCGAGACGATAACTCGTGTTATACGGTTCGGCGATTCTACGATTTAACTCAGGAATTTACGATTGTAACGCTGTAGAACCAACCGATTTTTATCAAGACGTTGGATTGTATTCTTTGGAATAGTTGATAACGAACAATATTTGTGATTGTAATAAGGGGATTTAAGGACATATTAGGAATTACGTTATGTTGTGGGATTTTAAAGTGAAGGGGTTTAACGTAGAGACGAAAAGGAGAAAAAAATGAATTTTATTAAGATTAGAGGTTAGGACGAAGGGTAATATTGGTCTATAAAAATTAGAGAATAAACACAATGGCAAAAAGGGAATATTGGAGATGATTGAAAATTGTTTAAATTTGTGAACCGGCTAATGCTCTGTTCAGAAAAAATACATGGTATGTTTGTTGGTGCAAAAAAAAAAAAAAAAAACTTTTTCCAAAAAAAAAAAAAAAAAGGAATTTATGATCCCAAGAGCTGAGATTAGCTCACAGCTAATTTCGATGAGTCTTCGTTCCTCCATTTAGCTGAACCCCTATTTTTTCCTTAGCTGCCCCATAATAACCCAACTCTTGGGAAATGGGGGGGGGCGCAGGTGACCAAGGAAAGGTATGTTTTTGGTACCTTCCAAGAACGGATAATAAGTAATTTCAATAGTTTAAAGC
>NW_027256898.1:2229263-2352712 GCF_029215685.1 Pituophis catenifer annectens | reverse complement strand
GGACCGAGTGGAATAGCGGATTTGCGCCATTGAAGCCTCGGCTCTTTTGGCTTAACGTGGTGCGGTTTTGCAGAAAAAGCACTTTTTAAAACTCTAGCGTTTCTTTTTCTTTTTTTCTTTCTTTTTTTTTTTTTTTGGCTCCTCTCCTTCTCCTGCCCCGCCGGTATATAAACTGGGATCGAGATGTCCTGATTCAGGAGTTGGACATTTGGGTTTGCGGGGGGTTTAAGGCATGCTCGGTCCTTTCCTTATTTATTCATATTTTTTGGGCAAGGGTCCTGATCGTTTGGGATCTTTTGGAGCAGAGCTCCAAAAATTCCTTGCTAAGTCGGGTCAGGATGCTGGCAACTGTTCAAGATCGAGGAAGGTACTAATACCCCACTCTATAAAGCCTTAGTAAGGCCACACCTAGAGTCCTGCATCCAATTTTGGTCACCACACTATAAAAAAAGAGGTGGAGACTCTAGAAAGAGTGCAGAGAAGAGCAACCAAGAGGATGAGGGGACTGGAGGCTCAAAGATACGACGAACGGTTGCAGGAACTGGGCCTGGCTAGTCTAGTGAAGAGAAGGACCAGGGGAGACAGGAGAGCATCTTCCAATATTTGAGGGAAGGAAGGAAGGAAGGAAGGAAAGAAAGAAAGAAAGAAAGAAAGAAAAAAGGAAAGAGGAAGGAAGGTGGAAGGGAGGGAAAGAAAGAAAGAAAGAAAGAGACAGAAGAAAGAAAGAAAGAAAGAAAGAAAGAAAGAAAGAAAGAAAGAAAGAAAGAAAGAAAGAAAGAAAGAAAGAAAGACATCTGAATGAACCATCGATGGACAGAAGACATGGATAGTCTAGTGAAGAGAAGGACCAGGGGAGACAGGAGATCATCTTCCAATATTTGCTCCAGAGAGGAGGGGGTCAAGCTATTTTCCAAAGCAAAAGGAAGGAAGGAAGGAAGGAAGGAGGGACGGAGGGAGGGAGGGAGGGAGGGAGGGAAGGAAGGAAGGAAGGAAGGAAGGAAGGAAGGAAGGAAGGAAGGAAGGAAAGAAAGAAAGAAAGAAAGAAAGAAAGAAAGAAAGAAAGAAAGAAGAAAAAAAAGAAAAAAGGAAAGAGGAAGGAAGGTGGGAGGGAAAGAAAGAAAGACAGACAGACAGAAAAGAAGAAAGAAAGAAAGAAAGAAAGAAAGAAGAAAGAAAGAAAGAAGAAGAAAGAAAGAAAGAAAGAAAGACATTTGAATGAACCATAAATGGACAGAAGACATGGCTAGTCTAGTGAAGAGAAGGACCAGGGGAGACAGGATAGCATCTTCCAATATTTGAGGGGCTGCCACAGAGAGGAGGAAGGGGGTCAAGCTATTCTCCAAAGCACCCAAAGGCCGACAAGGAATAATGGATGGAAACTGACCAAGGAGAGATTCAACCTGGAAATAAGGAGAAATTTTCTGACTGCAAGAACCATCAACCCATGGAACAGAAGTTGCCTTCAGAAGTTGTGGGAGCTTCATCCCTGGAGGCCTTCAAGAAGAGACCGGACTGCCCTCTGTCAGAAATGGTGTAGGGCCATTGGTGTAGGGGGTTGGACTACATGACCTCCAAGGTCCCATCCAACTCTGTTAATCATCTGTTCTCTGCCCAGTCGTGCCACCTTCTGGAAATTTGACTTCCATTAGCAGAAGATGGCGAGCATTTCCCGGGACGCGAGCAACCCAACGTCTAACCTGCCCACGGAGCAGAAAGCTGAATCTTGAAGTTGTCGTTTTTTCTTCTTCTTCTTCTTTTAATTCCCCTGGCTGTCCAAAACAATTTTGCCAAAATGCCTGAGAAGCTTCTATTAGTGTTGGCACCGGGGCCTCGGCTCGCCTCTTCCTCCGAGCTCCAGCGTTTAGGCACGGGTTCAAAACCGTGGGAGAGAGGTGAGGCTTGGCTCGCACTTTCGCTCCAGACGCTTGTCCCAGAAGCCCCCGGGGGCACTCGCAAACCGTACGGCCTCCGGGTTTCCACATGGACCAGGACACGAGGTGGGTGGCAAGACCACGCCGAAGGGGCGAAGAACCCCCCCCCCTTACAAAGAAGGGTGAGCGAACCGGGAGTCTGCTTTGGGATGGGATCGCTTGCAAATTCAGAGCCTAACCCTTCCACGTTCAACGGATTTTATTTTAGCAAAAATAAAACTTGTTTTTTTCCTTCGCTTGGAATGGCCAAAATTGGGAGGTGGGGGAAATTAGCTTGTGGGGAGGGGGGGGGAAGAATCAAGAGGCATGAAAGATTGTATCTAGCAACTTTGCAACGGATGGGGCGAAACCAGGGGGTGGGGCTGCTGGGGGTTCGCAAGGGTTCGGGAGAACCTCTAGCTAAGATTCTGTGCAGTTCGGAGAACTCCCAAATCCCATTCCTGGCTGGCCCCGCCCATCCTGCCCCTCCCAGGAGTCCCCACGCGGCCCGTTTTGGATGCAGGTAAGTGTAGGGTGTGCGCGGAGGCTCGGCGAGGGTGAAAAACGGGCCTACTGGAAGTTTGGGAGGGTCTCTGGAGCCTGGGGAGGCCGTTTTCATCCTCCCAGAGGCTCTAGAAAAGCCTCTGGAGCCCGGGGAGGGCAAAAATGCCCTCCCCACTGTGGTGCAGGAGGCCGACTAGGCCACGCCCACCATGGCCACGCCCACCCAGCAACTGGGCAGAGAACCCCTTGCTAAAATTTTTGAAGCCCACCCCTAGGCGAAACCTTCTTGCTAAAATATTTTTTTTGTGATCCAAATTTGCCAGGTCGCGTCTTTCAACCTCCTTCGAATCTAGTTTCCATCTAGGAAACGAGTGATTTTATTCGTTTTTATCTGTTGTTGGAAGCCTCACCATTCAAAAGAAGGTTAATACAGGTTAGTCCTCGACTTACAACAGTTCGTTTTGGGACCGTTCGAAGTGGCGACGGCACTGAGGAAAGGGACTCGTCATCGCCGGCCTTTTTCACACTTACGACCGTTGCAAGCCTCCCTTGCAACCATGGTCGCACGATTAAAATTCAGACCCTTTTGGCAAGTGGTTCATATTCAGAGTCCCGGGTGGGGGTGGGGGTGTCACATGATCCCTTTTGCGACCTTCCGACGAGCAAAGTCAGTGGGGAAACCAGATTCACTTTAACGATGGTGTTCCTCATTTAGCAACTGCAAGGATTCGCTTAACGACTGTAGCCAGAAAAGTCGCAAAAAGGGGACGAATCTCACTTGACCGATCCCTCGCTTAGCAACCGTAAATTTTGGGGCTCAGTTGTGGCCGTAAGTTGAGGTCTACCCGTGCGATGCGACATAATGATTAAAATATAAAATGCGAGGTTCAAACATGTCCAAGTTAAACAGGTCTTGCCCAGAAACCAGCCACAGGAATGGCAGTTCTTTTGCGGTGCCGTCTGTGCGCTGATCAGCACACCGAGGAGAATGGTGCGTATGCGTTGTTGTCCGCGTGTCACCACAATCGCAAAAGGCAGGAAAGCCCCATTTGTTCAGAAGAGGTCTGGATCTCGTTGTGCCCGGGATGGGGGCGGGGCGGAAACTAATGAGAAAGCCTTTTTAAATCCCTGTAATGCATTCCACCTGGGGCTGCCCTTGAAGGCTGTTTGGACTAGAATCTGAGAATCAAAAAAGCTCCCGGAAACCTTGATCCTTTCTTCTTCTGATGATAGACAGATGGATGGATGGATGGATAGATAGATAGACAGACAGACAGAAAGACGGTAGATAGACAGATAGACAGATTGATAGACAGGTAGGTAGGTGGAAAGAGAGAGAGAGAGACAGACAGATAGACAGAAGATAGACAGATAGATTAATAGGTAGGTAGGTAGATTGGTAGATAGATAGACAGAAAGACAGTAGATAGACAGATAGACAGATTGATAGACAGGTAGGTAGGTGGAGAGAGAGAGACAGAGAGACAGACAGACAGAAGATAGACAGATAGATTAATAGGTAGGTAGGTTGGTAGATAGATAGACAGAAAGACAGTAGATAGACAGATAGATAGACAGGTAGGTAGGTGGAAAGAGAGAGAGAGAGACAGACAGACAGAAGATAGACAGATAGATTAATAGGTAGGTAGGTAGGTTGGTAGATAGATAGACAGAAAGACAGTAGATAGACAGATAGACAGATTGATAGACAGGTAGGTAGGTGGAGAGAGAGAGACAGAGAGACAGACAGACAGAAGATAGACAGATAGATTAATAGGTAGGTAGGTTGGTAGATAGATAGACAGAAAGACAGTAGATAGACAGATAGATAGACAGGTAGGTAGGTGGAAAGAGAGAGAGAGAGACAGACAGACAGAAGATAGACAGATAGATTAATAGGTAGGTAGGTAGGTTGGTAGATAGATAGACAGAAAGACAGTAGATAGACAGATAGACAGATTGATAGACAGGTAGGTAGGTGGAGAGAGAGAGACAGAGAGACAGACAGACAGAAGATAGACAGATAGATTAATAGGTAGGTAGGTTGGTAGATAGATAGACAGAAAGACAGTAGATAGACAGATAGATAGACAGGTAGGTAGGTGGAAAGAGAGAGAGAGAGACAGACAGACAGAAGATAGACAGATAGATTAATAGGTAGGTAGGTAGGTTGGTAGATAGAAAGAGAGAAAGACAATAGATAGACAGATAGACAGATTGATAGACAGGTAGGTAGGTGGAAAGAGAGAGAGAGAGAGACAGACAGACAGACAGAAGATAGACAGATAGATTAATAGGTAGGTAGGTAGATTGGTAGATAGATAGACAGAAAGACAGTAGATAGACAGATAGACAGATTGATAGACAGGTAGGTAGGTGGAGAGAGAGAGACAGAGAGACAGACAGACAGAAGATAGACAGATAGATTAATAGGTAGGTAGGTTGGTAGATAGATAGACAGAAAGACAGTAGATAGACAGATAGATAGACAGGTAGGTAGGTGGAAAGAGAGAGAGAGAGACAGACAGACAGAAGATAGACAGATAGATTAATAGGTAGGTAGGTAGGTTGGTAGATAGATAGACAGAAAGACAGTAGATAGACAGATAGACAGATTGATAGACAGGTAGGTAGGTGGAGAGAGAGAGAGAGAGAGAGAGAGAGACAGACAGACAGACAGACAGACAGACAAAAGATAGACAGATTGATAGGTAGGTAGGTAGGTAGCTAGATAGGAGGATAGACAGAAAGACAGGTAGGTAGGTGGGTAGAGAGAGAGAGAGACAAACAGAATATAGACAGGTAGGTAGGTGGATAGACAGACAGTAAACAGATTGATAGGTAGGTAGGTAGGTAGGTAGGTAGGTAAGTAGACAGACAGACAGACAGACAGTAGATAGACAGACAGACATTGATAGACAGGTAGGTGGGTAGAGAGAGAGAGAGACAGACAGAAGATAGATTGATAGGTAGGTAGGTCGGTCGGTTGGTAGATAGACAGACAGATTGATAGACAGGTAGGTAGGTAGGTAGATGGAGAGATAGACAGAAGATAGATAGATAGATAGATAGATAGATAGATAGATAGATAGATAGATAGATAGAGATAGAGAGAGATATAATAGATATATAGATATAGATTCTCCTTTGCAGTGGTGGGATTCAGCCGGTTATGTTCGAATCGTGTGAACCGTAGTGGCGAACTGTGGGAGGCTCTGCCCACAAGCCCAGATGTACTGCATGCGCAGAGGTGGCGTGTGCGAACGAAGTGCTCACGCACGATCGCAATTCGCGAACCGGTAGGGAAAGGTAAGTCAATCCCACCTTTATGCTCCCTTTGCATATCCCAACGGGGATAAACCAATCGACGACTTGAGTCCGTCACATCAGGAAAGTGGGCAAGGCTCAGATCCAAAGGCCCTCTCCCTTTTTTCTTCCTCTCCGACATCATTCCTTTTTTTTAAACTTTTCTCTTTTTTTTTTCTTTTTTTTTTTGACCACCGTTTCAACTCCGTCGGAGACAAAAGCCGTCCGAATCCTGACCTACAGAGTAGGCGGGAGAGGACATAAAAGAACGAAGCGCCCCACCCTTCCCCTGTATTTATCTACCTGCCGATGGCATCCAGGATTGGCCGCCAAGCAAATAAGAAAAGAGTTCAGCTATCGACGGATAACGGAGGTCACGGCTAATTTCAGGTAGCAACGAAGGGGTGAGGTGGGGGGAGGAGGAGTGAAAACAGGCCGCCTGTGCAAGCTTGACAACTCAAATACCCATATGTTGCAAAAGGAGAACTTGGAACAAGGCCCCGGAGCTGTCCAAAAGAGCCACACCCGACAAACTCAACAAGAGAATTGATGATGCCCGAGTCAACAGACTTTCTCGCCGGGCGAGAAAGCGTTGACGGGTTCGTGGTGGCAGAAGCAGAACGAGGGGAAGATTTTTTTCAGTCACCTGAGCAAAAAAAAAAAATCAACAGAGAGTTTTCAGCAGGAGTTGTGTAGCAGGACGGGGCCCTTCTTTTGTGCGCCTTCCCCCAAAACACACAACACCGGGGCCCACCACAAACCCAGCCAACCGACTTCACGAGCACCTGGAGAACTCTGCTGGAAATAGCCACGTCGGTCGCACACGCCCCCATATCTCCTCTGCCAAATCTGACACGGCGGGCGAAGGAATCAGTTTGGAGGGTCACGGAGGAAATTAGGAACCGGGAGAGTGGGTGGGGAGGGGGTTGACACGATAGCAGGCTTCCAGTATTTGAGGGGCTGCCCCAAAGAAG
The DNA here is from genome assembly GCF_029215685.1 of Pituophis catenifer annectens. Taxonomy (NCBI): domain Eukaryota; kingdom Metazoa; phylum Chordata; class Lepidosauria; order Squamata; family Colubridae; genus Pituophis; species Pituophis catenifer. The sequence goes on along the minus strand of NW_027256898.1, from coordinate 2,346,018 downwards.
AGGGGTGTGGGTGTGTGTGTTTCAACTTGTTTTCCAAAGCATCTGGAGGCGGGAGAAGAAGCGACGGATGGAAACTCATCCAGGAGAGAAGCAACCTGGAACTGAAGGAGAAATTTCCTGACAGGGAGGACAATTAGCCAGTGGAACGGCTTGCCACCAGAAGCTGTGGGGGCTCCGTCGCTGGAGGTTTTTAAGGAAAGACTCGATAGCCAGCTGTCTGAAATGGTATCAGGTCTCCTGGTTGAGCAGGGGATTGATTGATTGATTGATTGATTGATGGGTTGGGTTGGGTTGGGTTGGGTTGGGTTGGGTTGGGTTGATTGAAATGGTCTAGGGGTCTCCTGCTTGAGCCGGGGGTTGGACTAGAAGACCTCCAAGGTCCCTTCCAGCTCTATTCTGATTGATTGATTGACTGATTGATTGATTGATTGAAATGATCTAGGGGTCTCTTGCTTGAGCAGGCAGCTGGACTTAGAAGACCTCCAAGTTCCCTTTCCGGCTCTATTCTGATTGATCGATCGATTGAAATGGTCTAGGGCCGTGATGGCGAACCTCTGGCACACGTGCCACAGGTGGCATGTGGAGCCATATCTGTGGGCACACCAGCATTGCCCTAGTTCAGTTCCAGCACGCATGTGTGCGCCGGTCACCTGATTTTTTGGGCCTTCCGGGCCCACCGGAAGTCGGGGAAAAGGCAGTTTCTGGAGAGCCTCCAGGAGATGGGTGGGGAAGGCTGTTTTAGCCCTCCCCAGGCTCCAAGAAAGCCTCTGGAGCCTGGAGAGAGCAAAAAACAGGCCTACCGGGCCCACTGTGCCATTAGGTGCCAAAAGTGGGGGGAATGCGGGTGTGTGTGTCATGTGTGCATGCGTGGTGGGGGCGGGGCACATTGAATTATGGGTGTGACCACACCTGTGCATGATCCCTCTCGACCATTTCAAATGCAGATGAGGCCAGTAGACCCAAGCACACCTATTTTTCCATTACCAATCGTTAGAAACGAGAGAGAGAGAGAGAGAGAGAGGGAGGGAGGGAGAGAGAGAGAGAGAGAGAGGGAGGGAGAGAGAGAGAGGGAAAGGGACAGGAAATTTCACTGCTACCAAATCCGGCAACTATCATCCTGTCTGTCATGTAGGGCCCGGAAGCTGAAATTTGCCGAACATAATCATAAATTTTCAGAAAAGGGCCTACATGTCGAACAGAAATACACTCATCCTGGCTTCTTTCGTCCTGTGAATTTGGTGGTGGTGGTGGAGAAGGAGAAAAAAACAAAAACAAAAAAACACACCGAATTATAAATAGAATGTATTTTCACAAAGATCTTTCTGGTCTTTCTTTTTCCAAAGCAAACCTTTTTATTTTTCCTTTATTATTATTATTATTATTATTATTATTGGTTAATCTTTAGTGAGATTCACAGCCTTTGAGGCTGGTTAATAGCTCAGCAGCTCGAGTCCTAACCAAGGACCTAGGAACTGTTAAGGTATCGTCGGAGGATGTAAGCTGTTGTTGTTGTTATTGTTGTTGTTGTTGTTGTTGTTGTTGTTGTTGTTGTTATTATTATTATTGTTGTTGTTGTTGTTGTTGTTATTGCTATGGGCTGGTTGAATTTTTCTTTTATGCCCCTTTCTTTCTTCAAGCCCTTTCCTGTTTCTGTGTCCCTTCTGACTGGGATATATAACTGAGGAATGCAAACGAAATATATATATATATTTGCATTCCTCCGTTTCCTTTCCATTCAAGAAATTTTTATAAGGGAAGGGTCCGTTGAATGAAAAAAAAAAAAAGCAACTGGAAAGCTCAGGTTTCTGGCCAGTTTGACCGTCGGATGGGGTGGGGGGGCAGGTTGCTCCTCCTCCTCCTCCGTGGGACAAATTAGATAATTAAATGGAAACAGGCAAGATAAATTGCACTTTCTTAATTGGGTTATCAAGAGAGCAAGAGCGCGCCAGATGACCTCACTGTCTGGGGAGGCCGAAGGCGTTGGCCTCTCTCTCTCTCTCCCTTGCTTGCCTCCCGCGGAAATGAGAATGGAGTGACAGGTCCCTAACCGGGCTATTCTTAGCCACAAAAGCCAGAGGGGAGGGGGGGGGTAGGTCTGAAGTCAGGGGAGGGGGGAGTCTCTGAGCTGAGAAAGCAAGGAGGAACGGGATTCGAGAAATACAGAGTAAGGGCTCTATAGTCCAATCTAGGAGATCCTAGATTATTTCTAGCAACTAGTCAAATCAGAAGAGAGTTGGAAGGGACCTTGGAGGTCTTCTAGTCCAACCCGCTGCTTTAGCAACAAATCCTAGACGATTTCAGACAAATGGTTGTCCAATCTGGCTCTTTTCTTGAAGACATTTCATTACCAAACTAGGTAACATCATCAGTGCTAGAAGGAGGGACGTTGCTGGAACGGAACCGAAGACAAGGGCAAAGCCTCCTGGGGAGTGACCCCTTTCTTGCTTTCAACGGGTGAGAAAGGAAAATTTGGGGGGCACGCGCGGAGTCCTTTCCGGATTAAGCCAGCCTTGCTATCTCTTCTCCTTCTGCCCCCCCTCTCCCGGCCTTTGTTCTCGGGAACCGAAAGGGCGCATCATCGGTTTGCCATAAGTCAATAAAGAATTTGACTGCTTGCCCTCGCTTTGCCCCACTACCCGAGAGAAATTAGACCGTCCGTCTTATTCAATCTTTGCCCCAAAGTTTGCTCAGAAACCAGTCGGTGGCGAGCTGGGCAGGAGATGGGATAGATAGATAGATAGATAGATAGATAGATAGATAGATAGATAGATAGATAGATAGATATAGATAGATCGATAGATCGATAGATCGATAGATCGATAGATCGATAGATCGATAGATCGATAGATAGATAGATAGATAGACAGACAGACAGACAGACAGACAGACAGGATAGACACAGAGAGAAAGGGAGGTGGAGGGAGAGAGATGAGAGAGAGAGAGATGAGAGAGAGAAAAGAGATGAGAGAGACGAAAGAGAGAGGAAGAAAGAGAGAGATGAGAGAGAGAGATGAGAGAGAGAGGGGGAGAAAGGGAGAGATGAAAGGGAGAGAGAGAAAGAAAGAGACAGATGAGAAAGAAAGAGAGATGAAAGAAAGAGATAAAAGGGAGATGAGAGAGAGAGAAAGAGAGATGAGAAAAAGATGAGAGATGAAAGAAAGAGAAAGAGAGAGATGAAAGAGAGAGAGAGAAAGAAAGAGATGAGAGAGAGAAAGAGATGAGAGAGAGAGAGATGTTAGATACAGAGACAGATTTCAAAACAGGGCTGATTAATGGCAGAAATATTTCTTCTTTTTCTGGTGTGTTTTTTTTAGAGGGGGAAGAGAGAGAGAGAGAGAGAGAGAAAGCTAGAAAGTAAAAGCCAGCTTTTAAAGGTAAACTCCGCCATATGGCTTATGTTTTGAAACTTTACCCGGTTTTGTAAAGCCCGAGGCACCGAACCTGTGTTGACAACATCTAAACTCAACTTGGGTTTCCCAGCTTCCTCCCGAAAGAGAAAAAATCCATTTTCTTCCTATTAAATTAATGGCTATTTAGAATCTCAGACTGGAGTTAACTTCTTCTGAAAATTGATTTGGGTTGGGTGTTTATTTTTCCTGTTTCCCCCCCCCCCCACTTCTAGTCCCCACTTTTACAGCACCGGAAAAGCCATTAACTCCTAACGTTCAAAAGACATCCAGGCCTCCTGGTAGAGAGATTGAACGTACTACCTATCGGCCCAAAAGCTTCTATCCCAAGACAAATGCTACCACCTAAAATCCGTTGGACTCTAAGCTCCATAATTTTGATTTTTCAAGCGACAGGAAAAACCGTAACACACACATCTGCAAAAAAAAATAAAAATTAAAATTAAACTGAATGAAAAAAAAAACACCGCTCGAGGTGCTGCGTCTCTTGGATAAAATGAGAATTAAAAATTGGACAGAGATCCCAGAGCTTCTGGGATTCGGGGAACAGTGGCTGTAGGGCCTGGGGGCTACGGGGTCACCCGTGGGATAAATAATGGGATAATAACGGGAAGGGTGCAATTCAATTCTTCCCAGATCAAAGCATCCTAACGCGGAGGGTGCAAAATAATAATAATAATAATAATTGCAACATGCCTGCAATAAATAAGGATAGAATAGGATAGGACGATTTCTATATATGTCTGTGTGTATGTGTATCGAAATTATAATAACGCACACATATATATTACACGCATGTATTTATATATAAGTTAATACACACACACACACATATATAATTAAATGCTTAAGACTTTTTTATTTCATCAGGCTGGCCTGCCCTAAATCTTCTTCCCTTTTTAAATGTAAATTTTAATTTGTTTTTAAATTGTGGGGTATTTTAAATTCAGCCAAATTATTTAATTCGTTTTTAACTTATTTTAAATTTTTATATTTATGTGTTTTATCTTGTGGCTGTTCACCGCCCTGAGTCCTTCGGGAGAAGGGCAGTATAGAAATTTAAATAAATAAATAAATAAATAAATAAATAAATAAATAAATAAATAAATAATATTACTATATAATTTTATACACACACACACAACATAAAAAAGGCAGTCGTTTTATTTTTATTTCCATTCCCGAGCTTGCAAGTGACTGTTTGATTCCTCTCACCCCTTTTGCACCCTAAAATTTTTTTACAAAAAAATAAATAAAAATACATTCGTTTCCTCCTGGGATTTCCAAGCAGGCAGCCTCTCTCCTCTTCTAAACTCTAAAATAATTTCCTTCCCATTCTGGACTGCCTTATTTTGCGGGAAATTTTTATTTTAAAAAATAATGCCTTCCTGTATTGGGTCGCCCAATCCCAATCTGGCCTCGCTTTATTTATCCCACCGATTCCCACCCACCCACCCACCCCCAACCCAGCTTGGCAGGAGCAGAAGACTCTGGGAAGGAGGCAGAGGAGGGGCGTGTGTCAAAGGGCAATTCTTATTTTGATATCTTTGTTGAGAACGTATGATACAATTAGATGCCTTTGACAATTTCCATTACGGCTGATCAAATATTTATTGAAGCTCGGGGACGCATGGCTTCTCGGTGCCATTCGCTTTTAATGATGTTGCGGCTGGAAGAGAAATTCCAAAGCGCTAGAGAAAGCCCAGATTTATATTTATATTTATATAAAATAAATTTATAAATGTATAAAATTTGCATTTTGCTGGTAAAGAAATAAAGGGAGACTAGTATAGATCTATTTCAAGCTTTTTAGCTTTCATCAGCTAGCCATACCCTTACTCGGATTCGAACTTGGGCTTCCTGCATGTTAGGCAGAAAAACACTTTATATATATTAAAAATAAAATTATATATCTCTATATCTATCTATATCTCTCTATCATCTATCTTCTATCTTTCTATCTTCTATCTATCTATTTATCTATCTCTCTTTCTATCTCTCTATCTTCTATCTATCTATCTTTATATCTATCTTTCTATCTTCTATCTATCTATTTATCTATCTCTCTTTCTATCTCTTTCTATCTACAGTATCTTCTATCTATCTATTTCTCTCTCTATCTCTCTATCTTTCTATCTACCTTCTATCTATCTATCTATTTCTCTTTCTATTTTATCTCTATCTCTTTCTCTCTATATATATCTATCTATATCTATATCTACCCTGTTTCCCTGAAAATAAGACCTCCCCTGATAATAAGCCCAATCGGGCTTTTGAGCGTATGCACTAAAATAAGCCTCCCCCACTATATCTATCCATCATCTCTTGCCCTTTTTTCAGGATTTCAACTTTTTGGCGAATCTTTCATGCTTCTCCCTTGGTATCCCTTGTAGCTCCTTTCATCACATTTATTTAATCTAAATATTTCGTCTGCCACAACGTCTATCTAGCCCAGGTTTTCTTAATAGCCAGGCTTCCCACCCCACCTCTCAAAAAAAAAAAAAAAATTCCACCCTCCCTTTTTTCCCTTCTTCCTACTTCCTTGCTTTGCATTATTAGGCTTGCAAATTGCCAGCTCGGCTCATAAATTACCAGGCCAGCCAAATGGCTGAAGGGAAGGCCGATCGCTGGGCGATGATAGGGTTTCTGCAGAGCATTAATCAGAACCGAGGAAAAGAGAATATTCTAAAAATTGGGCCCTGCATCTAAATATTAGGAACAAGGAGCCGCAGATTCCCGCTATTGGAAGATGGTTTGGAGAAAGAGCTGATCGCGAGAAGGACAACGCAACCAATAGAAATTATTATTATTATTATTATTATTATTATTATTATTATTATTATCCTTTAATCATTAAAACTGAAACTCAGTCAACTGAATATTTAAAAATCTATCATAAATACCATTGACTGGTGCTTATGGTTGATACGGGTTGCTGCCAGCATCCTAGATACTGACAAGTACATTATTATCATCATCATCATCATCATCATCATCATCATCATCATTTAATTAAACATGAAACTCAGTCAACTGAACATTTAAAAATCTATCACAAATATCACTGACTGACCCTGATGGTTGATAGGAGTTGCTGCCAGCATCCTAGGTATCAACCAAGTATCTTCTTAAAACGTACTTCTTAAAATTATTATTATTATTATTATTTTATGATTTCACAAATCAACACGGTCTCGTTTGGAAGGACAGGGAGACAGGAATAGGGACTTCATCCTGGTTTTCCTTTGTGGTTGTGCAAGAGGAAGAAAGGAGCAGGCTCGCTAAATAAAAATACGTTGGAGATAATTTTTGGGAGGGGGAAAGCAAAAACGGTACCTCGCTTTAAGATTAACGTCTTTATTCTGATTTTTCATAATGGGGTTGGACCGCGTTCGGGGTTATTATGGATGCATTTTACTGCAATCAGAATAACTGAAAAGCTAGGCATCTGACCTGTAAGTCGCATTTGTGCGGGAATAGGGAGATACGTCTTATTCTTAAAATATGACGAATGGTTTAACGTTGTGATTTAAGCCAAGTAATTGGGAGACAATCGACTTGTGCTAATGGGGCTGTGCCGAAGCTGAAAGGAGCTGTTTTTTTCTTGCTGTTTGCTTGCAACGAGGTAAACTGCTGGGAGGCAGAGGGCAAAGGGTGGGGGTGGGGGCAGTGGGTGGGCAGGGCTACATTCGGTGTATAAGACGCACCTGAATTTTCACCCTCTTTTAGGGAGGACAAATCTGCGCCTTATACGCCAAAAAATACAGTAATTCATTTGGGGGGGGGAGGGATCCCCTCCGGTGGCAACTCCAGACCTGAAATGAAGCATGGTTGATTTTCTGTAAAGCCTTAGTAAGTAATTCCCCACCTGGAATGCCAAATCCAGTTTTGGTCGCCACATTGCCAAAAAAGAAGAAGAAGAAGAAGAAGAAGAAGAAGAAGGAGGAGGAGGAGGAGGAGGAGGAGGAGGAGGAGGAGGAGGAGGAGGAGGAGGAGGAGGAGGAGGAGGAGGAGGAGGAGGAGGAGGAGGAGGAGGAGGAGGAGGAGATGTTGAGACTTTTTGAAAAAAGTGCCAAGAAGAGCAATTTAGGATGATTTAAGGCCTGGAGATTACAACATACGAAGAACGATTGGAAGATTTGGGTTTGGCCAGTCTAGAGAAAAGAAGGACACGGGGGGGGAGGGAGTACGATATAATAGCGGTATTCCAGTATTTGAGGGGCTGCCACAAAGAAGAGGGGGTCAACGTATTTTCCGAAGCACCAGAAGGCAAGACAAGAAACAATAGGTGGAAACCAACCTTCACATAATTTAACAACCAGTTCGCCCAGCACCTAAAATATGAGTGTGCGCATGTACGTGGCCTTCCACGCATATGCTTTGCTCGCAAGCGTGGCTTGCACTCAAGGACGCGGCTTAGAAAACGTGGCTAAATAGGACGGCATATTTAGCTGGGGTCGCTGCTACCAGTTCGCCAGAACCGGCTGAATCCCACCACTGATGGAACCTAATCCCAGGAGAGAAGCAACCTAGAATTAAGGAGAAACTTCCTAACAGTGAGAACAATTAACCAGCGGAACAGCTTGCCACTAGAAGTTGTGGGTGCCCCATCCCTGGAGGCTTTTAAGAAAAGACTGGACTGCCACTTGTCTGAAATTGGTCTGGGGCTTCCTGCTGGAGGAGGGGTTGGACTAGAAGATCTCCAAAGTCCCAATGAACCAGAATCTCTTCTGATTCATTGACGGATAGATTTCCCTGCAGGAGGGAACATTTTGACAGGACCACATACCGGCGGGACACACACTTCTGACATGTGGCATCGGGACACTCCCACCCCTCGGCTCCGACAGTGCGAATCTGGCACATTTGATAGACACCGTCCATGTGAGGTAGGTCACAAGGAAGAGATTTAGAGGCCAACACAGATGGCCCTTTAAGAAGAACACAAAGCTCTTCTCAATGGCCTTCCAGAAAGCTCCATCATGTGGGTGAGGTAAATCCTAGCTACCCACGGGACTAGCCAGGAACGGGCGCAGGGATCTACAGCGTTCCTGACAACAGCAGAGAGAGACAACAGCAGGGAGAGATCTCTGGCGAGCAAGCCAGCGATCCCTCGATCTACAGGGCCCAGAGACTTGTAGGAGCGTCCCAGAAAATCAGAAAGGAGACATGGGAGATTCGACCACCCCAAATTCAACCCGGGGCAGATTGGTCCAATCCAGTCCAATCTGGTTTCCTGAATCGGTTTGCAAAGGGAAGGATTCGGCGGAGCCTTTGAAAACGTCAAACGTTGAAAGTACAGAGGAGAATGTGATAAGGGAAATATTAGAATGCGCAGAAATGAATAGATTAACGCTGGCAATGAAAGAGAAAGAACACAAACTGGTTATCGTGCGACATGGGAAACATTTTATCGATGGTTAGAGGACAAATATAAAAATTAGAAATAAAAGTAGATGAGTAAAATATAGAAAATAGTTAATAGAGTTAAACAAATTAAGGAGAGGATGTAAAGTATTAAATATTTAACGTATTGGTATTAAGATAAGAATAGATTAAATATTGAATATGATTGTAAATTTTAACTGTTAATGCACAAATATTTGTACCCAGATGACACACTGTTTAATGGAAGATGGATTATTTGCACTAAAATAAAAAATTTTAAAAAATATTTTTTTAAAAAAGTGTGGCAATTCGAGCTGGGGAGGGGGAAAAAACGTATATTTGTGCATCTCGGCACTTTGGATAGCCGAGCTGGAAATGAGAATGGAATTGTTGATAGATTGTTGATGCCTTTCAGGCAGCCATACAGAAATTTTTTTTCCAACCGGGACCCCCAAAGATCCAGTATCATGTATCCGTTTTTTTTGAAAACCGCAAAATTTCTTGCGAGTTTGTAATAAGGGAGTCCCCGTTCCACAAGGCAGACTTAGAAGTTTTTTCGTTTCCGTGCTTCGTTTTTTTTTTTATCCTCATTAAACAGATATGAGTTATAAACTGTGGTGCTTGCCATGGCAAAAAATGATTTGGAAGTTTTTAATATTTGTTCTGATCACAGATGATCTCCTTCTATGCAACTGGAAACACAGAACGGGGTAGACACCTTTAGTTGGTGCTGGCCGAGAAACCAGGAGGCTGTGAGTTCTAGTCCTGTCTTAGGCATGAAAGCCAGCTGGGGGATTTGGGGCCAGTTTCCAGGAGACTGTGAGTTCTAGTAGCCCATTAGGCATGAAACGCAACTGGGTGACTTTGGGTCAATCACCAGGAGACTGTGCGTTCTAGTCCTGCCTTAGATATGAAACCCAGCTGGGTGACTTTGGGCCAATCGCCAGGCAATGGTGAGTTCTAGTCCCACCCTAGGGCATGAAAGGCAGCTGGATGAATGGATCAATCACCAGGTGACTGTGAGTTCTAGTCCTGCCTTGAGCATGAAACCCATCTGGGTGAATCAATCACCAGGTGACTGTGAGTTCTAGTCCTGCCTTAAGCATGAAATGCGCACATGAGCAAAGCAAACATGCACGCTTTGCGCAGATAGCCGATGACGACATCCAGGGCGGTGGGCAGGGCCTCCCACCGGGCTTTTACTACCGGTTCTTGCAAACCGGTCCGAACCGGGGTCAGCTGGGTTCCACACGTGCTGGAGCACCGGAAACTCGAAGACCAGCTGGCCAGCGTGCGCATGACTGTATTTTAGCTGGTTTTTGTCTGTTTTCAGGGCGTTTTTTGGGCTGTTTTCAGGGTGTTTTTCACCCGGAAAATGGCCTGTTTTTTGGCCACTTTTCAGGCTGTTTTCCGGCGCCCACAAAGACCAGCTGGCTGGCGTGCACATGCCTGTTTTTCAAGCTGTTTTCCTGTGCCTGCGAAAACCAGCTGGCTGGCGTATGCATGCCTGTTTTTCAGGCTGTTTTCCTGTGCCTGCGAAAACCAGCTGGCCGGCGTGCTCATGCCTGTTTTTCGGCCATTTTTCAGGCCATTTTCTGGCACCCGCGAAGACCAGCTGGCGCGCTGGCGTGCTGGAAACCAGAAGAGCAGCTGGCGATGACATGTGTGCGCACAGAGAGGGCTCTGCATGCCACCTCTGGCTCACGTGCCACAGGTTCGCCATCACGGGACTAGATGATCTCCACTTCTCTTCGGTTCTCAGAATTCGCGGATCGAGTCTTCCATCTCTCTCCCTGTGGGTGGCCCGGTTTATTTTCTTCTCCGCTGGCCATGGAGCCTTCTAATTTCCCCCCCCCCTTAATGCCACCGCCCGCTTGGCTTTCGTGGCGACAGATAAACCATGTTCCCGGATCCCGCACATGGGGAAAAGACAGCGACATTTGGCATTGTTGACAGCGAGAATTACAGGGGAACAAAAGACGGCCTGTTTGGTCGCCCTCCTTTTGCAGGGACTTAAGAACATTTTTCTCATTTTTGAACGGCTAATGTCTTGCAGGAATGGGGGAAGAGATGGAGGGGAATTGTCTAATCTCTTTAAACTTAATCTTTTCTCCGAAAAAAAACCACACACACATATCCACTAAAACCCGTTGGCTTCAGAGATGCCCCGGAGAGATCCATATTCGGCTAAAGAACCCTAATTAGGTTAAGATTATAATACCGTCATAATGCAGGCTCTTATTTCTCTCTTTCTCTTCTTTCATGACACCGTTTTTTATTGTATCTGTAACTCTTCTTGGCCCACCAAGAGTCCCTCAGGACTTCTGCCATCTTACCTGGGAGTAAAGCAGTGGGGAAATCCAATTTTTTTACTATCGGTTCTATGGGTGTGGCTTGGTGGGCGTGGTGTGGCGTGGCAGGGGAAGGATACTGCAAAATCCCCATTCCCACCCCACTCCAGGGGAACGATATTGCAAAATCCCCATTCCCACCCCACTCCAGGGGAACGATATTGCAAAATCTCCATTCCCACCCCACTCCAGAGGTGGTATTTGCTGGTTCTCCGAACTACTCAAAATTTCCACTACCGGTTCTCCAGAACCTGTCAAAACCTGCTGGATTTCACCCCTGGAGTAAAGCTCAATGAGTAACCAACCCTCCAGAAGATAAGATACAGAAAGGATCTGTATCTTGACAGACTTGAACATTGGGCGCGATCGAACGAAACGAAAGTTGACGGCAAAAAAAGGAAGGCTTTACATTTAGGCCAGAAAAACCAAATGCACAGATACAGCGTAGGTGGTACCTTGCTCATTAGTAGTAACTCTGAGGGGGATCATAGAGTCCTAGTGGACAATCACTTCAATAGGAGCCAGCCGTATGCAGCAGCTGCCAAAAAAGCCAACACAGTTCTAGGCTGCATCAACAGAGGGATAGAATCAAGATCAGGTGATGTGTTAATACCGCTTTATAAGGCCTTGGTAAGGCCACACTTGGAATCCTGCATCCAGTTTTGGTCGCCATGATGTAAAAAAGATGTGGAGACTCTAGAAAGAGTGCAGAGAAGAGCAACCAAGAGGATTAGGGGACTGCAGGCTAAAACAGATGAAGAACGGTTGCAGGAACTGAGTATGTCTAGTTTAATCAATGAGACATGATAGCAGTCTTCCAATATCTCAGGCGCTGCCCCAAAGAAGAGGGAGTCAAGCTATTCTCCAAAGCACCTGAGGGCAGGACAAGAAGCAACGGGTGGAAACTAATCAAGGAGAGAAGCAACCTGGGACAAAGGAGAAATTTCCTGACAATGAGAACAATTAATCCGTGGAACAGCTTGCCACTAGAAGTTGCGAATGCTCCAACACTGGAAGTTTTTAAGAAGAGGTTGGATAACCCTTTGTCCGAAGTGGTGTAGGGTTTCCTGCCTAAGCAGGTAAGTTGTTCCACGGATTAATTGTTCTCACTGTCAGGAAGTTTCTCCTTAGTTCTAAGTTGCTTCTCTCCTTGATGAGTTTCCACCAGTTGCTTCTTGTCCTGCCTTCAGGGGCTTTGGAGGAGGGGTCTCCAACCTTGGCCACTTTTAAGAATTCCGGGAGTTGAAGTCCACAGGTCTTAAAGTGGCTAAGTTTGGAGACCCCCCTGCTTTGGAGAATAGCTTGACTCCTCCTTCTCTGTGGCAGCCCCTTTAGTTTAAATAGTTCAACTAAAGGAAGTAAGCCACGGGTTTAAAGACGACGCTTTCTTGCAACTCCAACCTAGAAGGATTGTATTGATTAAAGGTTGAGGTTACGAAAATGTTTACTCGGATCCTGTATAAACATGGCAGCCTCCGTATTAAACCAAGGCATCAGAAAAGAAAAAAAGAAAAAAAAAATTGGCAGGTTGAAAAGTATTGACTGAACCGAAAGGCAGTCCTGGGAGAACATCCAAACCCAAATTATTGTGATTTTTTTTTCTTCCCTTGGGTGGGTTTGGCAACAACATACCGGGGGGTGGGGGGGTTTATCTAGGAAGCACCTTCTCTTATAAAATTAAGCAACAATCTCTCTCTCTCTCTCCATGCCATCCCCAGTGAAGAATGATAGCCCTCCATCCATCCATCCATCCATCCATTCGTCCGTCCATCCGTCCATCCGTCTGTCCACCCATCCAATGCAGAATTGAGTCCACATGGACTCAGGATGTTGCAGAACATCATGGCAGGAATCTGTCTTTTCAAATCAGCCAGCCTAGAATCTTCCTGGACTTGCTTTCCGGCTCCTTGCTGTAAAAATCTCCAAATCTGGAGTCCCGCACTCACTTACTTACTTACTTACTTACTTACTTACTTACTTACTTACTTACTTACTTACTTATTTATTTATTTATTTATTTATTTATTTATTTATTTATTTATTTATTTAAATTTGTATACCGCCCTTCTCCCGAAGGACTCAGGGCGGTGAACAGCCAAAATTTAAAACACATAGAGTATAAAAATTAAAAAGAATTAAAACAGAATTAAATCAGTTTGGCTTCCCTAAATTTTAAAACCCTTTCCCCATAAAATAACCCATTAAAATTTTTTACATCCTCACCACCACTGGAAGGGTATCTACCGGAAAACCATCCCTGGTTGTTTAGGATTATTAAGCCGGCCGCAAATCCCAGTCAAGAAAAGTCAGAATAATCAGAACCGGAAGGGACCTTGAAGGTCTTCTAATCCAACCCCCTTCCTTCTCAAGCAGGAAGCCATAGACCAGGGATGGCTAACCTTTTTGCTGTTGTGTGCCAAAAACGGGGGGGGGGAGTGCAGAAGGGGGCCACGCGCACGTGCCTACACCCATAATTCAATGTGCCCCGCCCTGCGCTTTCGTGCATGACCCCCCACGGTCCCGCCGCTTTTGGCATGCGATGGCACAGTGGACCCAGTAGGCCTACTTTCTTGGCGCCTGGGGAGGGTTAAAACAGCCTTCCCCACCCACACAGAGGCCATCCGGAGGCTGGAAACAGCCCGTTTCTCGATTTCTGGTGGGCCCAGAAGGCCTGAATATTAGCTGGCCAGCGCGCGCAAGCGCACTGGAGCTGAGCTAGGGCAATGCTCATGTGGCCACAGATATGGCTCCTCCTGTGGCACGCGTGTCATAGGTTCGCCATCACGGCCCTACACCAATTCAGACAAACGGATATCCAATCTCTTCTTAAAAGCCCCCAGTGATGGAGCAACCACAACTTCTGGAGGCAAGCAGTTCCACCGACTAATCGTCCTCACTGTCAGGAAATTTCTCCTTAGTTCCAGGTTGCTTCTCTCCTTTTTTTTTTTTTTTTGATTTATATGCCGCCCTTCTCCGGAGACTCAGGGCGGCTTACAATGTGCTAAGCAATAGCTTAGATGAGTTTCCATCCATTCTTTCTCGTCTTGCTTTCTGGGGCTTTGGAGAATAGCGCGACTCCTTTCTTTGTGGCAGCCCCTCAAATACTGGAAGACTGCTATCATGTCAACTCTGCAGAGGTGGGATTCAGCCGGTTCGGCCGGTTCGCCGGTAGCTGAAATCTCGGGTGGGATGGTCCACTTGCCTCGGCTGTGTTCCATTTTATTTGGGCACATTTTTGAGGCCTGGCACATGCATAAGGTACACACGCAAGCAAAATTAATGCACAGAAGGCTGGGCACATGCTCAGAAAGCAGGTGCACATGTGAACTGGGCGTGCGCGTGCACGACGCGAGCGTGCGCGTTTGTGCGGGGTAAACCGGTAGTAACATAGTGTGAAACCTACCGCTGCACCTCTCTAGTCCTTCTTTTCACTAAACCAATTCAATGATTTCATTTAATCGACTCCTTGAAATAATCCAACAACTCGATTACGTTTTAATATAGTTAAACTGACGTCCTTAAAAAAATGTAAAAGGCAGCAAGCTGAAGAGGCCGCCGAAAAGGCTGATCAATTCACACAGGTCTCTCGGTCACTAAAGAAGGCACCCCAAATAAGCACGTCGTAAAGCAAGCGCAGGGAACATTCCTCACACGGAGAATTTCCACCAGGACGTTGCTCTTTCAGGGGGAAATTTTAAATTATTTTTTTTTAAAAAAAAAAGCAGCTTGGCAAGCAAATTGGATTTAATCCAATTGAATAAGAACCGGGAGAGGATAACGCTGAATATTCTACTAAGTGGGGAAAGGGGTGTCCCCCTCCTTTTTATGGGCCCATAATAGACTGCTTGTTTATAGAGACAGTTTGGAATATTTAAACAGTTGTATATTCAATTATTACGAGGTTTTTGGGGAGGGAAGAGAGAAATAAATTGCCCACGGCCAGGGCCGGCCTATTTAATCAATGCACAATCAGATAACAGCTTACTTACACATTACCCGCTAACCCGCACTCACACCCAATCTTTAAGCAAAGATCAGCTACTCAAATTTTAATTCCTTGGGCTAATTAAGCAGGCTGTTAATTGCTCTCAGGGCCTCTAATGCCTTGTCATTATGCTTTTTAACAGGCAGCTTCACACAAGCACTATACAAACAAAAGGCGCCATCAGACGTTTAATGAATTAAAGTAAATGCTGGTACTTTAAGGGTGGGGGACGATGGGGGGGGGGGGTGGGACAACCATTGGAATTTTGCCTTCCGCGGAGAGGATTTATTATTATTGTCGTTGTTGTTTTTTTTAAAAAAAGGAAAAGATGGATTTCCTCTGAAAATACAGAAGTATCCGCAAAGACGAATCGCAAGCGCCCGGCTCGATCAGACAGAAGGAAAATTCTTCATATAAACTTAATTTATACTTAAAAGGAAGAATTATTTTCTTCTTTTTTTTGTGTGTTTTTTTTTAAAGCTGCGATCTTGTTGTGTTCAGCTTGCACTGGGAGAAGTACGAGAGAGAGAGAGAGAGAGAAAGAAAGAAATCCAAGTTATTCTTAGAGCCGGTTGAGAAGGCCTTGGGGACATCCCTCAAATGGACATGATTAAATTTAAAAAAAAAAACCTTTATAGATTTGTGTGTGTGTGTGAGAGAGAGTTGTTGTTGTCGGTTAGAAAAATGAGCTTAGTGCCTGTGGCTGTTTCACTTTGAGTTTTTTGGGGTTTTTTGGAAGCACAAAGCCTAAAACTAGAGAGAGAGAGAGAGAGAGAGAGATGGAGGGAGGGAGGGGGAGAGAGAGAGAAAGAGAGAGAGAGAGAGAGAGAGAGATGGAGGGAGGGAGGGGGAGAGAGAGAGAAAGAGAGAGAGAGAAAGAGAGAGAGATGGAGGGATGGAGGGGGAGAGAGAGAGAGAGAGAAAGAGAGGGAGAGAGAGAGATGGAGAGAGGGAGGGTGGGGGAGAGAGAGAGAGAGAAAGAGAGAGAGAGAGAGAGATGGAGGGAGGGAGGGAGGGGGAGAGAGAGAGAAAGAGAGAGAGAGAGAAAGAGAGAGAGAGAGAGAGAAAGACAAAAGAAGGGGTGTATTCATAGGCCTACCGTCTTGGTAAAAAGCAACATCAATTAAGATGTTCCATGGAACCAAATTGATAAATTTTCTATCTTTTTCCTGTTCTCCGGTTACCTACGAGAACCGGGGCTGCCTTAATCAGCGCTAACATCTTTATTTAGATATTCTTAACCACAGCTGGATCTGCTCAGGATGTTTAAGGTAGATGTGGCTTCTTCACAATTTTTTTTTTCCTTTTAAATCTTAGCCGTCAGATGGGTAAAGTCCAAGGATGCCTTTTTTTTTTTCTGGCCAAGTAAGATCTCCTGGAAGCATTATATTTCTTCGTACCCCAAAAAAATGGTCCTGGGATCCATCAGTAAAATGTTCTCACGTCTGGCTTGAGGACAGAGGGTCCCCTTCTCTACAATTTGGGGTTCGGAGGAGAAGAGCATCCATCGTTAGGGTTCTTCATCCATGAATGGACATCTCGCTGAGACCTTCCCCAATTCCAGGATGCGTCAGAAGGTTGAAAGAGTCCATCTGAGGTGGCTTCCCTCTGGATATATTCCCCAACAGTCCAGAAGAACTAGAGTGAGATGGTTGTAGCATGCCAACCTCTCTCTGCGTCCTTCTCTTCTTGGTGGCCCCCCGTAACTTGGTCTCCCCTGAAGCAAGCCCCTTATAGAACCAGGTATCTCCACCAAAACTGTCCTCATTCCATTGGTCCAAATCCCAAACACTTGGAGAGCGCTAAACTGTTTCTTCCCGACTCCGTCTAAGATTTGAGTTTGTAAACACATTAAACAATACGCGTGCTCAACTTGTTTTTGCTTTGCACAAAGTTGCCTTCAGGAAGTGAGGGGAGCCGAATGTCAACTCGCAAAGCATCCCTGGTCTGCTCTCCAGTTGCCATAGGCCAGGGGGGGGATGGGAAACTGGCGAAACTGCACAGCAGCCAAAAACAGATGCACATCCCATGCTTATCTCCCTCAAGGCTGTATCCCAGGGAGACTTACAGCAGCCGAAGGGGAGTGACCTCTACAACCCGTGAAATTACTCTGTTGGTGAAGGAGATTGAGGGACAAACCCTGGGCGGGAGGGGGGAAAACAGGGTCATAGTTGGAGCGTAAATTACGTAGGGTCAGAGCTGGCTCCATTTGGGACCGTGGGGACATGAAGCTCCTAATAAATATCTGGATTTCTTTTGAAGCTTGGCTCGAGATTCATGATTTAATTAGGGCATCCGTTGGAACCCTGACAACTTGTTTCATACGACTTTGCTTTCATACGTTGGGTGTATTCAACCTTGTAGCAGATTGAGCTAACACATAAGAGAACGGTGGGCTTCATAGCAGAGGTACCATCACCACGACAGGCCAAATGCTGAACAGTGAGCTTTGGGGGTCAGGTTTCAGGATTTGGAGACTATTTAAGATCAGAAAAGCTTAAACTGACCCGGCTATGGAATGGAATTGCACCAGCAAACAGGGAAACTGGATGGAGTGTTGATTAAATGACTTTCAGGGACCCTGATACCCTAATACCACTCTATAAAGCCTTAGTAAGGCCACACCTAGAGTCCTGCATCCAGTTTTGGTCACCACACTAGAAAAGAGATGTTGAGACTCTAGAAAGAGTGCAGAGAAGAGCAACCAGGATGATGAGGGGACCGGAGGCTCAAAGATACGATGAACGGTTGCAGGAACTGGGCCTGGCTGGTCTAGTGAAGAGAAGGACCAGAGGAGACAGGATAGCATCTTCCAATATTTGAGGGGCTGCCACAGAGAGGAGGAAGGGGGTCCAGCTATTCTCCAAAACAAACGAAGGCCAGACAAGGAATAATGGATGGAAACTGATCAAGGAGAGATTCAACCTGGAAATAAGGAGAAATTTCCTAACAGTGAGAACAATCGACCCATGGAACAGAAGTTGCCTTTGGAAGTTGTGAGAACTTCATCGCTGGAGGCTTTCAAGAAGAGACTGGACTGCCATCTGTCAGGAATGGTGTAGGGTCTCCTGCTTGGGAGGGGGGGTTGGACTAGATGACCTCCAAGGTCCCTTCCAATTTATCTGTTCATCTGTTAATATTACGGATCTGAGCTGCGTGTTCGCACCCCTTTCCTTTCAATCACAAGGAGCAGCTTTAAAAAAATAGACCCTGGGAAATCATCACCCCCACCCCCCAATCCCCGCATTTAAAAGCCACATGCCAGACAGGAGGGTTTCCCTTTCCTCCTTGTCTCTACTCTGGATTCACATCTGTTTCTCTGCATTTTTATTTTTTTTAGAAAAAAAATGTGTCATTTTCAGCACTGCCCGCTTTTCGTCCTAAGTAACCTGGCTCTCACCAAGGGTTTTAATTCACTTAGTCAATAAGCCGGTTGGGCTGCAGTGAGTTTGGAAACTTCCAGATGGAAGCTCAAGTTATATAATAATAATAATAATAATAATAATAATAATAATAATAATAATAATAATAATGATGATGTTATTTCTATACCGCCCTGAGCGTTTTTATTTGTTCTGGTCTCTGGTCTAAGATGGTGATTGATTGATTGATTGATTGATTTGATTGATTGATTGATTGATAACTTGAAGAAAGGGAAGTTGTACATTGGCAAGTTATTACATCTCTCTTCCCATTTCTTACTCTGGCTTCTTTGCAACTTGTTTCGACCCGGTGGTCGCGGCGGCTTCCTCCTTCTCCGACAGGCCCTCGAAATGAAAAATGGAAAAGTTCCCCACGTTTGTTACAACATCTGCACTACAACATCTGCACCTTGGTTCTTTCTCTCTCTCTCTCTTCTCTTTCTTTTTTTTTTTTTTCTTTTTGCAAGCTAGATTCGAAAAGGCCGCTCCGGAAAGTCGACAAAACCGGTTGCTTTGATAACCGCTCGATCTGGAAATGAACAGAGGACGGGCGCGTTTGACAAGCTCCGCTGCCTTTGGCAAAGGAAAAAGAAGGCCAGCAATTGAAGGCAGCGAAAGAAGTTGGCAACGCGTTAGGAAGGTTCCTGGACAGCCTTTCCTTGGCAGTGAAGTAGATTTTTTAAAAACAACAACAAAACCTTCTTGGTTTAGCTTACAGCACAGAAGATTTTTCTAGTGGTCTCCCGTTCCTTGACTAGACAGCTGGGGCTTGCTTAATGTTTCCGGGGAGAAGAAAGAAGGTGACATAGCATGCCGACGACGGCAGAAAGGAAATGCTCTCTTCTGAATTTTGTAGACTCAGAGGGCTGAAAGGGACTTTGGAGGTCTTCTAGTCCAATCCCCTGCCCCGAGGCAGGAATCCTTATATCATCTCGGTCAAATAGTTGTTGAGTCTCTTCTTGCAAACCTCCAGTGATGGAGCACTCACAACTTCTGGAGGGAAGTGGTTCCACTGGTTAATTGTCCTAACTGTTGGGAAGTTTCTCCTTAGTTCTAGGTTGCTTCTCTCCTTGGTTAGTTTCCATCCATTGCTCCTTCTCCTGCCTTCAGGTGCTTTGGAGAATAGGTTGTGTCCCCCCTCTTCTTTGGGCAGCCCCTCAGATATTGGAAGACTACTGTCATGTCACCCTTAGTCCTTCTTTTCATTAAATTAGACATCCCCAATTCCAGCAACGCTTCTTCATATATTTTATCCTCCAGTCCCCTAATCATCTTTGTGGCTCTTCTCTGCATTCATTCTAGAATCCAGTTGCTTCTTTAAAAGCTCCAGTGTTGGTACATTCACAACGTCTGGAGGCAAGCTGTTCCACTGATTAAATTGTGCTAACCGTCAAGAAATTTCTCCTTCGTTCTAGATTGGATCTCTCTTTAAGGAGCTTCTACCCATTGCTTCCTGTCCTGCCCTTTGGTGCTTTGGAGAATAAGTCAATCCCCTTCTCCACTTCAAATATTGGAAGATAATGATTATGTCAGGTCTAAGACAACTCGCTGCGGCCAACTCACCGTGGCCAACTCACCACGGCCAACTTGCCATGACCAATTCAACATTGCCAACTCAACATGGCTAACTCAACATGACCAATTCAACATGGCCAACTCAACATGGCCAACTCAACATGGCCAATTCAACATGGACAACTCAACATGGACAACTCAACATGGACAACTTGCCATGGACAACACAGCATGGCCAACTCAACATAGCCAACTCAACATGACCAATTCAACATGGACAACTCAACATGGACAACTTGCCATGGACAACACAGCATGGCCAACTCAACATAGCCAACTTGCCATGGCCAACTCAACATGGCCAACTCAACATGGACAACTCAACATGGCCAACTTGCCATGGACAACACAGCATGGCCAACTTGCCATGGACAACACAGCATGGACAACTCAACATGGAGAACTCAACATGGACAACTCAACATGGACAACTTGCCATGGACAACACAGCATAGCCAACTTACCATGGCCAATTCAACATGGCCAACTTGCCATGGTCAACTCATCGCAGGACAAGAGTTACACTCATGTCAAAAAAATAATATTGGTGGAATAGAATCATTAAAGAAAGGATGCGAAAGGAGGGACAGAATGAAATGTGAATGACCAAAATTTTTAAATCATTTTTTAAATTATTTTAAATAATTAAATTGAACTGCTGAATTGTCCCGTGGCGAGCTGGCCATGAAGTTGGACACAGCAAGTTGGCCTTGGCGAGATGGCCCACTCCATATTATGTGTGTGTGTCCCACCCCACATCCTTCTCTTCAATAGACTGACACACTAATGTTGGGAAGCGCATGGAACAGCAAAGGAGAATGAAGCCCATCGGGACTAGAACCAACAGCCCATCTGCATTTAAAAGTCACGGGCCACTCTTTTGAAGACAGCAAAGTCCACATTTTGGACAGAGAGGCCTGCTGGTTTGAAAGAGGGGTCAAAGAGGCCATCTAGGATCAAACTGAACAGCCCTCCCTCAACAGAGGGGGAGGGATACGACCTCACCTATCTCCAGCCTACAACACAGTCCTTTCAGCAGTTCCAAGATGGCTCCACACCCATTTGCAACACTCAGGTGACCCTGAGGACACAGATGAACCTCCACGTGGCCTCAAGGACTCTCTAAAAGGATGCAAATGACCAGCTGTCCGCAAGGAGTATAAATCCTTCCATTCCCCACCATTCAGTCAGAGCCGATGAAACTTCTTGGGTGGGAAGCGAAACGTTCTTCAAAGAAAAAACAAGGAAGTCCAGTTGATAAATGGCACCTTTGGGACAACCATGACTTGGAATGACGGAGAATAGACCCATAGATACCTAAGAGCTCCTTCGACTGTTCAACATAGAATTTGGCCTCCAGACCAGAGGTAGTATTCAGCCGGTTCGGATCAGTTGGTATTCAGCCGGTTCGGATCAGTTGGTATTCAGCTGGTTCGGATCAGTTGGTATTCAGCTGGTTCGGATCAGTTGGTATTCAGCCGGTTCGGATCAGTTGGTATTCAGCCGGTTCGGATCAGTTGGTATTCAGCTGGTTCGGATCAGTTGGTATTCAGCCGGTTCGGATCAGTTGGTATTCAGCTGGTTCGGATCAGTTCCGGCGAACCGGTAGTAGCAACCTGCAGGCGGGCCCAGTCACCCGCCCCGGCACTATGCCGTCCTATTTAGCCACATTTTCAAGCCGTGCGAATGCGTGGAAGGCCACGCGCACTCACATTTTTTGTGCTGAGCAAACTGGTGTGAATCCCACCTCTGCTCCAGACCCCTTACCATCTTCTCTTCTCTGCACTCGGTTTGGGGTCTCAGCAACTTCAGCGAGCCACCTCTGTCTCATGCATAGCATCAACATTTCTTCCCTCTTCCTTATCCCACGCCCCACCATCCCAATTGTTTACGGGCATCGCAACATGTGTCCCATTCTTCTTTTTTTTTTTACCCAAACAGCTAGCTGGCTGGTTGCAATTGAGGGCAAATGTGTCTCTTTGAAACAGCAGGATGGAATTTTTTAAAAGAAAAAAGAAAAAGAAAAGAAAAAAAATGCTGCCCAAATTTGTTTACCTTCAGCTCATTTTCTGGTAATTAAGGCTCCGCAATGAGCCATTAACGAGGGCATTGGGTTTGAGTTTCGGGGTTTAGCTTTTAAAATCAGCTCGTGTGGCGGCTGGCTTCTTCCGAAGGGGGAAAGCAACAAGAGTGCGAAGTTGTTGGCTGTGAAAGGAAGCCAGGTTGGAGAAGACACAGAGAGATTTGCTACTGTGTGTAGGGGGAGTGTGTGTTTGTGTGTGTGTGTGTGAGAGAGAGATATTAAGCTATTGAGGGGCCCAACTCGGCTTTAAATCTTAGATTGGGGTTGCCATACTCTATGTGAACAACAGGTGGCAGCAAAGGGCGACTTCTTTATATCTGTTGTGGTCCGCCAGCAGCCTGCAGAGCTGGCAGTGGAGTTGGACAGTGAGGAGGCTGAGGAATAACAGGGGCCAGTCCTGGAGTCTGGGGAAGGCTCAGACGAGGGCTCTGCATCGGAGGCAGAGATGGGGCCAGGGCCATCTGGGAGCAATGCGTGGACTCCGGAGCCTCCAGAGGCAGACAGCAGAGAGGCAGAGGAACAGGAGAAGCCTGTTCCTAGAGCACGCATGCGAAGAGCTGCCAGAAGACAAGAGCAGCTAAAGCAAAAAGGACAACTCGGGAGTAAGGCCAGGAGATGATTGGCCCCTCCCATAAGGCTTAAAAGAGCAGCAACGGCTCTTGGGCTCTTTGTAGGAAAGCAACATTGCTACATTTGTTTCTTGTCAGCGTCTCTTGTTTCTGAACTTCATGGGGCTTGGCCAAGAAAAATCTCCATTCCCACCCCACTCTGGGGCCAGCCAGAGGTGGTATTTGCCGGTTCTCCGAACTACTCAAAATTTCTGCTACCGGTTCTCCAGAACCTGTCAGAACCTGCTGGATTTCATCCCATGGTCCATTCGCAAGCTACAAAAAGAGACGGTAGAAATCTTGTTGCCTTAGCGGCTTCCTCACCAGGGACTACTCACTTGCTTGCTTTTTGCAACCTGAGAGCAAAGAACCCATCCAAAATCCCCAGCTGGACAGGAAAGCAACGTTACGCAGAAAAGAAAAAAAAAAAGGAAAAAACAGCAGACTCCTTTTAAAAAGATAAAATAAAATAAAAGGACTCCAGTGCCCAAAAATACACGCAAAGTTCTTTTCGGGAACAGAAGAGAAAATGCCAGGGCATTATGCATTTCCAAAAGGGTGAAAGCTGATCTCTTTCTCCCTCTCGACGGGGTTCGGACGGTTGGGGTGGGGGGCGTTCGCCGCATTTGCATTGCCATTAAAGCTTCTTGGGGGCCAGCTGACAGCAGCTTTTTTTTTTATAAAAAAAACCCCTTCTTCTTTAATCAAATAGACACTTGATTATTCAAGAACACTCTCTCTTTTTTTTCTCCCCCAAGTAAGTCTCTTTTTCTAGCCCTTTTCTCCCTCCTGTGCAATTGAAAGATCAAACCAGGAGAAATGTTCGTGGTAATTAAGAAGGATTCTGAGGGGGACCGGCCCATCATGGACGCTCCCGTACAGAGACACAATGGGCCTCCCCTGTGCAAGGCCGGAAGACCTGATGGCATTTTTATTTAAAACGGTCTCTCTTGCCTTGATGTACGGCTCACATTGCGAATCAAGGGGAAGAACTATTAGGGACTAGCATCGCTCTGACAGACACGGCTTGGGATTGCTCCGGCAAAAGGGGGGGAACAGCGAGAAACTCCTTCGCCCTGGCCACTGAGTGCTCAGCAGGCCATCCATCTGTCTGGAGAGAGAGGGAGGGGGAGAGAGAGAGAGATGAGAGAGAGAGAGAGAGAGAGAGAGAGAGAGAGAGAGAGAGAGAGAGAGAGAGAGAGAGAGAGAGAGAGAAGGAGAGATGAGAGATACAGAGAGATGAGAGAGAGAGATGAGAGAGAGAGAGAGAGGGAGAGGGAGAGAGAGGGAGGGAGAGAGAGAGATGAGAGAGAAGATAAATACAGAGATAGAGATGATAGATAGATATATACTGTAGATAGATAGATAGATAGATAGATAGATAGATAGATAGATAGATAGAGACAGAGACATAGACAGAGAGAGAGAGAGGCAAGGAGGAGGAGGGAAGGAAGGAGGGAAGGAAGGAAGGTGAGGAGGAGGACGTTTCTGCTGGAGAGTGGGAGAGAAAGAGAGAGAGATGATATATATAGAGAGAAGAGAGAGACAGAGACAGAGAGACATAGAGAGAGGCGAGGAGGAAAGGAAGGAAGGCAAGGAGGAGGAGGAAGTTTCTGTTGGAGAGTGGGAGAGAAAGAGAGAGAAATGATATATATAGAGAGAAGATAGATAGATAGATAGATAGATAGATAGATAGATAGAGACAGAGAGAGAGACAGAGAGAGAGAGAGAGAGAGAGAGAGAGAGAGAGAGAGAGAGAGACATAGAGAGAGGCAAGGAGGAAAGGAAGGAAGGCAAGGAGGAGGAGAAAGTTTCTGCTGGAGAGTGGGAAAGAGAAAGAGAGAAATAGGAAGGAAGGAAGGAAGGAAGGAAGGAAGGAAGGAAGGAAGGAAGGAAGGAAGGAAGGAAAGGCGAGGCACACAGGTGCAGTTGGAGTGAGTTTAACAGCCTCCCAAATACTTTAATAATGACATTCTCCTATACTATGGCTTCTGCATCTGGGCTGCAAAAATCTAGGGTGCCCCAGAATAGCATTTCAGAGATCCATAGCTCTAGCTTTCTGGTCTCTTGGCATTTTGCAGCCCAGGTCTGCAAATGTCATTCCATGGTTTACATCTCACAGGTCGCCCCATAGAATAGTCTTTCTCTTGCACGCACATACAACCTGTCAGAGGTGCCATTTCGAGGTATGTTTCTTGCTCAAAGCCGCCGCTCAAAGCCAAATTTGGGGGGGGGGGCGGGCTCTGAAGTCCACCTATCTCCAGGTTGCCACGGCTGAGAAAAAAAACAGCGTATTGCATAAAGCGTGAACTAAAAAATATATTACCCTTGTTTCCCTGAAAATAAGCCCAGATCTTATATTAATTTTTGCTCCAAAAGACGCATTAGGACTTATTTTCTGGTTAGGTTTTATTTTGGGGGAAATAAGGTACTAAATGCACCCATCTGGCTGATGATCTTAACTGGGGCTTATTTTGGGGGGTAGGGCTTATGTTACGAACATCCTGAAAAATCATGCTAGGACTTATTTTCTGGTTAGGTCTTATTTTGGGAGAAATACAGTACTAAATGCACCAATCTGGCTGACAATCTTAACTGGGGCTTATTTTGGGGGGTAGGGCTTATGTTACGAACATCCTGAATAATCATGCTAGGACTTATTTTCTGGTTAGGTCTTATTTTGGGAGAAATACAGTACTAAATGCACCCATCTGGCTGACAATCTTAACTGGGGCTTATTTTGGGGGGTAGGGCTTATGTTACGAACATCCTGAAAAATCATGCTAGGGCTTATTTTCTGGTTAGGTCTTATTTTCAGGGAAACAGGGCAGACTTTACTGAGCTTGTTGTACGGAGGAAACCAGGTTATGATTGATGATATCTGAGCTTCCCCCTGACTTATCACCCTTGCACCCAATTACAGGTAGTCCTGGACTTACAACAGTTCGTTTACTGACCATTTGAAGTTACAACGGCACTGAAGGCGACTTGGGACCATTCTTTGCAAAGTTGTAGCTTACTCACGGTTGCGAGATCAAAATTCAGACCTTTGTATTTATGACGGTCGCAGTGTCCCGGGGTCATGTGATCCCCTTCCGTGACCTTGGCTTACTAAACCAAATTAACGGGGAAAGCCCAAATGGCTTAACGACCGTGGGACTGAAGTAACAATGGCGGCGATTTGCTTAGCAACCGTGGCAAGAAAGGCCATTAAATGGGGCATAATTCATCTTTTGGAAATTAATCAAGGAAATAAGCAGCCTGGAATTGAGGAGAAATTTCCTAACGGTGAGGACAATCAACCAGTGGAACTAAGCTGCCTCCAGAAGCTGTGGCTGCTCCATCACTGCAGGTTTTTAAGAAGAGATTCGACAGCCACCTGTCTGAAATGGTCTAGGGCCGTGATGGCGAACCTATGGCACACGTGCCCGAAGTGGCACACGGACCCATGTCACCTGGCACATGTGGTGTTGCCTGTTCCTCTTCCAGGTTTCTGGCATGCATGTACGTGCAACGATTAGCTGGCCTTTTTGTGTGTGGCAGTGCCAGAAACTGGAAGAGCTGGTTTTCCGTTTTGCTGCGTGACCATGCACCAGAAACCTGGAAGACTAGCTGGCCAGCGTACATGCGCACGCTGGAAACTTAAAGTTTAGTTTTGGGTGTAAGCATGCACCCTGGGCAGCTCCTCTTCTGGGTTGCGGCCCAGACGAGCGTCCGCGCACACTCTTTTCGGCACTCTGTGCCAAAAAGGTTCACCATCACTGGTCTAGGGTCTCCTGCTTGCACAGAGGGTTCGACTAGAAGACCTCCAAAGTCCCTTCCAGCTCTATTCTAATTGATGTTCCAAATTTGGGGAGGGGGGGAGGAGAAAACCGAGCCAAGGGAACAACAACCTCTTCTTGAATCAGGGGTTGTCGTCCCTCTTACCCCCAACCCCAATACCTCGAAAACCTGTTATGAAAGGTGTGCTTATGGGGGGGGAGACAGAGACAGAGAGAGAGAGAGAGAGAGAGAGAGAGAGAGAGAGAGAGAGAGAGAGAGAGAGAGAGAGAGAGAGAGAGATGACACTCGGTAGGCCAGCTGTGTAGAGAACTATCAGCCACAATCTCTCTTTTGTCTCCCCGAATGGTGTACGGCTCTCGGGTTTGAAAAGGATATCGACCTCTCGGGAGTGCAAAGTCCAGCATTCCATTAGTCCAATCTGTTTTTCAAACTGACATAACCTCGTCATTTGTCACGGCGGGCTTGTCCCGCTGTGTTTGCTTAAGCCCAGAGACATTGGAGCTTTTTATCTGCGACTTTCCGATTCCTGGCTTATACCTTTTACCTTAACAAGGGGGAGTTTTAAAGGGGAGGCCTTAAGGGTTTTGTCTCTTCTACCTTACACCCCTTTTCTCCTATTCATCGTCCCCCCCCCACCTCCCCACCGTCCGTTCAGACCGAGAGATTACGACAGGGAGAGGGGGGGGAGCGAAGGAGGGGGGAGGAGGATTGTGGACAGATCAGGGTATTTTTATCCGTCGCTATCTGACCGGCTGCGATTCTCTCACGACGACAGAGGAATGGAGCTCGCGGGGGAAAGATTAGGAGAGAAAAACAAGAGCCGGCAGCTCTGTTCTGGGTGCTCCAAGACAAGACACTAAGTGGGGAGACAGTCGCTTAAACAAAGTCGGCGTTCGTGATGAAAGCCAAACCGCTCGGCGTGTATGAAAATGCGAAGGTTTCAAACGCTTGGGCCCATTTTTCTTCCCTCTCTTTTTGGGGAAGGGGGATCTTCGGGTTCCCCTAAATCTGACCAGCCGATGTACCTGGTCGACTTTTTTTTCTTAATTCCTGCGGGAGCTTATAGTGGACTATAGAAGGAATAGATCAGACATCCAGCCCTTGCTTATCGATGGGAACTGAGTGGAGCAAGTGGCCAGTTTGAAGTTTCTGGGAGTTATCCTAAAAGAGGATCTGACTTGGGAGTACTCACATTGCAGCACTGGTCAAAAGGGCCCAGCAGAGATTATACTACCTGAGACTTCTCAGGAAACAACAACTGAATGAAAAATTGCTGGTGGCCTTCATAGAGAGCATTTTAACTTACTGCACCCATGTCTGGTTTGCCAATTGCACAGTGGCAGATAGGACGGCGCTCCAGAGGGTCAACGACATTGCCCAGAGGATCACTGATTGCCCTCTCCCCTCCTTGGAAGAGCTTTATACTTCCCGCTGCCTTAAGAAAGTTCAAAACATTCTTAAAGATCCATCTCATCCTTTTTTTTTTGAACTATTACCATCTGGCAGACGGTACCGGATAATCAAAAACAAGGACAAATAGGCCAAGGGTGAAATCTACTTACCTTCCTTACTGGTTCGGAAGTGCACACGCGGTAAAAAAAAACATTACTTCCTGATTAAAACTAGGAAGTAATGACACCCGGACGGCGATCGCTACCGGATCGCCGAACCACAGGGAAAAACCGCTACCGGATCGGCCGATCTGGTCCGATCCGGGAGCATTTCACCCCTGAAATAGGCTGAAAAACAGCTTCTATCCCAGAGCAGTAACTATATTGAATTCTACTGTATAGTGCAATATTAATGCAGTATCGGTTTTCAACTCAATCGTATAGAATGTGGAGGAGGCGTGTTTGGGTTTTATTTTTTATAGTTATAATGTACACTGGAGATGGCATTTAATTTCGTTGTACGAGGTGCATGACCATCAAGTAAACTAAAAATATTATGTCCCGCCTATCTTAATCATGCTCAGGTTTGACGGTGCACACCTCGTCCTTGAAAAGCAAAAAGGGAATGGCAGCCGGTGCGCAAAATTTGGCAGAAAGTTTGACCGTCGCATCTGGAGTTTGCCTCTTGGATCCCATCGCCCCGGAATGTTATCTGTACACCGTCGGGCCTGTTTGCAAACTCAGTTTCCAGGGCTGGTAAATTGCCGGCTAACCCCAGTTTCATCTTTTGGTTCTGCTGCAGGTTCTTCCCAGCCCTATCTGGGCTTGCGATTCACATCATTTGCTTGGCTGATTTTGGGGCAGAATTTCTTACCCCATGGACCAGTAGTGATTTTTAACTTATCTTCGCTACTGGTTTGGAACTGGGAGCGCGCGCGTGGCACTTCTGCACATGCGCAGAGTTTCGGTGATGACGTTCGGGCGGGTGGGCAGAGCCTCCTGCCACCGCCGCTACCAATTTGCCCGAACCGGAGTGAATCAGTAGAAATCCACCACTGTCATGGACGCTTCCTGGAGTTGCATGCATGGGCTTTACGCATGTCGTCATGCGTTTGCCATTGTCAAGCATTGTAGCGGTGGTCACAGATAGGTTTCGAAGGAGAATTTCTGGGAGGGCGGGGTGGAAGCCCCATAGGTGAGGAATCCACGAAGAGGAGCCATTTGTAAGTTGAAAAGCACATTCCAGAGTCAGAACTGAAGAAGTTTCTTGGATGAGAAGCGAAACGTCTTCAGGGAAAAAGAAAGAAAGTCATCTTTTGAAAAAGAAGGAGGAGGAGGAGGAGGAGGAGGAGGAGGAGGAGGAGGAGGAGGAGGAGGAGGAGGAGGAGGAGGAGGAGGAGGAGGAGGAGGAGGAGGAGAAGGAGAAGAAGAAGAAGAAGAAGAAGAAGAAGAAGAAGAAGAAGAAGAAGAAGAAGAAGAAGAAGAAGAAGAAGAAGAAGAAGAAGAAGAAGAAGAAGAAGAAGAAGAAGAAGAAGAAGAAAAAAAGCACTTTTGGGACTAGGATGACTGAGAATCTCCACAGACATTTATCCAGAAATTATTAGAAGAAATGTGTATGTGGTTTTATTTTTCTTCTTCTTCTTTGAAGTTTTTTGATTTTTATTTTTTTTAAATATCATAATCGGATAATAGTAGCAGCCCACGTTCTTGGGAAAGGCTCGATCGGTGAGCAAAACTGCCAAAATCCAGTCTGAACATCTGAACATAATACTCCCCAGACTTAACTACTGTCAATAAGAAAGATTATTGGGAAAAAAAATGGATAATGGATGCGGCGGTACATGGAGACAGCGGAAGGGAAGAGAGAAGAAACGACAAGAAGCTAACAAACTACAAAGACCTGCAAACAGAAATCGAACGCCTGTGGCAAAAGAAAGCAAAGACAGTGCTAATAGTCCTTGGGTGCCTGCGTTGCAACCCCAAACATTTGGAGCATCAATGACGCACCATTGGCATTGACAAAATCCCCATCGGTCAATTGCAGAAGGCAGCTTGAACTTGGGAACAGCTGACACCCTGGCCTTTAAAAACATCTGTCTCAAACAAAGAACATCTGGCTAGCTCAGGTCCTTGGGAAGGACTCAAGAGGCGGATGAAAATGCCAGATCTGTTCTGAACATCTGGCAGACTGCGCAACCAAGCATGCTAATAATAATAACAACAACAATAACACAACACCGTCAAACACAACAACAACAACAATAATAATAATACAACACTGTCAAACATCCAGATTTGCCTATCTCAGGTCCTTGGTAAGGACTCGATAGGTAGGAAAAAATGCCAGACCCAGTCTGGACATCTGGCTGACTGTCCGATGATCAATAATAATAATATTAGTAATAATTGATTAAACTTGAGCCCAAAATTTCTGTTGTTAAGTGAGCTTTGCCCCCCATTGTACAACCTTCCTTGCCACAGTCGTTAAATGAATCATTGCAATTGATAACCTGGGTAGTCCAAATAATGACCAAATAAGTAATAAAGGTAATGAAATAATTACCAAATAAGTTATAAAGATTGATTTATGGAAATGAAGGAGACCTTCACAACACATATCTCTGGAGAATTCTTGGGTGGGACGAGTCACATAACGTCACGGTGAAAGATAGACAAGCATCTCCAAAATTGGGTAACAAAAAACAACAACATTCTTGCTAGGTGGGCTTCTTATTGTCGTTGCTGTTGAGGTGCCCATGTCTGTGGACTATAAGTTGGGTGAGCCTCGAAACTTTGCAATGAAATAAACCAGAACGAAATTTGTATCACCTATTCCAGCCTTAACATACATAAGTGTTTTATGAACAGCGTATTGTCTGGGTCAATTTGCTGACATAATAGTATATAATATAATAATATACTAAACATAAGACATACAGTACATAGTAGTGTTTTCCCAATTTCTAATTTCTACTTCTATTGCCCAACCGTTGATAAAAATGAGTCCCATATTTGAAAATATTCTGTTATCTTCTTTATCTTTTATCTTTAACGTTTCATCTCCTTCCCACAATTCAATTGGCTTTCTGTCCCACCGCAAAAAAAAATATCGAGCTGTACGGGGAGTCCTCGACTTACAGCCGCACTTGCTAAGGGAAACTTTCGCTATCTGAATTCTGTCCCATTTTACGGCTTTTTCCTGCCACGGTTGTTGAGTGAATCACTGCGGTGGTGAAGGAAGTAACCCGGTTGTTAAGTGAATCCGGCTTGTCAGGAGACGATCGCGTGATCCCAGCAGACGGCAACTGTCATAAATAAGAGTCAGTTGCCAAGCCACCGAATTTTGATCACGTGACTGTCGGGAGGCTGCGGCGGTGTGAAAAAAAGTCCCCCTTTTTTTTCAACGTGGTCATAACTTTGAATGGTCGCTAAAAGAACCGTCGTAAGTGGGGGACAGTCTGTGGTTTCAATAGCGGACGCCCAAACTGGAAGAAGCTGCATTTTCTCCATCTGCAAAACTGGACCTGCCTTTCAAGAAAAGGGGAAAAAAAACGAGCGACTTTTGCCGTAAATACGAAGCCTGCAACGCCGTGATTATTCTATCAGCCGGGAAAGGTTTCGATTTCACCGGCCAACTGTCTTTTGTTGCGGGGTGTTGTTGATTTTTTTTTTTTGTCTCTCTGTGTGTGCGTGTGTGCTATAGCGCCGAAATATCTTCCTGAGCAAAAGAAGCAGCAGGATCGAAATCATGACTAAAAATAAATCCGTCGAGATTAAGCCGTTCTAATTCGACGAGGGGTTTTCGTGTTCTCCTGCCCACTTCTGCGTGTTTTGTTTTTATTTTTAAAAAAAGAGAACGAGACTTTGCGAGTCACGGAAAACGTAGATACTAGCATTAATTGCCATATATATATATATACATATATATATATATACTTATTGTCGTTGCTGTTGAGGTGCCCATGTCTGTGGACTATAAGTTGGGTGAGCCTCGAAACTTTGCAATGAAATAAACCAGAACGAAATTTGTATCACCTATTCCAGCCGATGTGTTCCTTGGCTAACCTTAGCATGCTTTACTTTGCGAGTCACAGAAAACGTAGATACTAGCATTAATTGCCATATATATATATATACATATACATATATATATTATATATGGTGGCAACACACACTAGAAACTGGATTATTTCGGAGGCAGCTGTGACGGTGAAACGGTGCTTTGCACAATATCACAGCAAGCCTCTGGATTAGGTATGTCACATAATACTCTGTTCAATAAAATTTTAAACGCTCTCATTAGCCAACAGAAGTTTCTACACCGAAAACAGCTGTACAGCTGTTAGGAATTGGCTCACGCGTACCCACACACACACACACACACATATACAGTCTGGCTTTGTGCACTGCAATCCTAGAGCGATCCTAACTTAAGCCAAGTTGTGCTGGGGAGGGGAAAATTCACACCAGACTCCCAGTGCTGAGTTCGGCTGCACAGATGTTCATCCAGAACTCTGCTTCGGCCGGCTTCTCGCAAGCTGGTGAAAGGAAGAGCTTGCCAAAAAAAAATAAAAATAATAAAAAGGCAAAAGGCAAAAGGAGAGAGCAAACGAAGCCACCGGCCCGGAATGTAAAGACAAGAGACGATGACGGGCGCGAGAAAGTGAGAAAATGGCAGAAAAACCAAACGAAATGCAAATATATATATATATATATCTGTTATGGCTACAGAGAAAATGTTGACGGAGAAGGGTGAAATTTTTTTGGGGGGCGAGCCTCTGCCCCCCCCAATTTGTTTTGATCTCAGGAATAAGGTTTCTGTTTCGTTGGCTGAAACTTTCTGATGTTCTTTTAAGGCTCTCTCAGCCGGGGGGGGGGGTCTTTCGGGAACCTTCCGTCGGTTCTCCTGGCATTTCTCGCGCCTTGGATGCCCTTACAATACAATTTTTATTTTCATCCCAACGCTGAGCCTTTTCACCCCCCTAACACCCGTTGTTAAAAAAAAAAAAAAAAAGACAGTGTAAAGCCATTTTTTCCCCCCCACCCTTAGGTCACTCAAAATCCTCAAAAGGTCACGGAGGAAAGGATCTGTGGATTCTGCCCTTAAAGGAAATATTCTGAACCCACTTTGACCCTCCAAGACTTTTCCAAGAAGTCGGGGCGGGAAGAAGAAGAAATTGAATCCCCCAATTACATAAGCTCACAGAAGCCTTGGGTAGGTCTCCTTGCCACCCCGCCTTCCTGCTTTCCTTCCTTCCTTCCTTCCTTCCTTCCTTCCTTCCTTCCTTCCTTCCTTCCTTCCTTCCTCACCTTCATTTTCCTTACTTCTCACTCATTTTTCCTTCCTTCTCCCTCCCTCCCTCCTTCCTTCCTTTCTTCTTTTCCTCTCCTTCATTTTCCTTTCTTTTTTTCTTACTCCTCACTCATTTTTCCTTCCTTCCCCTTCCTTCCTTCCTTCCTTCCTCTCCTTCATTTTCCTTCCTTTTTTCTTCCCCCTTATTCATGTTTCCTTCCTTTCTTCCTCTCCTTCATTTTCCTTTCTTTTTTCCTTACTTCTCACTCATTTTTCCTTTCTTCCTTCCTTCCTTCCTTCCTTCCCTCCTCTCCATTTTCCTTTTTTTTCTTACTTCTCACTCATTTTTCCTTCCTTTCTTCTCTCTCCCTCCTTCCTTCTTTTCCTCTCCTTCATTTTCCTTTCTTTTTCTTACTTTTCACTCATTTTTCCTTCCTTCCTTTCTCTTTTTCTTTCTTTCTTCCTTTCTTTTTCTTTCTTTTCTTCCTTCCTTCCTTCCCTCCTCTCCTTCATTTCCCTTTCTTTTTTTCTTACTTCTCACTCATTTTTCCTTCCTTCCCCTTTCTTCCTTCCTTCCTTCCTTCACTTCCTTTTCTTTCTTTCTTTCTTTCTTTCTTTCTTTCTTTTTTTTCTTTCTTTCATTCATTCTTTCTCTTCCTTCCTTCCTTCCTTCCTTCACTTTCTTTTCTTTCTTTCTCTTTCTTTCTTTCTTCCTTCCTTCCTTTCTTCCTTTCTCATTATTAAGTCTTTTCTATTTACTTCCTGCCTCGATAAGATCTTAATCGCAGCCCCCCGAATTATCCCCAATGACATTTATCAACCCTAGTCATCTTTTCTTCGCCGGGGCTCCGGCTGACTGGCTAAGGTTGTTATCCACCCTTTTCCTTTCAATGGAAGTTAATTTCGAGAGCCCTGATCTATCTTGCTGGGCTAACTGTGTCCCGCCAGCCTTCCTTTTGAAAAGACAGGCTGGGGAGTGAATTATAGCGGTCTTGTCCACTGATTGTGTTCCAGAGGGAAAGAGAATAGGAAGTCAGTGTGTTACTCCGACGCGGCGCTGAGTCCTTTTCAGGCCGTGAAGAAGGAAAGATTAAATCTGACCCAGCGGCTGACAAGGGAGGTTTGTCTTGCTAGACAAAAAAAAAATAAAATAATAAAATAAAAATAAAAATAAAATAAGCCCGAGCGATACCTGAATAGAGGCGAACTTTTAAGGTCTCAAAAGATGAGGTCGTATTTACAAGCGATCAGCCGACCTTCCCTTTTAACCTCCAATCTCAATTGACATGATCTCAGGGGGCTCTTTCTTCCCACCTCTCCCACCCACCCCCCAAAAAACCAACCCTTCGAGTCCCTGGTTTCTTTGGCCCAGATTCTTTCTCCAATTTTTGTCTCCCCTGCAGAACATCCCTTGAAA
The DNA here is from genome assembly GCF_029215685.1 of Pituophis catenifer annectens. Classification (NCBI taxonomy): domain Eukaryota; kingdom Metazoa; phylum Chordata; class Lepidosauria; order Squamata; family Colubridae; genus Pituophis; species Pituophis catenifer. The sequence continues at coordinate 2,311,315 of NW_027256898.1, read as the reverse complement.
ATGTGGCATATATTTGGTTCTCGTGGGTCGTGGGAGCTCCGGTTCGGCTTGGCCGGGTGGAGACACATGTTTTTGAGCTCCGGGGGCGGACGAAAAGAAAAAAAAAAAAGGAAAAAAAAAACCAGAGGCGAAGCTGACTTTGAGGCATAATTTCACTGTCAGCCGCCCTGGTTTTCATGCTGGCCTCGCCATGCAGCTGGTACCATCTGGGAAATAATAACGATAACTCCTAATCGTTTTGTGGTATTCCACAAGAAGGCCTCCCAAGTTGATGCCTTCCCTGCTTTCCTCTCTTCCACCCCCCGGACAATGCCTGGAGAGCAGGAGAGGGTTTTTTTTTTTCAAATTATATGGGTTTGCCCCAATGTTCCCAAAGGAACAAGCCAGGGATTGGCCCACCGATCGATAAACCGGAGTTGTGTTCTAATAGCGATCAATGGTTCGCTCCTCGATCGGGCCTCCTCGTCCTTTCTCTGCTCTGATTTAGGCTGGCTTCATTCTCCATTCAGTGTTGTTGTTGTTTTTTTTCCAAAATCAACCCCGTCCCACCCTTCGTCTGAGAAATCATTCAGGCAAGGGTGCTGTTTTCAAATCCTGTCGCAGAGTTGGCAACTCGGGTGAAAATTAGCAGGGGAAAAAATGCCGGGCGGGGGGGGGGGTATGCAGAGGTTGTATTCAGCCGGTTCGGCGGCGACTGAGGGTGAGCCTGCCCACCTGCCCCAGCGTAATGCCGTCTTATTTAGCCACCTTTTCGAGGCCAGGCGTATGCTGGGAAGGCGCGCGCATGAAGCGAGTGTGTGCACGCGTGGCGAACCGGTGGTAATGATGAATTACTGCTGGGGGGATGAATGGGGAAGAGTTACTCTCTCAATTGTTTTAAAGCAGGGGCATCAAGCTCAAGGCTCAGGGCTGGATCCAGTCCACGGGATGCTGAGATCTGGCCCACGGTGCCACCCTGGAAACAGCGAAGGACCGGCCCGTGGTGCCTCTGCCAGCGAAAACGGCGCTCGGGAGTGCTGCACACGGCCCTCTTGAGCTCCGTTTTCACTGGCAGATGGTTGCAGGAGGCCGTCGCAGCCGAAAACGGAGCTCGGGAGCCCGTTTTCACTGGAAGAATTCTTGGGCCACCACAGGTGCCCCCCAACACGAGTGACACACCCACCCCGGCCCCCCAAGGTCAAACACAACCCCTGATGCGGCCCTCAATGAAATCGAGTTTGACACCCCCTGTTTTAAAGCATTGGGCTGTTGTTGTTTTTTTTTTCAATTTGAGCAACTCTGAAGTTGGGTGGACTTCAACTCCCAGAATTCCCCAGCCAATCAACTTGGGGAGCTGAGCAAAGCGGAGACAGAGTGATGGAATCAAGGGCAGAGGTGGTATTCAGCCAGTTTGGATGGTGGTATTCAGCCGGTTCGGATCGGTTGGCCCGAACCGATAGTGGAGATCGCAGGTAGGCCTTGCGCCCACTAAGCCCGGCTCCCAAGTCGTGCTATTTAAGGTATGTTTTCAAGGCCTGGTGGAGGCTCGGAAAGCACACGAGCGAGCAAAACACACGCATGGAAGGCCGGGCACATGCGCAGACAACGCATGAGTGTACACACACGAAGCGAGCGTGTGCGCACATGGCGAACCAATGGTAAAGATAAGTGAAACCCACCCCTATCTTGCACAACCGTTTGTCTGGGCTGGGATAGGCAGGGTCTCCTGCTCGAGCAGGAGGTTGGGCTAGAGGACCTCTAAGGCCCCCTTTCAACTCAGTTCTTCTGTCCTGGAACAGAATAACTGGGCTGCCCCTTTTGAAGCAATTGAAGCGAAATTGGATCGCGAAGAGCGACGACGGTTTTGCCAGAAACAAAAGCGAAGGCTGCTTTTCACTGCTTTCCTTTCCACCGGCTCAGCCTTTTTGGCAACTAAACACCCTGTCTCTTAAAATCTAAATACGCGCTCTTTTCGCCCCCGCTGTTTAATAATTTTCATTTTATGATCAAGGGTGTCTCGCAGCTGCCTCTGTTGGGAGGTCGAAGCTCGTTTTGCCCCAGCTCTCTGGACCGAGGTTACAGAGCTGGGCCTTTGCAGATGTTTTAAGAAGTTCAAACATCTTTTAATAACCTCGTAAGTGGACAGTGGTATGTTTTGTTTTGTTTTTTTTAAAAAAAGAAAAAAATTAAAAAAAATTCCCCAGGGTTAAAGCTATTTGTGAAGGCAGACTATTAGTACAGGGGCCATGCCAAACAATTAGCTAAGGACCCAACTCAGTAAGAAATGCATTTTTTTCTTTTCCCGCTGCAACTTTTTTCCTTCTTTTTTACAGAAGGTCCAATTTATGTCATGCTAAATATATCCGTTGGCTGGCCTGCGTTCCTACAGGCCTGGTTTCGTCGGGGATGAGCAAATATTCGAAAAATCTGAAAGCCTTAAAACCGTGTCACATGCGCCCAAAAGTCTCCGTAATCGGCCTTAACATTTGTTGTTTTTCTTTTAAGGAAAGGGGAAAAAAAAAAAAAGAAAGAAAGAAAGAAAGAGGGGGAAAAAAAGATGAAACAGTGAGTGTGGGAAAAAAGCGGCTCGCATTTTTAAATCGGCCCACCATGGTGGATTTTTTTCCCCCCTCTCCAACTGTAGAATTGTAAGGAACATTTTTCCTCCCAGCGATGCTGTGACACTTGTTCTAAAAGGACTTTTTTTTAAAAAAAAAAAAAACTTCCTAAAGGCCTCCGAAACCTGCGACTAAACTCTTGAGTTTTTTAATGCAAGCCATTATGCCAAGGATATATAACGAAAAAGCACCTGTATATAGGATAGTCAATATTATTATTATTATTATTATTATTATTATTATTATTATTATTATTATTATTATTATTATTATTGTGTTTTCCCAAAAATAAGACCGGGTCTTATATTAATTTTTGCTCCAAAAGATGCATTAGGGCTTATTTTCTGGTTAGGTCTTATTTTGGGGGAAATGTGGTACTAAATGCATCCATCTGGTTGACGATCTTAACTGGGGCTTATTTTGGGGTAGGGCTTATATTACGAGCATCCTGAAAAATCATGCTAGGGCTTATTTTCTGGTTGGGGTCTTATTTTCAGGGAAATACGGTACTAAATACATCCATCCTGCTGAGGATCTTAATTGGGGTTTATTTTGGGGATAGGGCTTATATTACGAGCATCCTGAAAAATCATGCTAGGGCTTATTTTCTGGTTGGGTCTTATTTTCAGGGAAATATGGTACTAAATGCACCCATCTGGCTGAGGATCTTAACTGGGGCTTATTTTGGGGGGTAGGGCTTATATTACGAGCATCCTGAAAAATCATGCTAGGGCTTATTTTCCGGTTGGGTCTTATTTTCGGGGAAACAGGGTATTATTTTTTCTTTAAGCTCAGTTCTTTCCGCAGGGGTAGCTTCTTTGTTATAACAGAACAAAACAAAACTGTAAGTTCCTTGGATTCAGGCACAAGATTGTTTTCTGTTGCTGGAAGGTGATAAATGCTACTGTATAGTGAAGAAATGTGATTTTCGCCTGGCAAGTTGTGGTAGAGGGGCCGACACAGATCACCTCCTACAAATGACCCCTTTTGCAGAAAAGCACTTTATTTGAAGGATTTTCTGTCCAGATCCCCAGCTCATTTTGCTCGAGAGAAAGGACCCCAAAGGAATACCCGTGTTTCCCCAAAAATAAGACCAGCTCTTATATTAATTTGTGCTCCAAAAGATGCATTAGGGCTTATTTTCTGGTTTTGGGGAAAATGTGGTACTAAATGCACCCATCTGGCTGACAATCTTAACTGGGGCTTATTTTGGGGGGTAGGGCTTATATTACAAACATCCTGAAAAATCATCCTAGGATTTATTATCCGGTTGGGTCTTATTTTCAGGAAAACAGGGTATTTAAACTTCTCTTGCAAAAATATCTCCCTTTGGCCTGTTTGGACTACAATTCCCATCGTGCCTGGCCATGAAATAGGACTGGAGAGGAAAACAGGGGTAGGCTAGTTAGGCGATTCATCTTTCAAATGTAAGGACTGGTGGGGAAAGGGGGACCAAGGTATTTGTTGCTGGTTCGAGGAATGGAACCAATCACTAAATAATTTAGCAGGGGGAAAAGAATAAGCCTAATTTTACTTGTTTTTTTCTTATAAGCTGCTTTTTTCACCGGAAGCCAAGAAGGATTTTTGCACTATCGTTTACTATTTTGCTAAACTAATAAAAATTATAATAACAATAAAACGATTATGGTAGTGCTATGGTTTAGGTAGTTTTATTCCCCCAATTCTACAGTGCTCTGGATGATACCCATCTCCGTGTTATCTTCACAATAATGCTGTGGAATCGCCAGAGTCCTAGAATGGGACTTTAGAGGTCATTTAGTCCAACCTCCTGGTCAGGGCAAGCGAGACCCACAAGGGCAGGGTTTCTCTTCCCCTGGCAATTTTAAAATGTGTGGACTTCAACTCCCAGAATTCCCCAGCCAGCCTACAACACACATCCCCGTTCTCAGTTTACTGCAAATATATATGAGATAAATGGAAGAAAAAACAGCATAAAAATCTCCCATGGGATAGACACAGTGCATTGTATCTTAGTCTTCTTTGGCCATGCTTGTTAAACAATCTCTAGATTTACCGATTTAAGTTTACAGATTAACAAGAGTCGGAAGGGACCTTGTAGGTCATCTAGTCTAACCCCCCGCCGAAGCAGGAGACCCTACACCATTTCTGACCGATGGCAGTCCAGTCTCTTCTTGAAAGCCTCCAGGGATGAAGCTCCCACAACTTCTGAAGGCAACTTCTTTTCCATAGGTTGATGGTTCTCACTGTTAGAAAATTCCTCCTTATTTCCAGGTTGAAACTCTCCTTGGTCAGTTTCCATCCATGATTCCTTGTCTGGCCTTGGAAAATAGCTTGACCCCCTTCCTCCTCTCTGGGGCAGCCCCATAAATAATGGAAGATGCTATCCTGTCTCCCCTGGTCCTTCTCTTCACTAGATTAGCCTGTTCCTGCAACCGTTCATCGTATCTTTGAGCCTCCAGTCCCCACATCATCCTAGTTGCTCTTCTCTGCACTCTTTCCAGAGTCTCAACATCTTTTTTTAAAGTGTGGTGACCAAGACTGGATGCAGGACTCTAGGTGTGGCCTTACTAAGGGCTTTATAGAGTGGTATTAGTACCTCCCTTGATCTCGTTGCGACATCTCAGCCCAGGACGAGGACTGTCGTGAAGAAAGAGAGGTAAAATATACCTTTCACCGCTCCCAAAATGACAATTCTTGGCAAGGGGCACTCTGCTCATGCTCGAGGCACCGTTGCCTGGTGGGCCCCCTAGAGGTCCAAAGCCCTGGCCCCTTGAAGAAAACCAGGTTTTTCATTAAGGTAAAGGTTCCCCTCACACATATGTGCTAGTCGTTCCTGACCCTAGGGGGCGGTGCTCATCTCCGTTTCAAAGCCGAAGAGCCAGCGCTGTCCGACGACGTCTCCGTGGTCATGTGGCCGGCGTGACTCAACGCCAAAGGGGCACGGAACGCTGTTCCCTTCCCACCAAAGGGGGTCCCTATTTTTCTACTTGCATTTTTTACGTGCTTTCGAACTGCTAGGTTGGCAGAAGCTGGGACAAGTCATGGGAGCTCACCCCGTTACGCAGCACTAGGGATTCGAACCGCCGAACTGCCGACCTTTCGATCGACAAGCCCAGCGCCTTAGCCACTGAGCCACCGTGTCCCATATAGGTTTTTGATTAGGGAGATGGTTTAACTCGTTGCTGGTCTACTAAACCGCTTAAGCCGTTGATCAGGGTGCCATTCGTTTGAGCAGGCAAGAATGCCGCGAGGCCGAACCCGCCGAATTTTTGCCCCAGGAATGCGGCTCGAGAAGCCGCCCAGCTTTCCATTCATTTGAGAACGGTCATAAGGCAAGGATTGGGACAAGCGTTCGGGGGGTAGCATCTGATCAGACGGCCTGGGAACAAAGAATCCCAAAGGAGCTTGCGGGCTAATCCTTCCGGGAGTGGAGGAGGAGGAGGAGGAGGAGGAGGAGGAGGAGAGGGGGGAGAGAGATCTGACCCCAATTCTCCAACTTGAGTTAAAAAGAGCTTTGGATCTTGAGGTTGACTCCTTCCTTTTCAAGGATTTCCCTGGTTGGAAAGATGGTGGATTCTGTAGTTCTATTTCTTGGCATTCTTCAACTCTATTTCCCAGCATTCCTCGGTTCTATTTCCCAGCATTCCTCATTTTGGGCCATCAATTCTCGAACCCTTCCGCAATTAAGACATGTGGGTTTCAATATTTCCCAGAATCTTCTAACTCTGGATTCCGTTAGGGACCGTTCAAAGTTACAACGGCACTGAAAAAAACCATGACTCACGACCATATTTCACACTTAACGACCGTTGCAGCATCCCTACATCCGGATGCTTGATGGATGACTCACATTTATGACAGTCGCGATGTTCCCCCCCGGAGTGACGTGATTCCCCCTTTCGCAGGCCTTCTGACAACCGGGAGAAACCAGGTTTGCTTAACAACCATGGGACTGCGACGAGCCACGGAACAAATGGCGAGGGGGGGGGGAGAAAAGTCGTAAAACAGGCCAAAAACTCACTTTGCAGCTTTCTCCCTTAAGAACCGAAAGATTGGGCTCAATTGTGGTCGCAGGTTGAGGACTACCTGTCCTCAGATTCTTGGGGAGAACTCAAGCTTTTTGAGCTGTCTGGATCTCCTGACTTTCTTGACATCTTGGCCAGGGGTGGGGGTTGGACTAGAGGACCTCCGAGGTCCCTAGGATTCTACACGGGAGGACGGACAATCCCGATTATAGTAGGCCTAAATTCCCTGCATCACAGAATCACATCCTTGCTATCCAACAGTTTAATGCTACCCTGTGCAGGTGAAGAGAAGGACCAGGGGAGACAGGAGAGCATCTTCCAATATTCGAGGGGCTGCCCCAGAGAGGAGGAAGGGGGGTCAAGCTACTTTCCAAGACACCCAAAGGCCCGACAAGGAACAATGGATGGAAACTGACCAAGGAGAGATTCAATCTGGAAATAAGGAGGAATTTTCTGACATTGAGAACAATCCACCGATGGAACAGAAGTTGCCTTCGGAAGTTGTGGGAGCTTCATCTCTGGAGGCTTTTGAGAAGAGACTGGACTGCCATCTGTCAGAAATGGTGTAGGGTCTCCTGCTCGGGCAGAGGGGGGTTGGACTAGATGACCTCCAAGGTCCCTTCCGACTCTGTTAATCTGTTAAAAAGGTCCAGCCTGAAAGGACAGGCCAGGGTTACCTGCCTATCTCAAAGGCAATTCGCTTTCGGGTCTCCGGACGTGACCACAGGAGGACCCCGGAGGCTCCTTCCTCCGTGCCGTGTGTCAGGTGCTTTTCTCTTTGACAGGCTGCCCGCCTCCTCCCGAAGCCATCGAAACTTCGATGGGCTGGGCGATGCCCTCCATGCGCCGCGGCGACGTTTTGAAAGTGGGGTATCAAACAAAAAAAACAAAAACAAAAACAAAAAAAGAAAGAAGAAAGAAGAAAGAAAGAAAGAAAGAAAGAAAGAAAGAAAGAAAGAAAGAAAGAAAGAAAGAAAGAAAGAAAGAAAGAAAGAAAGAAAGAAAGAAAGAAAGGGGGAAAAAAGACGGAAGGAAGCTTGGGCGTGCATAATTTATCGCCTTTTCTTACACCCAATTTTGATAACGGAAGAAAGTAGGAGGAGGAGGAAGAAGAAGGAGGAGGAGGAAGTAGAAGAGAAGAAAGAGAAGGAGGAGGAGGAGGAGGAAGAGGGACAAAGGAGGAGGAGGAGGAGAGGAGGAGGAGGAGGAAGTAGAAGAGGAGGAGAAAGAGGAGGAGGAGATGGAGAAGGAGGGAGGGAGGAAGAAGGAAGGAAAGGAGAAGGAGAAGGAGGAGAAGGAGAAAAGGAAGAATGAGTAGGAAGGAAGGAGGAGGAGGAGGAGAAGGAGGAGAAGGAGAAGGAGAAGGAGGAGGAGGAGGAGAAGTTGTTGTTGTTGTTGTTGAAGTTCTTCCCCCGGTTGCTGTCGTTTTATGACACAATGAGTTATCGGAGTCTCTTTCATCCGCTTCCTGCCATGTCTCTCTTTCAGGCAATTTTCAGGCTAATTATATTAAGTCGGCCAGCAGGTGTAGCCCACTTGTTGCAAGAAAAGAAAACCAGTTGGTTTCAATGACGGAGAAGGCGAGAACAGCCATGTTTACCCTGTGATGCGATCTGGGGAGTGGCGCGGAAAGATCCTTTAAGTCCCGGGGAAAGGGGTGGGCCTTCCTCACACTCCCCCATCCCTTCTTTTTTTTTTAAATCTCCTTCCAAAACTGAAAGGGGGGAAAAAACTTGCTTAATCCATCAATCGTTCAGGATTTAGGTTCCCAACCAGTGCCGTACAGTTTTTCTGTTTCTGCAAAAATCCATTTTTTTTTATAAAATGGAGCTCTTTGCTTTCTTCTTCTTCTTCTTCTTCCTCCTCTTCCTCCTCTCCTTCTCCTTCTCCTTCTTCTCCTTCTTCCTCCTCTCCTTCTCCTTCTCCTTCTCCTTCTCCTTCTTCTTCTTCTTCTTCCTCCTCTTCCTCCTCTCCTTCTCCTTCTCCTTCTCCTTCTTCTTCCTCCTCTCCTTCTCCTTCTCCTTCTCCTTCTCCTTCTCCTTCTCCTTCTCCTTCTTCTTCTTCTTCTTCCTCCTCTCCTTCTCCTTCTCCTTCTTCTCCTTCTTCCTCCTCTCCTTCTCCTTCTCCTTCTCCTTCTCCTTCTCCTTCTCCTTTTCCTTCTTCTTCTTCTTCTTCCTCCTCTTCCTCCTCTCCTTCTCCTTCTCCTTCTCCTTCTTCTTCTTCTCCTCCTCTTCGTCTCCTCCTCTTCCTCTACCTCTTCTCTTCCTCCTCTCCTTCTCCTTCTTCTTCTCCTCCTCTTCATCTCCTCCTCTTCCTCTTTCTCTACCTCTTCTTCCTCCTCTTCCTCCTCTCCTTCTCCTTCTCCTACTCCTTCTCCTCCTCTTCGTCTCCTCCTCTTCCTCTACCTCTTCTCTTCCTCCTCTCCTTCTCCTTCTTCTTCTCCTCCTCTTCGTCTCCTCCTCTTCCTCTTCGTCGTCCTCCTCCTCCTCCTCTCCTCCTCCTCCTCCTCCTCCTCCAAATGCAATTTCATTTTGGGCTGCCTTCTTTTACATTTACGTTTAAACATAGCTGGGTTTCACATAATTTTACTACCGGTTCGCCGCGCACCGAAAATGTGAGCTCACGCTCACCCCCTTCCGCACATGCGCTTTGCTCACGCACGTGCCTTGCACGCGGCTTTAAAAAACGTGGCTAAATAGAACAGCATAGCACCGGGGCGGGGGGGTGGCGGCACCCGCAGGTCCCCACAAGCGGCTCGCCCAAACCGATCCGAACCGGCTGAATACCACCACTGCCTGTATCTGTCGAGACAAAATATTCACTAGCCAGAATTGTAAGCTTGGGAAGGCGGGGCTTTGGAGAAGGTAGGCGGGGCCTCAGAAATAAAGGGCGGAGCCTCAGAGTCAGCTCGCCCAAACCGATCCGAACCGGCTGAATACCACCACTGCCTGTATCTGTCGTGACGAAATATTCACTAGCCAGAATTGTAAGCTTGGGAAGGCGGGGCTTTGGAGAAGGTAGGCGGGGCCTCAGAAATAAGGGGCGGAGCCTCAGAGTCCAGGAACGGAAAGAATAAAAGTCAATTAGTTAGAGGACAGAAGATAGGAAAAGACCGTGACCTAATGCAAAATGGATGGGATTGAGCCAAGCAGAAATTAATCTGTCTTCTTGTCCTGATATCATACATCTTCTGCCCTCCCCTTTCTCAACCGTGATTCAAGAGTGGGGGGTAGGAGCTAATATTCTGAAACTTGATCCTCGGTATGGAATCGGGCCAAACTTAACTTTTGACACACGCACAATGCTTTCTTTTGTGGTACCTCGCTGCAAATTTTATTTCCTGACAAACGAGCGGGCTGATGGAAGGACACACCGAGCCTATTTCGGCGTTGGAAAAATTAAAGATCAACCCAACTCCACCCACCCACTCACCCCCGTCCCAAAAAAAATCAACCGAATGGCTTGGATTTATATCTGCCGGGGTGTCAGCTTGGGACCAAAACTGGAACGGTTGGGTCCTGCAAACGCAAACTCCTTTTCTTAATCGCAATTCTGATCTCAATTTTAACAACACTCTGCCCTTGCTATTGAGGATTGCGTGGATGTCTTGCAAGCCCTGGTTTGTTGAGACGGCGGGATAATAAACCACAATAGCCTGGGCTTGTACAAGAAGCCACCTTGCAAAGGCTGGCTTTACCCTACGCCCAACCACCTCAAAGTCGAGCGACCGACGTGAAGCCGATGAACTTGCGCTGAAATGAGTCTGAATTCGGTTTGAAGGTTGCAATATTTGAGGGGCTGCCACAAAGGGAGAGGGGGGGGTTCCACCTATTCTTCAAAGCACCCCAAGCAGGACAAGAAGCAACGGAGAAGATGATGCAACGGCATATTGATCTTAAAACCTGAACTATTCCTGTTGGGGATTTTACCAGAAACTTATAGTAAAGAAAATGTATATTTGATTGTTCGTGTAATAACTGCAGCTAGAATAGTATTTGCACAAAATTGGAAAAGGTGAAGAGACTCCTACAGATGAAAATGTGATTAACCATTGCTGTGTGAAAAAAAAAACAATGGCTACCAACCTGCCTTCCATGGAGGACCTGTCTACTGCACGAGTCAAAAAGAGGGCTGGGAAAATATTTGCAGACCCCTCGCATCCTGGACATAAACTGGTTCAACTCCTATCCTCAAAACATCGCTATGGAGCACTGCACACCAGAACAACTAGACACAAGAACAATTTTTCCCCCAAATGCCATCACTCTGCTAAACAAATCATTCCCTCCACACTGTCAAACTATTTATTAAGTCTGCACTACTATTAAACTTCTCATCGTTCCCACCACCCATCTCCTCCCACTTATGACTGTATGACTGTAATTTTGTTGCTTGTATCATTGGTACCCTACGACTATCATTAAGTGTTGTACCTTATGATTCTGGATGAACGTATCTTTTCTTTTATGTACACCGAGAGCTTATGCACCAAAGACAAATTCCTTGTGTGTCCAATCACACTTGGCCAATAAAAAATTCAATTCAATTCAATTCAATTCTACTCTACTCTACTCTACTCTACTCTACTCTACTCTACTCTACTCTACTCTACTCTACTCTACTCTACTCTACTCTACTCTACTCCACTCCACTCCACTCCACTCCACTCCACTCCACTCCACTCCACTCCACTCCACTCCACTCCACTCTATTCAGAAAATATTAGAATGTGCAGAAATGAATAGATTAACACTGGCAATTAAAGGAAAGGAAGAATCTGATTATTATAATATAGGGGAGTTATTTTATCAATGGTTAGAGAATAAATAGAGAAAGCAATGTATTGTGAAGTTAAATAAGTTAAGAAGATAAATGTTACAACAATAGGTATGTTAAGTATTAGTATTAATATAAGAATAGGTACAAATAATGAATATGGTGGTACGTTTTAACTGTTATGACACCAAAAAATTGTACCCAGACGGCACACCGTTTAATGAAATGTTTGTATTAAAAGAAAATAAAACTTTAAAAAAAAAAAAAAAGCAACGGATGGAAACTCATCAAGGAGAGAAACAACCTGGAACTAAGGAGGAATTTCCTGATAGTAAGGACAATTAGCCAGTGGAATGCCTTGCCACCAGAATTTGTGTTTTGTTTTTTTTTAAAGAGAGATTGGACACCCATTGGTCTGAAATTGTATAGGGTCTCCTGCCTGAGCCGGGGGTTAGACTAGAAGACCTCCAAGGTCCCTTCCATCTCTTCTGTATAAAATACCGCTCAAAGTACATGATTAGGGGACCGGAGGCTAAAACATACGAAGAACGGTTGCAGGAATTGGGTGTGTCTGGTCTGGTGAAGAGAAGGACCAGGTGTGACATGTCATTGGAGTCTTCCAATATTTGAAGGGCTGGCCCAGAGAGGAGGAAGGGAGTCGAGCTATGTTCCAAGGCACCCGAAGGCAGCCCGGATCTAACCATTAGTCAGTGCTGCCTCTCTTTATACGTAACAGGACTCGTATCCCACTTGTTTCGCTATCTGGCTACACCAGCATCCCTTTTTTTTAAAAAAAAAAAATCTCAATTAGGTTCATCCAAAACACGAGGTTCGCCGTGAACTTGTCAACTCAAATTCTAAAAAGGGGACGTTTTCCGTCCCGATAATCCCGTTTCTGTTTGTCATGGGGCCAGCTCTCCTCTGAGCCCCATCAGGTTGTTGGCTCTGATGACTCATTCAGTCACAAAACCACCACAAGGGGTGAACGACGGTTACTACTACTACTACTACTACTACTACTACTACTTCTCCTTCTTCTCCTGTTCCTCCTTCTTTTCCTTCTCCTCCCCCTTCTCCTCCTCTTTCTCCTCCTGCTCCTTCTCATCTTCCCCCTGCTCCTCCTTCTTCTTCGCCTTCTTCTCCTGCTCCTCTTTCTCCTTCTTCTCCCACTCCTCTTCCTCCTACTTGCTATTCCTCCTTGCTACTACTACTATTACTTCTTCTCCTCCTTCTTCTTCTCCTCCTCCTTTCTCTTCCTCCTTCTCTTCCTCCTCCTTCTTCTCCCCTCTTTCTTCTTCTCCTCCTCCTCCTCCTCCTTCTCTTCCTCCTCCTTCTTCTCCCCCTTTCTCCCCTCTTCCTCCTCCTGCTCTTCCTCCTTCTTTTCTTCCTCCTCCTCCTTTTCTTTCTTCTTCTTCTTCTTTCTCCTCCTCCTCCTCCTCCCCCCCTATATATGACAGGTTAGTTACTTTAATATTAGAGATAGTCTTGCTGTAATAAAAATGGCAATTTGCAGGTTCGTTTTCCTCTGTTGTCTAATTTTATGTGGGTCAAATAACTGCTAATGTATTCTTCTGCAGCTTACTTCTGGTCTTAGGCCTGGCCCAACATCCGGAGACTCCCTTCCGATCTATCTATCTATCTATCTATCTATCTATCTATCTATCTATCTACCTACCTACCTACCTACCTACCTACCTACCTACCTACCTACCTATCTACACACACACACACAGATCCCCAGGCTTCAAGATTTGCACCTCGTCCCTTCCTCCTGCCCTCCCCACCCCCACCCCTTGTTTGTGAAGGTGCCCAGGACAGGAACTCACTTTTTAAAAAAGAAAAAGAGGGCTCTACCCTTGTGTCCTAACAGCCCATTCAAGATAGATAAGCCCCTTTAGAAATGAAAGGGAATTTAATTCAGTGTTTGAGTGACAGAAGGAAGATTTATCCGCTGGCCAGACAATACAGCTTTTGCAGCTTTAATCTACGCCAGACAATGGGCTGATTTCTCCGGCCTCGTCTTGGGCTTTTCCCACGATGGTCAATGATTAAGCAGGTCCTTCATTGGACGGAAGCCATCATCTCCCCTTGAAGAGGGCTTGCCTTGCGCCCACAGTCAAGGCTCAAGGTGGGAGAAGAGGGAAGAGTTAAGACGGGATGGCTCTGCAGGCTAGACAGAGAGACAGAGAGAGTGTGCGAAAGAGAGAGAGAGAGAGAGAGAGAGAGAGAGAGAGAGAGAGCAAAAGAGAGAGTGTGTGTGAAGAGAGAGAGAGACAGAAAGAGAAAGAGACAGAGAGAGTGAAAGAAAGAGACAGAGATAGAGTGTGAAAGAGAGAGACAGAAAGATAAAGAGACAGAGAGAGAGAGAGTGAAAAAGAGACAGAGAGAATGAGAGTGAGAGAGAAAGAGAGAGAAGGAGACAAAGAGACAGTGAGAAAGAGAGTGAAAGAGAGAGTGAAAGAGAGAGAGAGAAGAGAGAGAGCGAAAGAGAGAGAAGAGACAGGGAGACAAAGTGAGCGAAAGAGAGAGAGAGCGATAGAAAGAGAGAGCAAAAGAGAGAGAGTGTTGAAGAGAGAGAGACAGAAAGAAAAAGAGACAGAGAGAGAGTGAAAGAGACAGAGATAGAGTGTGAAAGAGAGAGAGAGGAAGAAAAAGAGACAGAGAGAGAGAGAGTGAAAGAGAGACAGAGAGAATGAGAGTGAGAGAGAAAGAGAGAGAAAGAGACAAAGAGACAGTGAGAGAGAGAGCGAAAGAGAGAGAAAGAGACAGGGAGACAAAGTGAGCGAAAGAGAGAGAGCGATGGAGAGAAAGAGACAGAGAGAGTGAAAGAGAGAGGGACAGAGAGAGAGTGAAAGAGAGATAGAGAGAACAAAAGAGAGTGAAAGAGAGAGAGAGAAATGGAGAGAGAGAAACAGAGAGACAGAGAAAGAGACAATGAGACAGTGAGAGAGCAAAAGAGAGAGCAAGAGAACGAACGAGTGTAAGAGTGAAAGAGAGAGAGAAAGAGAGATGGAGAAACAGAGAGAAACAGAGAGTGTGTGTGTGTGTGTGTGTGAGAGAGAGAGAGAGAGACAGAGAGCGAAAGAGAGAGAATGAGACAGTGAGAGAGCAAAAGAGAGAGAGAACGAGAGTGAAAGAGTGAGAGAGAGATGGAGAAAGAGAGAGAGAAACAGAGAGGCAGAGAGAGAGAGTGAGGAGAGAGAGAGAGAGGAGAATGAGACAGTGAGATAGAGAGCAAAAGAGAGAGTGAAAGAGAGTGAAAGAGAGAGAGAGAGAACAAAAGAGTGTGAAAGAGAGAGAGAGAGAGAGAGAGTGAGAGAGGAGAGAGAGAGAGAGAGAAGAGAGAGAGAGAGAGAGAGAGAGAGACATTCCTCAGCCCAGAGAGAAGCCAACTTGATCTTGAAACAGAAACTGGTGCCCTGGAGAGGAAGTGGGGATGGGGGGGTCGACCTTCCCCGGCCCCTCGTGGTTGGTCCAGGAGCCCCAGAGCTGTTGAAGGGCCATAGCTAAATCAACTTGACAGTGTGTTGGAAAGGGCTCCGGCTTTGGGAAAAAAGTCGTCTTTCCCTTCTGATGCTTTTTTCTGGGTGGCTTCGGGATGTCATTTGTGGGGGGGGGGAGGGGAGGTTTCGGGGGTGGGGGGGGGGTTTGAGTAGATTGCTCCAAAGTGTTATGACGGGGAGGGGGTCCTCCTTGGACTGCTGCTGTTTCCTGGTGGGAAAAGTTCTTCAGCTGGGATAGAATGGGAAACCCCGGGGGGAGGGGGAGAGGGGGGGCTGCGGCATGGGTGGAGACGGGACGAGGGAAGGGAAAGCCAGAATACAGGAAGTCCCCGACTTAAAAACAGCTCGTTTAGTGACCGTTCGAAGTTATAACGGCATGGAAAAAAAGGGGAACTTGGGAGCGTTTTCGCATGCAGCGATCCCGTGATCAAATTCAGACGCTTGGCGACTGGCATGGTACCTTACGACGGTCGCAGTGCCCTGGGGTTATGCAATCCTCTTGTGGGTCCTTCTGACAGGCAAAGGCCAAAAGGGGGGGAGCCAGATTCACTTAACAACCGTGTTACCTAGCTGAAACAACTGCAGTGTTTCACTTAACAACCGTAAAGGGAAAATTTTTGTTTGTTTGTTTTTTGTTTTTTTTTTTATGAAAGAATGGAGGGAAAATTCTTTCCCTTTCCATCCTAGGAAGGAAAGCAACCTGGGAAGGGAGGGAGGGAGGGAGGGGAGGAGGAGGAGGAGGAGGAGGGGAGGAGAGGGAGAGGGGAGAGGGAGAGGGGAGAGGGAAAGGGAAGGGAAGGGAAGGGAAGGAAAGGAAAGGAAAGGAAAAGGAAAGGAAAGGAAAGGAAAGGAAAGGAAAAGGTAAAGGAAAGGAAAGGAAAGGGAAAAGGAAAGGAAAAGGAAAGGAAAGGAAGAAGGAAAGGAAAGGAAAGGAGAGAAGGAGGAAGAAGGAAAGGAGAAAGGAAAGGAAGAAGGAAAGGAAGGAAAAGAGGAGGGAGGAAAGGAGGAAAGGAGGGGAGGGGAGGAGGGGAGGAGGAAAAGGAAAGGAAAGGAAAGAAGGGAGGGAGGGGGAGGGAGGGGGAGGAAGGAAGGAAGGAAGGAAGTGAGTGAGTGAGTGAGTCATTGAGTTCAGAATAGAGCTGGAAGGGACCTTAGAGGTCTTCCCAGTCCCACCCCCTGCTCAAGCAGGAGACTGTACACCATATCTATCAATCAATCAATCAATCAATCAATCAATCAGAATAGGCTTGGGAAGGGACCTTGGAGGTCCTCCAGTCCAACCCCTGCTCAAGCAGGAGACCCTTTCAGACCAATGGCCGTCCCATCCCCTTCTTGGAAACCTCCAGCGATGGAGGGCCCAGCCATTTCTGGACCGCCCCAAGGCCGTCCGTGTCGATGTCAGGTTTGACATTAAGCAGAGGCTTAAGGGATTTCGGGCCCTCTCCGCCCGCCAGGCCGTCCCACATCACACCTGGGTCGTGGAGAAAAAGGTGTGGTTTTCCACCCAGGGACAAAAGACCAAGCCCGGTTTGATTGGCAGAGCATTCTCTTTCCAGGGTATCTTTGTCTTAATACTTGAAACGGGATGTTTGGATTAGAGTTTAAGGCTAAGTAAGCCAGATGGCTGTTTGTTTTTGCTATATACACGATGCATAATCCTCCTCGGCCAGGTAGGTAGAAAGGAGAACAGGGATCTCAAAACAGAGAACGGCCGTTTAAATAATATTTTTACAGGTGCCAAGAATGGGGATTTATTTAATTTTTTTAAAAAAAAAAAAAATTTGGGGAGTTGGGAGATCGGAGCCGCCATGTTATCCGAACGCGGCTGAGAAAATGCACGGATTGTGGTCGAAGTGGTTGGGATTTTTTTTTCCAGGGGTGAAATCCAGCAGGTTCTGACAGGTTCTGGAGAACTGGTAGCAGAAATTTTGAGTAGTTTTCAGAGAACCGGCAAATGCCACCCTCTGGCTGGCCCCAGGAGTGGGGTGAGAATGGGGATTTTTGCAATGTCCTTCCCCCAGGGAGTATAGAGAGGAAATGGGGATTTTGCAGTATCGTTCCCTTGGAGCAGGGTGGGATATGGAGATTTTGCAGTATCCTTCCCCTGCCACGCCCACCAAGCCACGCCCACAGTAACCGGTAGTAAAACAAAATTGAATTTCACCACTGTTTTTTTTTTCCTGACGTTGAAATAACAAAAACCCCGCGATTGTATATCGCTTTTCGGGATTTTAATTTTATTTTCCCAATTAGTGTTTCGAGGGAATGAAGAGATCTTGGAGGATAAAATTCTTGCCGTCTCCTTCGTCCAAAAATTTGCAGAGTCAAGAGTTGGGGTTTTTTTTTTTCCCCCAAAAAGACTCTTAAAAAACCCACAAACAAGCCAATCCTGATTTACTCGAGGGTGGTGGTACGGAGCCAACTCACGAGAACCTTTCTCGTTAAATCTATTGGCAGGCTTTTTTTTTTTTAAAAGGAAAGCTGTCAAATGCTTACTGGTGAGATTCGAACTTGCAGTAATTGCAGGCAGCTGATGTTAATAACAGTGCTTTAGTCTGCTGCGCTACCAGGGGCTCCTAAAATTGAATGATGGCTTCTATTAACTGGGTTTTATTGCTGGGTCGCTTTCTGACTCACAAGTTTCTTTAGTCAGCTCCGTAGATTTTCAATTGGGTGAAGAAGATCTGGGCTATTCCCACGCTGTTCCAGCAAGTGGAATAGGTTTATCTTGAAACTCCCCCCCAAAAAGTGGTGTTATTAGTTATCAAACCTCAAAAATACAACTTTTCCCCAAAAGGGTTTCACAATTTTGGCCACTGGTGTATAAACAATCCTTCCCCATCGTCTAAACATCACTTTTCGGGTACTTGAAGAAGGCTCTCGTGTCACCCTGGAAGTCAAGTTGAAACTTCAAGGATTGCAGATAAAAATTGAGGGTGGGGGGGGGAGCGAATCTTCTTGAGACTAAGAACTGTCAATCAGCAGAACAGACACCGGCCCCAAAGCAGGACAAGAAGCAACGGATGGAAACTCATCAAGGAGAGAAACAACCTAGAATTAAGGAGGGATTTATTGAGAGTGCGAACAATTAATCCGTGGAAAACAACTTTTTTTTTTTTAATTTGATTTATATGCCGCCCTTCTCCGGAGACTCAGGGCGGCTTACGGTGCGTTAATGCAATAGCCTTCATACTTTTGTATATTTTTATACAAAGTCAGCTTATTTGCCCCCCAAAAACTGGGTCCTCAATTTACCCTACCTTAGAAAGGATGGAAGGCTGAGTCAACCTTGAGCCTGGTGAGAATTGAACTTACTTTAATTGCAGACAGCTGGTGTTAAATTACAGTGCTTTAGTCCTGCAGAGCTATCCGGGCTCCTCCTAACTTGCCTCCAGAAGTTGTGAATGTTCCAACACTGGAGATTTCTAAAAAGAGATTAGACTACTATTGGTCTGAAATGGTATAGGCTCTGGGGGTTGGACTAGAAGACCTCCAAGGTCCCTTCCGACTTTGGTCCTCCTGTTCTGCTCTGCTGCAGGCATTTCCTTCTTCTTCTTCACTGAGGTTTTGTTTTGTTTTTTTTCCAAACAGGAACGATGTAGTAAACCCTGCATTAGGCAGGGGGATGGACTCAGTGACCTCTTAGGTTGCTTCCAACTTGGCCCGGAACATCCGTCCTTCACTCCCTCCAAGACCCTCACACACCGAAATCGCTGCCTGGATCCCTTCCAGCTCGGGAGGAGAAAACGGTGGAGAATCTGCTCCCTAATTTCACCCTGTAGAATTGGATGTGCTGACATGTTCATCTCTTAGCAGGGTAAATGGCCGGGAAATCAAAACACAGGGAGAAGGTAGGCAGCCTCGTAAGAACGGGAGAAGGAACAAAGCTGGAAAGTGTCTGAACCGAGGCCATAGGAGCTTGGAGAGAGATTTTTATAGGGTCGAAAAACCAGGTGCCATACAATACAAAATAAACACCGCCTGTTATTTCAGTAAACCGAAGTCAGATGTTAAAACTTGGAGGGTTTTGCTCTCTCTCTCTCTCTCCGCCTGCCACATGCGAGAGGAGGGAAACGGTGCCAAATTGAGAAGGTGTCCCCTGTACCCCATTGATCAATGACAGTTGGATCTAGTGCTGAGAGACACTCCCCCCAAAATCCCAGCGGCTTAACCTTCGGGTCTTCGGAATTAAAGCAAAAAAAAAAAAAAAAAACAAAGCAAAAGGTTTTCGAAAGAGACAGGAAAGGGTTTGAATGCAATTCAGTTTTGGTCGCCACGGTGTAAAAAAAGATGTGGAGACTCTGGAAAGAGTGCAGAGAAGAGCCACAAAGAGGATTAGGGGACTGGAGGCTAAAACATATGAAGAACGGTTGCAGGAACTGGGGATGTCTAGTTTAATGAAAAGAAGGACTAGGGGAGACATGATAGCAGTCTTCCAATATCTCAAGGGCTGCCCCAAAGAAGAGGGAGTCAAGCTATTCTCCAAAGCCCCCGAGGGCAGGACAAGAAGCAACGGGTGGAAACTCATCAAGGAGAGAAGCAACTTAGAACTAAGGAGGAATTTCCCGACAGTGAGAACAATTAACCAGTGGAACGACTTGCCACTCAGAAGTTGCGAATGCTCCAACACTGGAAGCTTTTAAGAAGAGATTGGACAACCATTTGTCTGAAGTGGTGGAGGGTTTCCTGCCTAAGCAGGGGGCTGGGACTAGAAGACCTCCAAGGTCCCCTTCCAACTCTCTTACTCTATTCTATTCAATAACTATGCAGTTGCCGCCAGGAAGTGTGCAAATAAGAATAAAGAAGATTACGTTAGAAAGTTGACCACAATGGAGCCCAATATTTCTGTGGCTCAGGGAGACGTTTGTTTCGGGGGGGGGGGTTGCCTCTGTTTTATGACTTTTCTTGCCACCGTTGTTAAGTGAGTCGCTGCCACTGATAAATTAAGCCACGTGGTTGTTAAGTGAATCTGGCTTCCCTGTCGACTTTGCTTGTCAGAAGGTTGCAACAGGAGATCACATGACACACACACACACACAGAGCGACGGTCGTAAATAGTAACCCGTTGCCAAGAGCCTGAATTTTGATCCCGTGAGCGTGGGGGATGCTGGGAAAAGTCATAACAGTGAAAAAATGGTCGTAATTCACATTTTTTTCAGTGGCGTTGTAACTGGGAACACTCATTAAAACAGCCATTTAGAGAGAGAGAGAGGGAAGGACAGCTTACAGTGGCCAGAGCTTTCCAATGAAAATTGCTCTTCGACTCATTTTATAGATTTTACTGAAGGTCACTTGACTGAAGATGTTATACTCCTCATGGAAGAGAAGTGACTTGTTATTAAAGGCAGATGGAGAAGAGATGGCGAGATTTTGTCCACAAGAGTTGAAGCTGACTTGATAGCACTTTATTTCTTCACTTTGTAGGTAGGGTAGGGAAGGAAGGAAGGAAGGAAGGAAGGAAGGAAGGAAGGAAGGAAGGAAGGAAGGAAGGAAAAGGAAAAGGAAAAGGAAAAAGGAGTGAGAAGAAAAAAGAAAGGAAAATGGAGAGGAAAAGAGGGAGGGAAGGAAGGAAAGAAGGAAGAAAAGAAGGAAGGAAGGAAGGGGAAGTAAAAATGAGTGCGAAGAAAAAAAGGAAGAGGAAAAGAGGGAGGGAAGGAAGGAAGGAAGGAAAAATGAGTGAGAAGTAAGAAAAAAAGAAAGGAAAATGAAGGAGAGGAAAAGAGGAAGGAAGGACGGAAGGGGAAGGAAGGAAGGAAAAATGAGTGAGAAGTAAGAAAAAAAAGAAAGGAAAATGAAGGAGAGGAAGGAAGGTAGGAAGGAAGGAAGGGAGGGAGAAATTTTGGAAGGAGCTGATGGACTCCATTGGACTAATATCCTGCAACTTTCCTTCCTCAAGTCAACCACAGAATCCTTTCTCATAAAATATACAGAGTGGGGCTGATCTAAACTGATGTTGATGACATTGGGAAAATCTCCAAAGAACATTTAAAAGACCCGGCTGGCGGCAATTTGGTCTGCAATAGCCCTTAACAGTTCCAAGAAAGGCATTGTATTTAGCTTTTTATAGTAAAAAAAAAAAAGAAAAGAAAAAAGTAGCAAAAAAAGAAAAATATATTCATGTTTCTTAATTGCTAACCTGACATCTTGTCTTACTTTTCAACGTTTCTACACTGGGAGCGGTAAAAGTTAAGGCAAGTTAATATTCCGGGCTGTTTCTCTTTCGGCCTATTAAAAGGCATATTATGCTGTTTGAGCCTCGGAGAGCATCTGGCGTTGGGCACTGGAGGGGCTGGAGGAGAAGCTGCGAGGGGTTTGGGCTGACGGCAGGAGATGTTGTAAAAAGGAAGTGTGCCGAGGTCCAATTCCAGACGCTCGCTCTTGCTGGAAGAGAAAGGCTGGCTGCCCCCCCTTTCCCTCCCCACCCTCCCCATCCGTCTGCCCAAAGCATCCGTGAATTATGGAGGGGCTTTGAGATGAAGTCACAGCCCTCCGTTCCAGATGTTCTGGTTCTCCTGAACAACATTTGTAAATTTGGAAAGATCGCGGAACGCTCCTATTCAATCACTGAACGATAGATAGATAGATAGATAGATAGATAGATAGATAGATAGATACATAGATACATAGATAGATACATAGATAGGTAGATAGATAGATCTTGTTGTATAGATCATGTTGTACCTTATGATTCTTGACGAATGTATCTTTTCTTTTATGTACACTGAGAGCATATTCACCATATGCACCAAGTGTGTCCAATCACACTTGGCCAATATAGAATTCTATTCTATTCTATTCTATTCTATTCTATTCTATTCTATTCTATTCTATTCTATTCTATTCTATTTCTATTCTATTCTATTCTAGATTGGTAGGTAGGTAGGTAGTAGAGAGAGAGAGAGGGAGAAATGATAGATAAATAGATAGATAGATAGATAGATAGATAGATAGATAGATAGATAGGTAGGTAGGTAGGTAGGTAGGTAGATGATAGATAGATAGATAGATAGATAGATAGATAGATAGAGATAAGAATTAGATCGATAGAAAATAGGTAGATAGATGAGAGAGAGAGGGAGAAATGATAGATAGATGATAGATAGATGATAGATAGATAGATAGATGATAGATAGATAGATAGATAGATAGATAGATAGATAGATGAGAGCGAGGGAGAAAGATAGATAGATAGATAGATAGATAGATAGATAGATAGATAGATAGTAGATAGATAGATAGATAATGATAGATAAATAGATAATGATAGATAGATAGATAGATAGATAGATAATGATAGATAGATAGATAATTGATAGATAGATGATAGATAGATAGATAGATATTGATAGATAGATGATAGATAGATAATGATAGATAGATAGATAGATAGATAGATAGATAGATAGATAGATAGATGAGAGAGAGAGAGGGAGGTTCTCTGTAGCAGGGAGTCTCGGATAAAATATGGAGCCTTCCCATTAGAACCAGTGTGGCGTAGTGGATAACGTCCTGGCTCAAAACTGCAAGAGTTTTGAGCAAAAAACTGGCTGGTGACTTTGAGCCAGTCACTTTCGCTCAGCCCCTAGGAGGCGGGCAATGGCAAACCAATTCCGAAAAACCTCGACAAGGAAACTGCAGGGACACACTGACGCAAACACGCAAGAAGAGGCGCTCAAGCGAAGCCTAGATAGGAATCGGCCAGCGATGCTTCAATTTGCATTCCTGTACAGGTAGTCCTCGCCTTACAACAAACCATAGTTGTAAGGCAAGGACTACCTGTACAGGAATGCAACCATTCAAAGTTACAGTGGCACTGAAAAAAAAGGGGACTTATGACTGTTTTTCATACTTAATGGACCGTTGCGGCTAACCTGTAGTCACAAGATCAAAATTCAGTCAATTGGCCACTGACTCGTATTTTATGACGGTTTTATGACGGTCGAAGTGTCCCGTCCCCCTGGGGGCAAAGAAAGGTCATAAGAAGGGGCAAAACTCACCGAGCAGCTGTCTTGCTTAGCAATGGATCTTTTAAGCTCAGTGGTGAACGTAAGCCAAGGTCTGTCTGTACCGAGCAGCGGGTGAGACTGGATGACCTCGGGGGGTCCCTCCCAATTCTAGCATCCCCAACCCTGGAATGAGAGGACTGTTGATTTCTGAGCCGCTCCAGAAGAACACCAGAAGAAAGAATTTCTGAGAAAGACTTATTTCATTGCATTTCACCCCGCCGGAACAGTTTCTGCTCGATCAAAATTATATTTATATCTCAGGATACCAAAGGACCCGGCTTGGATAATAAACACGAATCCCTTCCAGTATAATCAGGAGGAGAGAACCCAGGATTCAAAAAAAACAAAACAAAACCCAAAACTCTAGAAATTTGAACCGTCTTCTGGACAAGATCCAACCCAAATAATACAGGACAAATTGTTGGTAATTCCCCACCACGGAGGGAAAAGGAGGGAGGCTGAGACTCGGAGGAGAAACTATCTCGGTAGGGCAGAGTAGATTTCACATGAGGTTTAGCTTGCTCTTGACCTCGTGGGCCTTCTCAAAATTAGTCCTATTAACTGGAGGTCTTTGGGGGTCCTTTAAAACTCTTTTTGAAAGAATTAAAAACAGGGCCTTAAGATACACTTGATCTTAGCCAAAAGGCCGAGGAACCGTTTAAGAACTCTTCGTTGTTACCGTTCTTGCTCTGTTCATTTTAAATTAGTTGATGACAATGCTCGCTGGTCTTTATTAGCATCGCTAGGTGGTTATTGTTGGGCTGCGGATGTTTTGTTCCTTTAAACGAGGGGTTTCCAAACTTGGCGATGTTAAGAATAGAATAGAATAGAATAGAAATAGAATAGAATAGAATAGAATAGAATAGAATAGAATAGAATAGAATAGAATAATGAATAAATAGAATAGAGTAGAATAGAAATGAGAATAGAATAGAATGTAGAATAAAATAGAATAAGAATGAATAGAATAGAATGTAGAATAGAATAGAATAGAATAGAATAGAATAGAATAGAATAGAAGAGAATAGAATAGAATAGAATAGAATAGAATAATAAAATATAGAATTAGAATAGAACAGAACAGAACTAGAACTAGAATAGCAATAGCAATAGAAGAGGAATTAAAGAATTAAGAAAAGAGAAGGGGAATTAAGAGAAGAGAGAAGAGAATAGAAAATAGAATAAAATATAGAAGAGAAGAGGAATTATAGAAGAGAAGAGGAATTTAAAAAAAGAGAAGAGGGAGACAGAAGAGAAGAGAGGATAATTGAATATAGAATAAAATAGAGAAGAGAAGAGAGGAGAGAGAATTGAATATAGAATAAAATAGAGAAGAGAAAAGAAGAGAAGAGAAGAGAAGAGAAGAGAAGAGAAGAGAAGAGAAGAGAAGAAAAGAGAAGAGAAGACGAATTAAGAAGAGAAGAGGAATTACAGTAACAGAATAGAATAGAATAGAATAGAATAGAATAGAATAGAATAGAATAGAATAGAATAGAATAGAATAGAATAGGAATAAGAATAGAAATACAATAGAATAGAGAAGAGAAGAGCTTAATTATCACTTTGAATGTGCGCTAATTGGCATACATTAAAAATAAAATTTTGTTGCATGGAGCTCTCAAAGGGTCACTACCTCCAATTTTACACTAGATAAACATGACAAGATAGATAGATAGATAGATAGATAGATAGATAGATAGATAGATAGATAGATATGGATGGACAGATAGATAAAGATAGATAAGAGATAGATAGATAGATAGATAGATAGATAGATAGATAGATAGATAGATAGATAGATATGGAATGGACAGATAGATAAAGATAGATAAGAGATAGATAGATAGATAGATAGATAGATAGATAGATAGATAGATAGATAGATAGATATGGATGGACAGATAGATAAAGATAGATAAGAGATAGATAGATAGATAGATAGATAGATAGATAGATAGATAGATAGATGCAAAATTATGCATATACCCGCATATATTATACAACCCAGAGACACAACACAGTCTTAGCCACACAAGTTTTATGGTGAGAAAAAAGGAATCTTGCGAGATTCTTATTCGTTTTGCAAGTCTTCCTTCTGAGCCATTGCTTGGGGAAAAAAAAAACGACAGGATGCTCTTGGAAGTGGGATGCAATTCCTTATTTTTGGTCTTTCTTTTGTTTTTTTCTTTTTTTTTTTTAAAGAAAACTTTTATAAAGTTTTCATCGGCAGGCTCGGGGGATGGGGGGGAGGAGTGGGAAGCTTTGCCCCACTGCAAACTCCTCGTTTATTTTTCTCTCTCTCTCTCTTCCTTGACCGAATCGGATGCCCTGCCTGGTGTGTTCCAAGGAGACTGGGCAGGACTCCCTCCATCATTCCAACTTAAACAACAGCTTATCCTAAAAAAAAAGGGGGGGGGGAAGCTGGTGGGGTGGAAGGCCTGGAGTGGAAATTTGGATTTCTTTTTTTTTTTTTCCTCCATGCAACAGAATACCCTCCCTCCCTTCCGCCTTCCTTCCTTCCTCCCTCGCCAAGCCCTGCATTTTTCTCCAGATCGGTGGCTTGCAGTCAAACTCATTAGCATTTCTTGATGAGTGAATTATGCCATGTTTACACGCTGAAATTCCATTACTTAATTGTTTCACTGCTGAAGATTGGAGGTTTGGGCGAGGAGTGGTCTCTCTTTCTCTCTCTCCTCTCTCTCACTCTCGCTGTCTTTCTTTCTTTCTCTCTCTCTCTCTTCTCTCAACATCTTTCTCTCTCTCTCTCTTTCTCTCATCTTTCTCTCTCTCATCTCTCTTTCTCTCATCTCTCTCTCTCTTTCTCATCTCTCTTTCTCTCCCTTATCTCTCTCTCTCTCTCATCTCTCTCTTTTTCTCTCTCTCTTTCTCTTTCTCATCTCTCTTTCTCTCTCTCTCATCTCTCTTTCTCTTCTCTTTTTCTCTCTCTCTTTCTCTCTCTTTCTCTCATCTCTCTTTCTCTCATCTCTCATCTCTCTCTCTTTCTCTCATCTCTCTCTTTCTCTCCTCTCTCATCTTTCTCTCATCTCTCTCTTCTCTCTCTCTCTCTCTTTCTCTCTCTTCTCTCTCTCTCTCATCTCTTTCTCTCATCTCCTCACTTTCTCATTTCTCTTTTTCTCTCTCTTCTCTTTTTCTCTTTCTCTCATCTCTCATCTCTCTCTTTCTCTCTCTTCTCTCTCTCATCTCTCTCTCTTTCTCATTTCTCTTTTTCTCTCTCTTCTCTCTTTTTCTCTGTTTCTCTCATCTCTCTTTCTCTCTCTCTCATCTCTTTCTCTCATCTCTCACTTTCTCATTTCTCTTTTTCTCTCTCTTCTCTTTTTCTCTTTCTCTCATCTCTCATCTCTCTCTTTCTCTCTCTTCTCTCTCTCATCTCTCTCTCTTTCTCATTTCTCTTTTTCTCTCTCTTCTCTCTTTTTCTCTGTTTCTCTCATCTCTCTTTCTCTTTCTCTCATCTCTCTCTTTCTCTTTCTCTCTCTCTCTCTCATAAATCCCAAGGATAAACCCATTTACTTAACCATGTATTTTATGTACAGTTATTTAAAAACAAATGAATGCCTGGGAGAATACTATTATATATATATATATATATATATTGGCCAAGCGGACAGGGACACTGAGGCGGGGGGAAAAAAGGAACTTGGGTTTCCTTCTCCTGCTGGCAACCCTTTGCCCCTTTCCTCCCCTCCCCCGCCTTCCTTCCCACCTCTGACAATGTAATACTCTGTTTGGTGGGCTAGCGAGAGGGCAAATCTCTGGAGAGAGACACCCCTCCCCTCCAGAGCTCCGAGCCCCTTCGGTAATGGATTCCTAATGCCCCCCACCCAATCCCGTGGAGCTCTTTCCCCTTTGAACGAAGGTCGTCTGTCCAAGAAGAGCGAGAAGGCAAAGACGAGTAATGCAAGACTCCTGATGCAGGGAGGCCTTGCAGTTCAAAAGCAAAGAAATATATATATATCTATATATATATATATATATATATATATATATATATATATATATATATATATATATATATATAGTGTCAAGAGAAGAGACCAGCCGCTGCAGCCTTGGCTCTAAGTGCCTAGCTGGCTGCCACGATTAGAAGATTATATTCTATCAGCAAGGTCTTTATTTTTATTTTATTAATCCAGGGTTCGGTGGAACTTGGAAAAGAGCAGAGGGTGGGTGGGTGGGTGGAGGGAGAGACGATGAAGACCTAAAAGAGGGCGGAAGACCACCAGTCTGGAGCTCGGACTCTGGAATTCAGGAGACTATCGATGCCCAATTCTCGTCCTAAAGACGGGCCCCGCCTATAATGCCATCTGACTGAATGGACAGGGGAGATTAAGATGAACAGATTGACAGAGTTGGAAGGGACCTTGGAGGTCTTCTAGCTCCAGCCCCCTGTTTGAGCAGGAGACCCTAGGGCCATTTCAATCAATCAATCAATCCATCAATCAATCCATCAGAATAGAGCTGGAAGGGGCCTTGGAGGTCTTCTAGTCCAGCCCCCTGTTCGAACAGGAGACCTTAGACCATTTCAATCAATCAATCAATCAATCAATAAAACCAATCAATCAATCCATCAGAATAGAGCTGGAAGCGACCATTCTGGCAAATGGCAGTCCAGGTAACATCACCCCTACCCCAATACTCTATAGACATTCACCCCTCCCCTCTCCAGAGCATGTTGGCCAGGTTCAGATATGATGTTAAACGTGTTTTCTTTAAAAAAAAAAAAAAGTCTGCTTTATTGACTGATCCACCAATTGCCCTACAATACCATCAATGATCAGGAATAAACATCTTCATTCTTCACCCCTTTGGCAATTCCAGATTAGCTACATTCAGCCCACAGCGGAGGACAAGCCGTGCCATACAGGGAATCCTCGGATTTAACGACCACCGTTCGACGGCCGGAATCACCTCGCCAAGTGAGACATAAAGGTTAAGTGAGCTCGGCTCCCCCGTTTTTACGACGTTTCTCGCTGCAGTCGGTGAAAGGCGAATCATTGCAGTTGGGTTAAATTAGCCTGGTTTTAAGGGAATCCGGTTTCTTCCCCCCCCACCTCCTCGACTTTGCTCGTCGGAAGGTCGCAAAAGGGGGGGATCCGCGTGACCCCGGGGGGGAGGAACGCTGCGACCGTCCTAAATACGAGTCGGTGGCCAAGCGTCCGAATTTTGATCGGGGGATGCTGCGACGGTCATTAAGTGTGAAAGTCAAACTTTTCCCAGTGCTATTGTAATAGCACTAAACCAGGGGTCGGGCAACCTGCAGCTCTGGAGCCGCATGTGGCTCTTTCACCCCTCTGCTGCGGCTCCCTGTCGCTCGAAATATGCGTCACAACTGCCAATGTGCGACACCTGTCGGCACGCGATTTATTGAGCTTTTCAACTCCCGGTAGGCCAGCCATGGATAAATCCAAGAAAAGAAAAGTTTCAGAAGAAAACAGAACATTTAATTCAACTATATATGCTAGTTTTGCAGCCACTCAAGAAATAGTCAGGCACGGGAAGGGTTTTGTGGCTCCCGGTGTTTTCTTTTTCTGTGGGAAAACAGGTCCAAATGGCTCTTTTGAGTGTTTAAGTTTGCAGACCCCTGTACTTAACTGTTGTAAGGCCAGGACGAACTGTACTGTAGCATGCTTGGAGAAGGAGGTAAATATATCCAACAGGTACATTTATAAGCAAATACGCTTCTGACACCCGTTTTGCCCCATAGAATTCTCTTTAACCAGCTTTGCTTGACGGGGGGAGAGGAAATGGTGCCGGGGGAGGGGTTCCTCTCCCCGCCCCCCCCCCCCCCCCACTCCCAGGAAGAAGACCCCCTTTTTCAGTAGCAGCAGAAACATTTTCAGCCCTTCCCCCCTGGGAGGAAAGAGGCAAGGAGGGGCCCCCTCACAACCACAAGCCAGTTGCCGAGTGGGATGAAAGACACAAAACACAGCTGGGCCAATGCTGGATCGGGAGAGCTGAGCGTAGCAGACGCAGGCTGATCTCAGTTCTTTTCAGGCCAGATGTTAGATGATCGTTGTGCCCACCCAGAATCTCGCTCCCCCCCCAGGGTTCCGAGAAAAGGAGATGCACAAAAATGTTTCCTAATCAAGATTCGTTGGGTAGGGTTGAGTTGGCATCTTTTCCTTCATCAACCTAGAAGTAAGGGATAACGTTTCTTGACAGGGAGAACAATTAAGCAGTGGAGTCATGGAAGTTGCTTTCGGAAGTCGTGGGCTGCTTCCGCACTGGAGGCTTTGAAGAAGAGATTGGACAGTTTGTCCGGAATGGTGTAGTAGGGGCTCCTGCTTGAACAGGAGGTTGGACTAGAAGACCTCCGAGGTCCCTTCCGACTTTTTTGCAAGATGGCTGAGTTTGGGGGAGGGGGGCGGTGTATTGGAAAGCAAAGAAGGCAGTCTCTGTTCTCCCTGTAATATTTTAAATAAGTGATTTTTTAAAAACTAAAGAAAAACCTGTGATGGCATGATCAAGGTTAGCGATCTTAAAGATGGGATCAAGTGGCCTTCCCTACCCTGGTTTCTGTTTTTTCTAGCCCCACATGGGCTAGAAAAAAGAAGGGAGGAGAGGAGAGGAGAGGAGAGGAGAGCGAGAGGAGAGGAGAGGAGAGAGAAGAGAAGAGAAGAGAAGAGAAGAGAAGAGAAGAGAAGAGAAGAGAAGAGAAGAGAAGAGAAGAACAAAACAGTGAAAAGAAAACAAAAGTTTAAGGATTAGAATGCCTTGGTTGCATTGACTCAAGAGGAGAAGAGAACAAGAGAAGAAGACAATGAAAAAGATAAGAAAACATAAAGGATTAGAATGGCTTGGTTTGCGAGAAGAGAAGAGAGAGAAGAGAAGAGAAGAGAAGAGAAGAGAAGAGAAGAGAAGAGAAGAGAAGAGAAGAGAAGAGAAGAGAGAAGAAAAGAAAAGAGAAGAAAACAAAAGATTAAGGGATTAGAATGGCTTGGTTGCGAGAAGAGAAGAGAGAAGAGAAGAGAAGAGAAGAGAAGAGAAGAGAAGAGAAGAGAAGAGAAGAGAAGAGAGAAGAAAAGAAAAGAGAAGAAAACAAAAGATTAAGGATTAGAATGGCTTGGTTGCATTGACTCAAGAGGAGAGGAGAAGAAGAGAAGTAGACAATGAAAAGATAGAAAAACATCAAGGATGAGAATGGCTTGGTGTGAGAAGAGAAGAGAAGAGAAGAGAAGAGAAGAGAAGAGAAGAGAAGAGAAGAGAAGAGAAGAGAAGAGAAGAGAAGAGAAGAACAAAACAGTGAAAAGAAAAACAAAAGATTAAGGATTAGAATGGCTTGGTTGCATTGACTCAAGAGGAGAGGAGGAGGAGAAGAGAAGAAGACAATGAAAAGATAAGAAAACATCAAGGATTAGAATGGCTTGGTTGCAAGAAAAGAGAAGAGAAGAGAAGAGAAGAGAAGAGAAGAGAAGAGAAGAGAAGAGAAGAGAAGAGAAGAGAAGAGAAGAGAAGAGAAGAGAAGAGAAGAGAAGGAGAAGGAGAAGGAGAAGGAGAAGGAGAAGGAGAAGAGAAGGAGAAGGAGAAGGAGAAGGAGAAGGAGAAGGAGAAGGAGAAGGAGGAGTGTAGCTACATTCCTAGACAGCTCCACTGTTACAAGGCCTCTCTAGGAATTTGCCTGGCTCTTGGAAGAGAGCGTAATGCCTTCTAGTCAATTTTCCCCTCACTGAGTTGGCAGAGATTGTTAGTTTAACCTCGTATAAATCCAGAGCACTTTTCTGAGCTAAAGCTAACACCCCTGGATTAATTATGGGGCACATTAAATAGGCTAAGGTTTCTACCCAACACATTCCTCTTCTTTCCCCCCCCCCACCCCCGCCCCCACCCCTACATTCCTTCAAGGGGAAATGCATGACTCCATTCAACCTCTGGAAGACAGTGGAAAAAGGAGAGACCGCAGCAGAGGGCAAAACTCAGGGAGATCCAGGGCGAATTCTCCTTCCTCCGACAGGCTAACGACACAATTTGTAATCTGTCACTCACTCACACACTAGTAAAAAGGTTGCAGAGTCCGAGCTGTTAAGGGACGCTCATTTCCCCCCCCCCCTTCTTCACAACCGTCCTCGGCCGGCACATTTGTGCAATTTAATATTTTCACACACATACAAGCACATCATTATCTGAGAAACCCTCGCCGCCAAACAGATTAGTCTTCTATTATTATTATTATTATTATTAATAATAATAATAATAATAATAATAATAATAATAATAATAATAATAATAATATTTTTTTCCTGCAAGTTATGCCTGGTTCCACCACCAAAACCCTCCTGACTGGTTGAAGGCAGGAGTTTTGGCCTTTTTAATTTTTAAAAAGGAGATATTTTCTTAGGACCATTGGGGAAAAATAGAATAGAATGGATTGGAATGGAATGGAATGGAATGGAATGGAATAGAATAGAATAGAATAGAATAGAATAGAATAGAATAGAATAGAATAGAAAAGAATAGAAATAGAAATAGAAATAGAAATAGAAATAGAAATGAAAAGAATTAGAATAGAATAGAATAGAATAGAATAGAATAGAAATAGAATAGAATAGAGAAAATAGAATAGAAATAGAAATAGAAAGAATTAGAATAGAAATAGAAATAGGAATAGAAAAGAAATAAGAGTAGAGTAGAGTAGAGTAGAGTAGAATAGAATAGAATAGAATAGAATAGAATAGAATAGAATAGAACAGAGTAGAGTAGATGGAATGGAGTGGAGTGGAGTGGAGTGGAGTGGAGTGGAGTAGAATAGAATAGAATAGAATAGAATAGAATAGAATAGAATAGAATAGAATAGAATAGAATAGAATAGAATAGAATAGAATAGATGGAGTGGAGTGGAGTGGAGTGGAGTGGAGTGGAGTGGAGTGGAGTGGAGTAGAGTAGAGTAGAGTAGAGTAGAGTAGAGTAGAGTAGAGTAGAGTAGAGTAGAATAGAATAGAATAGAATAGAATAGAATAGAATAGAATAGAATAGAACAGAATTCTTTATTGGCCAAGAGTGATTGGACACACAAGGAATTTGTCTTTGGTGCATACGCTCTCGGTGTGTACATAAAAGAAAAAAAAAAATACATTCACCAAGAATCATAAGGTACAACACTTAGTGATAGTCATAGGTTACTGATAAGCAATCAAATCATACTAGGAAACAAATAAAAACAATATAAATCATAAAGGTACAAGAAATACAAACTTAAAAACTTACATGGGTAGGGGTGGAGGTTTCCCCCCCCGTTTTTTCCCCCCGCCATGTGCACATGTACATCCGAACTAGACCGTGTGTGTTTTCTCTGTGTCACATAATATATGTGGGTATATGTGCATAATTTTGTTTTTATTTATTTAGTCGAATTTATGTAGTGTACGTTGGAGGTGGAGACCCTTTGAGACCCTGTATGCAACAAAATTTTATTTTAATGTGTGCCGATTGGGGGCACATTCAAAGTGAAAATAAAGTTATTCTAAGTTTCTAAGTTGGGCAGTAAATCCTTTTTACAGATGTCCTTTTCGTTTTAGAGGTTCTATATTCAGTCGTCATCATTCCCCCCTCTACTGTAAGACGAGGTTGATTTTCCCTTCCCCAAATATATTCTGGACACCCACCCACCCTTAAAAGGGAGAATTTATGGAGGTTTGAGAAGGCTGGAAAAACAACCGAGGTTAAAAATTGCAGCCATCCGAGCTTTCTGCTTGGCTGCAATCCGAACGACCTCGAAACGACACCCTCAAAGAAAATGGGAAGAAATTCAAAAGCTCCCCTTAAAAAATCACACAACACCAACACACAAAACACACAGGGAACATGACGCAGTGTGTGAGACGCTCAACGGGGGAAGCCAGATCCGCTTAACAAACCGTGTGACTCACTCAACAACTGCAGCGATCCGCTTAACAACGGCGGCAAGAAAGGTCGTAAAAAAGGGGGGGGCGAAAAACTCACTTAACGACGGTCTCGCTCACCGACAGAAATTCGGGGTCGTACGTCGAGGACTACCGGTTCTGAAAACACTGTCTAACCAACGGCCAAATTTTCCGACAAAATAAGAAAATAATCCATTTGTGCCGATACCTAAATGTGGTCTGTTTAGGGAAGTTTGAAGAGAGACCGTTTTAATTTATATAAACGCCATATTTTTTCCATCTGCTGCCTATCGAAAGAAGGCTGGGAAAGGAAAAGAAAAACACGAGCCGCAGTTTAAATACCGGCCAAACATAAAGTCAACTGACTTATTTATGTATGTAATTTATTGGACGGCTTTCAGCGCTGGCTTTCCGGAGGCTGCCTGTGTGTGTGAGACCAAATATCCTTAAACGCTTTATTAAAAACCAATGTCTAGAAATATAGCTAAAATAGCAGCTTTAAGAAAATAAAAAAAAAAAAGGAGAAGGGTCAAAATAAATAAAACCGCAGCAAAATAAAAATCGAAGCAAATCTGTTGTTTCAAAGAATGTTGGCTAAACCGGCAGGGAAATTTAAAAAGGAAAAAAAAGGCAGGAGAGAAAACGAAATTTAGGGTTTTGTATTGAAGTTGTTCGGTTGAAGGACCTGCGATGGATTTCCTAAGGGAGACAAAGGTAGGGGGGGGTTTTTTGGGAGATGCGGGTAGTCCTCGAATTACGACCAGAATTGAGCCCAACATTTCCGCTGCTAAGTGAAACATTGGTTAAGGGAGTTTTTCCTCCCCCTCCCATCTTATGACTTGCCTTGCCGATTGATTGATTGATTGATTGATTGATTGATTGATTGATTATGTGCCATCAAAGTCAGTGTCAACTTTTAGTGGGATGTTTTCCGGGACCATTTGTCTCCAATCTTGTCTCCAACCTGATCTTTCAAACAATCCACTCATCGCCACCTCGAGCCCCTCCACCTTCTGCTGGATCGTTGTCTTCTTCTCTTTCCTTCCATCTTTCCCACCATTATGGACTTCTCAAAGGGAGTTGACGGTCTTTGCATTGATCAATGGATCGGTTAGGCGCGATCGGATTGGTATTAACTCTTGGTAACCACACAGGAGGAGTTCTCCAGGAGGAGACCAACTCTAAACATCTAATGGTCTTGTCCACAAATAGCTAAGAGCATGGTTGGGTTTCCTCAGCATTGGCCTCCAGAAGTTGTGGTTGCTCCATTACTGGAAGTTTTAAAGAAGAGACTGGACAGCTGTTTGGCTGGAATCGTATAAGGCCGTGATGGCGAACCTAGGGCACGCGTGCCACAGGTGGCACCTGGAGCCATGTCTCCTGGCACGCCAGCTCAGCTCTGGCGCTAGGAGTCTCTGGAGGCTGGGGACAGCAAAAAAAAATCACTTCCTGTCCAACCGGAAGTTGGGAAATGGGCTGTTTCGGGCCTCTGGAAGGCTGTTTTTGTCCTCCCCAGATGCATAGAGAGGATCTGGAGCCAGGTGAGAAAGAAAAATGGGCCTACCAGGCCATCGCGTGCCAGGAGAGGGGGGGGAGGGGGGTTCATGTGGGGCGGGGCGCATAGAATTATGGGTGTGGGCACACGCGCGCACAAACCTCCCCCGTCCCCCCACTTCCTGGCACGCGATGGCAAAAAAAGGTTAGCCATCACTGGTATAAGGTCTCCCTGCGTGAGCAAGGAGTGGACTAGAAGACCTCCAGGGTCCCTTTTGACTCTATTATTCTGTTAATATTCTGTTAGCACCCAACTCACTTAGTAGCCAATCACCTAGAGGAGCCGAATGAGAAGAATGAGAGTCTACTCCATCCTTCTTCTGCTGTCCAAGAGCAAGAAGAACGGGTCCCCGCCTCCTAATCCACTCTCAAATTATACAATTGTTCATTCATGTCACAAATTACAGACACACAACGTTCGACCGCTGAGCAAATAACGTGAGTATAAAATAGGTCGTAGAAATGTTTCTCCCTTATTTCGGCCACGTCACGCGAGGGCGATTCACGGGGAGAAAACAATCGTGTTGGGAAGAGTTAGCCGGAAAAGGAAACCAGGATGCCAAAAGGACTCGGTGGTAGGACTCCATCAAAGGCGACACCGGTCGGAGCGTAGAAAAACTTTGGTGTACGTTCGGGAGATGTGGAGAGAATCTCCCATGAGTCGGACAAGACTGAATGGATCACATCACCATCATCACAATGCACGGGTACGGTATATACGTGGTACCTTGCACAACAGTGGTGACTGCGAGTGGGATCTTGGGAGTCCTAGTGGACAATCACTTCAATAGGAGCCAGCTGTGTGCTGTGTTTCTCGAGAGTGGTGCGGTCGCCTAGAGGTGAAGCTCTCGCCTCACAATCAGGAGGCTGTGAGTTCGATCCTGGGTAGAGTCAGATATTTCTCTCTCTGGGCACAATGAGAATTTAACTGCTGAACAGAACTCCGCATTGGCGACAGGAAAGGCATCCGGGCCATTAAAACACTCAGCTCCATTCAGTTGCTCAGACTCCACCCCGCAAGGGATTATAGATTTTATTTATTTTTTTATTGGTTCGATTTATATGCCGCCCTTCTCCGGAGACTCAGGGCGTTAAGCAATAGCCCTTCATACTTTTGTATATACCTGCTTAGTAGGGCTTTCGGTCGTCCCCCCTAAGCGGTGTTTCTTTTTTTATACAAAGTCAGCTCATTGCCCCCACAATCCAGGTCCTCATTTTACCTACCTCAGAAGGATGGAAGGCTGAGTCAACCTTGAGCCTGGTGAGATTCGAACTCGCAGTAATTGCAGGCAGCTGGCAGCTAAGTGCTACTTAACAGCACTTTAGTCCGCTGCGCCACCAAGGCTCCTAAGATGATGATGATGGCTGTGTTTCTGGACCTGTGGACTTTCAACTCCCAGAAATCCCCCCAGCCAGGGAATTGGGGAAGTCCACACCTCTTAAAAAGTTTACCCAGATTGGGAAACACCGGCATGTGGCATATCAGGCATGAACTAACAACATACATTGGATGCTCTCAAATTTGGGAGGCAATAAAATATATATATATATATATATATATATATATATATATATATATATATATATACTATATATATATATATACAGAGTTTTGGACTTTAAACCTTTTTTTTTAAAGTTATATTTTATACCAACAGCCTGCAAGCTTCCCAAGACTCAGACAAGGTTAAGAGGGTGACTCTTGGCTCCTGAGCTCTGTTTACCCCCTTTCCTATTAATTACGCCTTTCAAATCAAACGAGAGGGTTTCCTTAGCGCAAAGCTTTGCAAATGTGTTTTCCCCTCGCCACGTTTGTTTTGATAGGTTCACGAATGTGTTAATAGCGCTCTTAAAAATTAAAAAAAAAAAAATTATAGCAAAGCCCCGTATTTTACTTAAGGAGTGTTGGGAAGCCGTGGCACGTTTCCCCCGCCCCCTCCACCGACAGCAAAAACAGCAATTTGGATGGGTATTACTCGATTACCTCTTTCCAAGGTAATAGAGAGCCAGAGAGTAAGGGATGAATTGATCTTTTAATTCGCGGGATGGTTTTGAAGGAGAACCGCGACTGGGACTTCTCTCTCTCGTTTTGT
Source organism: Pituophis catenifer annectens (assembly GCF_029215685.1). NCBI lineage: Eukaryota > Metazoa > Chordata > Lepidosauria > Squamata > Colubridae > Pituophis > Pituophis catenifer. Next base: position 2,274,904 of record NW_027256898.1, on the reverse strand, counting down.
TTTTTTCCCCCAAAAAGAGACTTTTTAACAGAAAATCTAAGAGGCTATTGAATTTTAAACTATTTTAACTGATGTTGTTTTGTGTTTTTAATAGGCTGTACACCGCCTTGAGTCCTTCGGGAGAAGGGCGGTATAGAAATAAAATTATTATTATTATTATTATTATTATTATTATTATTATTTTTATTATTATTATTATTATTATCGAGCAAACTGAAACTCAAAAGCTCTGGAAAGAACAGATTTAACGGTAACAAGAGTTGGAAGGGAACTTGGAGGTCATCTAGTCCGACCCTGTGCTCACGCAAGGAGACCTGTACTAGGGATTCGAACCGGCGAACTTGCCGACTTTTCTGATCGACAAGCTTAGTGTCTCTCCTTTTTTTTTTTTTTTTTTTCCCCTGTTAGTCTTCCTAAACTTCTTAAGCAATCTCTCCGTTTTATTTTCCCTAAAGGTCTTCAATTCATGAAGTCCTCTCCTTACTGCAATTCATTTAGTGGCCAGTTAAAAAGTGACAAGGGTGGCTGGAAAAAAAGGGACTTGCGACCATTTTTTCACAGTTACGTCCAGAGCTGGTATTCAGCGAAGGCGAACGTGCGTGTGGCGAATCCGGCGGTAAGAACCTGAGAAACTCAACCCTGGTTACGTCCTCATGCTCATAGGATCAAACGGTTTGGCGACCGACTCATACTTATGACCCGGGGAGGGGGGGGGTCGCCCGATCCCCTCTGGTGAGCTTCCGAACAGCAACGTCCATGCGGGAAGCCAGATTCGTTTAACGACCGGGTTACTAACTCATCAACGGCAGGGATTTGCCTAACAGGGGTGGCGAGAAAGGTCGTAAGACGGGGGCAAAACCTCAGTCAACGAGAGAAATTTTGGGCTCGGCTGTGGTCGTAAAGTCGAGGACCCCCTGGAATCTCTCCCAGAAACGTCTTTCGGCGGGTAGGAAATGAGCAAGCTGGCGCAGGGAAGGCCCAGATGCCTGAACGTAAATCGCTTCTAATATTGTGCTGAGTGACGCTGATTCTTTTTTGCTGTATTCCTTATCGCAACCCCGGGGTTGCTTCTATAAAACAGAGATCTATAAAGAGCAGAGAAAAGATGAAATGTAGAGGAGGCAACGGCGGTGATTTTTTTTTTTCAGGGTCATTTAACGCTGTCCGAAAAGCTGGATTTAAATTACTGGGGATCCTGCAAGAATGATATTTATTCACATCGTCGGCAAGAAACGCTGGGAAAGCCGCCCTTGCCAGCTGTAAACCATCCTCATCCTCATCGTAGTTTGTCTTTCTTCTAAAAACAAAATCCAATATTTCTTCAACTGTTTAAAGTAGAGTTTGGGGAAGGAAAGGAAAGAACGAAATTCCAGCCATCTTTTATTATCCATTTCTGCTGTTTCTAGTTTTTAATCTGCAAAAGCTGAACTGGCTCCAATTTACACAAAAAAGGAGCACATATTTTTTTTTAAAAAAAAATAAATAAATACAAAGCAAAACAAAATGCAAACAAATCGTAATTTTGCTTCCCGTTCCAACTAGCTCTGAAAAAAAATATATTTTTTTTTTTTTTAATTTAACCTTGGCAGAATTCCTTTCACGCCGGGGAAACTTTTCAAAACACCCGGTGGCTGTATAAAAAGGGAATTATTTATAATCGTGCTTGGAAATTTAGAAATGTTTTCCAAGTTGATCAAATAATTTTTATTAAAAGAAAAAGAAAAAGAAAGTTAATGCGAGGCCCAGTTGGGCCGACAACACCGTTTTAATTCCAGGCGTTTGCGACGGAGTCTAAAAACGAAACTGTTTTTCTTCTGGGGGGAAAAGGAAAAAAAAGCGGAGAGGCGTTTTCCATGCAATTCAAAGCTGCTAACTACCAGATCAGGAAGAATAAACAGTCAATTACAATGTATACAGAAAAGGGTTGGGAAGGCAGCCCCACCAAGCCAAAAGATGTGATCCTGCCCGGATTACATTGCTCGAATCTTCCACGTTTATCTAAAAAAAAAGGCTTCTCAACATCACCAACTTTTAAAAGGCATGGATTTTTTTTTAACACCCAGAATTCCCCAGCCAAGGCATGCCTGCTGGAGGATTCTGGGAGCTGAAGTCCAAGCACCTTAAAAGTTGGTGAGGTTGCACTGGTGTTAAGCCGAGTCACGTTGCTTTTATTTATGGATTTATTTATTTTTTAATGCGGTTGCGTCAGGCGGTTAAACCACTCAGCGGCTCTTGGTGGGGAGTACATCAATATCTCAAGGGCTGTTTTGCTTGGCTGTCGTTAAACTAACGTGTACCAAAAGGTCCCCTGCGGATCCATCAGAATTGGGTTATTTAAGGCAACCTCTGTAGCCTACCTCACAGGGGTGTGGAGAAGAAATAGAGAGGAGGAAAAAGTATGGGGGGGGAGGAGGAGGACTCCGGAGGAGGAGGAGGAGGAGGAGGAGGAGGAGGAGGAGGAGGAGGAGGAGGAGGAGGAGGAAGAAGGAGAAGAAGAAGAAGAAGAAGGAGGAGGAGGAGGAGGAGGAGGAGGAGGAGGAGGAGGAGGAGGAGGAGGAGGAGGAGGAAGAAGAAAAGAAGAAAGAAGTAGAAGAAGAGGAGGAGGAGGAAGAAGACAAAGAGGAGGAGGAGGAGAGGAAGAAGAGGAAGAAGAGAAGAGGAGGAGAGAGGAGGAGGAAGAAGAAGAAGAAGAGGAGGAGGAGGAGGAGGAGGAAAGAAGAAGAGGAAGAAGAAAAGAAGAAAGAAGTAGAAGAGGAGGAGGAGGAGGAAGAGGAGGAGGAGAAGAAGAAAGAAGACAAAGAGGAGGAGGAGGAGAGGAAGAAGAGGAAGAAGAGAAGAAGAGGAGGAGAGAGGAGGAGGAAGAGGAAGAAGAAGAAGATGAAGAAAGAAGATGAAGAGGAGGAGGAAGAAGAGGAAGAAGAAGAAAAGAAGAAAAGGAGGAGGAGGAGAGAGAAAGAAGAGGAGGAAGAAGGAGGAGGAGGAGGAAGAAGAGAAGAGGAGGAGGAAGATGAGGAGGAAGAAGAAGAAGAAGAAGAAGAAGAAGAAGAAGAAGAAGAAGAAGAAGAAGAAGAAGAGGAGGAGGAGGAGAGAGAAAGAAGAAGAGGAGGAAGGAGAAGGAGAAGGAGGAGAGAGGAGAAGGAAGAGGAAGAAAGAAGTCAAAGAGGAGGAGGAGGAAGAAGAGGAAGAAGAAGAAGAAGAAAGAAGAAGAGGAGGAGGAGAGAGAAAGAAGAGGAGGAAGAAGGAGAAGGAGGAGGAAGAGGAAGAGGAAGAGGAAGAGGAGGAGGAGGAGGAGGAGGAAGAATCATCTATGTTTTGCAGTCCAGAGTGAGATCATCAATCTGATTCAGACTATTGGAATCAAAACAATTTAAATAGTGGTTTATTTGCACACCCAATTTAAATCAATCTGCATCGTAAAGGACGCAATTCTGTGCAGACACGTCCTAAGTTAATTGTATTCCAGGGAACCAGAGGGCTTTTTAGCAGTCCAAAGTTTATTTAACGTTTTCCTCTCAGACGGCTTAACAGCCTCTGCTAGGAAATATTTTCCAACTGTGGGTCTAGGGAATTATTCTATAATTCTGCAAATCCGACAATCTTCGGGGAGAATTGGGCGAATTTTGGGCAGTAATAATCATTCGCTTATCCCACCGTTATTCGCAGCTTGCAAAATTTACTTGTTTAGCCGGCAAAAAGAAGAGCTTTGGGATTTCAGCGGCAAGATTCAAAAAAAAAAAACCCATTCCACTAGAACTCATGATCTACGGATGGAAAGAGGGCTCCGTTTCAACGCTTGGACCAAATACAGAGAAGATAATCAGAAAAAAAAATCACATAATATCTCCCCACTACCCAACCCATCTCCCCTCTTTATTTTTATTTTTACTTTATTTTATTTTTTAAAAAAATAGGAAATGTTTATGATTTCTGAAGGGATGGAAATCATGTTTAAACGTGGGGATTTGTCTCCAGACCTTTCGGTTTAATCACGAAGATATGTTTTCAGTGTTCGGAGATTAACACTAAGATTTAGTGTTCGCTGTTCAATAGCCTCTGGTCGTAGGCTCAGACCATTTTCCCCCAACACGCTAAATAACAAAAGGAGACAAACATACGATTCGGCGTGTTTGCTCGGCTGCTAATAACCTATCCTGCCAATGGAGGTATAAAGTGAAAACTCTACAAGGGAAATCCACTGTAAATCAGTTCGCGAAAACAAATAGTGTTTTTGTTTTTGTTTTTTTTCCCGAGGGGCGATAAAACACTCTTCACTGAAAAGCAACAGGGCCAGATTTTTAAAAAAAATAAAATAAGAATAAGAATAAGAATAGGGCTGTGATTACAAATTATCTTAACAGCGCCTTTGCAAAAGGTTATAAAAATAGCAAGGAATATGCTTCGGATTCTGGGAGTCAGCGGTGCGACAGCTAATGCAATAATGAATTGTTTCAAACGGTTAGGGTGTTTAAACCGTCGAAAGCTGATGGGATCCAGTTCTGTTTCCAGTAGGTCGTACTGTCATTTAATGAAATTAAACATACCAATCGCATTGGTCCCGTCGTGTCCCCCTCCCGGGACTAGGGCACCGAAAGCACTGGCAGTTTGCATTTTTTTTTTTTTTAAATTATTATTAAAATAAATTGCAGGCCGCGAGATGGACTAATTGCAGGCAGAAATTATTTAAAAAAAAAAAAAAGAAAGAAACATTCCGCTGATATAATTAAGCCAATTTTCAGGGCCAGAGAACGAGGGAGCCTTGATACGGGGAGAAAAGCAGTCCGTTAATTATTAGACAAATATTGTGTCACCCCAGCCTTCTGCCTTTTATCGAATCTTGTGATGGCTAAATTTCCCTCTGAACCTTGTTGTCAGAATGGGGTGACAGCGAAAGAAAAGAAAATAGACCTGGAGGTGGAATCATTAAAGGAAGAGAAAGAAAGAAAGAAAGAAAAAGAAAAAAAAAACACATTCGCTTGGATTCCTGCACACCGGCTAAGGCCACTAATCATGGTTTGCCGAATAAGCCGCCACTGGATTTTGGTAAGCCGCAAAACGTGGCTTGAGAACTGCGGTGGCCGGGTTCTTGCAATATAACGACTGCAAACAAGCAAAATTTAACATCCGGCCTTTGAAAAAGAAGACATAAGGGAGGCATTTGGCTCCTTTCCCTTTTGCAAATGGGAACGAATAATATTTGTGAGTTTGGCAAACGGATTTTATCTGCCGGAGGCTCGGGGAAAGTAACGGCTGGACGGGATCTTCGAGGTCATCTAGTCCAACCCGCTGCTTAAGGAGGAGAGCCTCTACCATTTCAGAGAAGTGACTGTCCAGTCTTTTCTTAAAAGCCTCCAGTGATGATGGAGCACCCACAACTTCTGGTGGCCAGCTGTTCCACAGGTTAATTCTCCTCACTGTTAGGAAGTTTCTCCTTAATTCCAGGTTGTTTCTCTTTTTTGATTAGTTTCCAAGCATTGTTTCTTGTCCTGCCTTTGTGTGCTTTGGAGAATAGGTTGACACCCCTCTTCTTTGGGGCAGGCCCTCAAATTTTGGAATATTATTATCTGTCCCCCCCCCCCAATTCTTCTTTTCTTTAGGCTAGCCAAACCCAAATCCTGCAGCCATTCTTCGTATGTTTTAGCCTCCAGGCCTTTGATCAACTTAGTTGCTCTTCTCTGGATTTTCTTTTTTTTTTTCCAAAGTCTCCACATCTTTTTTGTAGTGTGGTGACCAAAATTGGTTGCCGTATATTTCAGGCGTGGTCTTCCTAGGGTTTTATAAAGCGGTCATAATCTTAGGTCTCCCGCAAGAATAATGGACGCGAGGAACAAATGCAATTTAAACCAGCTTCCCTGCATTCATCTCTCTTTTTCAACCGGTCACTTTCCCAGTGTAAACTGGTGCAGCAGCAGCAGGAAAATGGGGTACAATTTTCTCTACTGCCATTCACTTCACCAGCCGGGGGGGGGGAGAAGGAGTGGGGGGGCTCCCCGTGCACTTTTTCACGGGGTGGAACTTGGGGTAATGGAGCTGACATTGTCTACAGACATCGGGGGGGGCGGCGGTTAGAGTGTAGAAATTGAACTTTTAAAAAAAAAAACGTCTCCGAAGGAGCGAATGACAAACGTCGCGGCCCAGAAAGCAACGGGGAAGATAAATGAAATATCCCAAAAGTTAAGGTGGGATCTAGGGAGACCTTCATTAATTCGGGATGCAATTGGGAGAATCAGACAGGCAAAGTGACAGGCTGTCCATCCGGATAGCTCCCTCCCTAAGGCTGCATTGCTGGATTCCCGCCCCAGTAGAGGGTTTGATCTAGATCTGTGATGGGGAACCTATGGCACATGTGCTGGAAGTGGCACGCAGAGCCATCTCTCCCGGCACGCCAGCTGTCGCCCGTTGCCCTTCCTGGTTCCGCCGAGCACATGCGTGCTGGCTAGCTGGTCTTCGCCTGAAACTGGAAGAGCAGCTCCCTGGTGTGCATGCGCGGGTGGGAAGCTGAGCTTCTGGCTTCCGGCGCACATGCGCACCGGCCAGCCTGTCTTCGTGCGTACATGCACGCCAGAAACCGGAAGACCAGGTGACCAGCCCGCATGCACATGCCGGAAACCGGAAGCTCAGCTTCTCACTCACTCATGCACGCCGGGGAACTGCTCTTCCGGTTTCCGGTGCTTTCTCCCATCCGCGCATGCAAGCTCCCGTTTTGGCACTCACTGCTGAAAAGGTTAGCCAGCACTGATCTAGATGATCTTTTAGGACTCCTTTAATCTTAACATCCCGTGTTTCGACAACTAGGGAATCAGCATAGAGGAGAAGGCCTCAAACTGCCATCCCAATCAAATACGTATCCCTTCCCACCTGCGGCCAATATTTATATTTTATTTCATTTTTTAAAAAAATTTATTTTTAATAAAAAAAATTCTTCGTTTGATTTGAAGAGATTGAAGTGATAAACATGGAATCACAGGCTCCCACATTCTTCACATTCTGCATCAGTGTTAGGGTGGACTTCAACTCCCAGAATTCCCTAGCAGCATAGATAGACTTCAACTCCCAGAATTCCCTAGGTAGCATGGGTAGACTTCAACTCCCAGAATTCCCCCAGATGAAACGGCTGGCTGGAGAATTCTGGGAGTGGAAGTCCACACCTCTTAAAGTTGTTAAGGTTGATAAAACACTGTCCTGCACAAATAGAAGCACCGCAAGGAACAACTGAGGCAGTGCCTGCTTTTCCACAGATAAAGCATGACTAACTTCAACACACACACACACACACACACACACACTTCAAATCTTTTAAAGCGTTTCTTTCTTCGGAAAGGACATTCTTTGTCCCTGCTGCCTTAATTTCCATCAACACCCCCCCCCCCCCAATCCTTGCTTTTCCTCTCCTGGGGTCACCTGAGCCATTGCATCCCCAAGTTATTCTGGCATGGGGGACTGCAAAGGGGAAAGTAAAAAGAGAGAAGGGGGTTCATTGGAAAATAAGAATTCTTCCCCCCCCCCCCTTAAAAATAATCCTAGGTAATTTGGATTTAGGCTGTAATTACACATCACTTCAATTACCAGATTAACTCCCTTCCCCCCCCCTTCCCTGTTTCTAATTGCCTGACTGAATCACATGGTGGGGGGGGGGGGTAGGGAATAAAAGGCCCATGAGGAGCAGCGATGTCGGCCTTCGGAGACCCTGATGGCAAAGGGTAAAAAATCAGAGGAAGAGGTGGGTGGGTGGGTGGTTGTTTTTCACTGGGAAAGAAAGAAAGAAAGAAAGAAAGAAAGAAAGAAAGAAAGAAAGAAAGAAAGAAAGAAAGAAAGAAAGAAAGAAAGAAAGAAAGAAAGAAAGAAAGAGGAAACTGAATTGGGAAGAGAGAAATAGTGAAGACAGGTGGGAGGAAGGGAGGGAGGGAAAGGGAAAAGGAGAAAGAAAGAGAGAGAAAGGGAAGGAAGGAAGGAAGGAAGGAAGGAAGGAAGGAAGGAAGGAGAAAGGAGAAAGGAGAATATAAAAAGAATTTAGGAGGAAGGAAGGAAGGGGAAGGGGAAGGAAGGGAGAGAAAGAGAAAGAAGAAAGAAAAAGAAAGAAAGAAGGAAGGACTGAAGGATGAAAGAAAGAAAGAAAGAAAGAAAGAAAGAAAGAAAGAAAGAAAGAAAGAAAGGAAAAGGAAACTGAATTGGGAAGGGAGAAATATTTCCCTCCCTCCCTTCCTTCCAGGAGAAAGAAAGAGAGAAAGGGAGGGAAGGAAGGAAGGAAGGAAGGAAGGAGAAAGGACAATATAAAAAGAAATTAGGAGGAAAGAAGAAGAAGGGAAGGGGAAGGAAGGGGGAGAGAGAGAAAGAAGAAAGAAGGAAGGAAGGACGAAAGAAAGAAAGAAAGAAAGAGAAAGAGAAAGAAAGAAAGAAAGAAAGAAAGAAAGAAGAAAGAAAGAAAGAAAGAAAGAAAGAAGTACAATGGAATGCAAGATGCAACAGGTGGATATTTATATATTTTTACCCCTAAATTGAGTAAATAAAACATAATGGGTTTATTGTCAGGAGGGATTGGGATTTCCAAACAGATAAATAATTTTCTGGCCAATTCTGATTGTACGCTTCCTACAATGCTGGCAACAAGGCTTGGCTTCTCGTAGCATCGAGACTCACCATCAAACCCAACTCTAGCTTAGCTTAGCTACCCAAACCCATCCACCTGAACTCAGGTTCCTCTGAAGCAGGATAGAAACAGTTTTCCAAAAGAGTCCGCAAACGGTACAGGGAGGGAAAGTTGGTGGCTATTTCTACCAAGGTTCCCAGATCCAGGTGACTTCTCTCCGTCAGCTGCCGAGGCAGGAGCCCCCACTTGGCAAGAGTAGGAGGAAGAGAAGGCCTCATCGCAGGCAGGTCCTCCAGAAAGCAGGATGCTATCACAGGCGGGCGATGAGACGTTCTCAGTTCTGGAACTGCCTTTCCTCTCATGAGTGATTGACAGCTGTCTCAAGATGGCGAAGGTGACCTTGAGCTGAAGAGTTTTGGCTGGGATGTTGAGGTCATCCTGACAAGGCGAAGTCAGCTCCATCCAGGAGGCCAGCTCCTACGTTCTGCTTACGCATCATCATCTGAAGCTCAATTCTAGAATATTGCTCGAAGTCCCACTCTATAAAGCCCTTAGTAAGGCCACACCTAGAGTCCTGCATCCAGTTTTGGTCCCCACACTATAAAAAAAGATGTGGAGACTCTAGAAAGAGTGCAGAGAAGAGCCATCAAGAGGATTAAGGGGCTGGAGGCGATGAACGGTTGCAGGAACTGGGCATGGCTGGTCTAGTGAAGAGAAGGACCAGGGGAGACAGGAGAGCATCTTCCAATATTTGAGGGGCTGCCCCAGAGAGGAGGAAGGGGGTCAAGCTATTTTCCAAGGCCAGACAAGGAATCATGGATGGAAACTGACCAAGGAGAGATTCAACCTGGAAATAAGAAGGGATTTCCTGACAGTGAGAGCAATCAACCCATGGAACAGAAGTTGCCTTCGGAAGTTGTGGGAGCTTCATCCCTGGAGAATTTCAAGAAGAGGCTGGACTGCCATCTGTCAGAAATGATCTAGTCCTCCTTCTTGGGTGGACTAGATGACCTACAAGGTCCCTTCCAACTCTGTTAATATCTGTTAAAAAATCCAATCTCGGGAAGAACCACACTTGTCCAAACTTCTCTCATCATCCCATCCTCTAAACCGGGAGAGGGGAGTGGGGGGGCCTTGTCTCCAAATTTGGCAGCTTTAAAGACTTGTGGACTTCAACTCCCAGAATCCCAGAGAGAAAGAGAGAGAGAGATGAGAGAAAGAGAGATGAGAGAAAGAGAGAGAGAAAGAGAGAAAGAGAAAGAGATTAGAGAAAGAGAGATGAGAGAGAAAGAGATTAGAGAAAGAGAGATGAGAGAGAAAGAGAGATGAGAGAAAGAGAGATGAGAGAGAGAGATGAGAGAGAGAAAGTGAGAGAAAAATGAGAGAGAGAAAGAGAGAAAGAGATTAGAGAGAGAAAGAGAGATGAGAGAAAGAGAGATGAGAGAGAAAAAGAGAAAGAGAGATGAGAAAGAGAAAGTGAGAGACAGATGAGAGAGAGAAAGAGAGAAAGAGATTAGAGAAAGAGAGATGAGAGAGAAAAAGAGAAAGAGAGAGAGATGAGAGAAAGTGAGAGAGAATGAGAGAGAGAAAAAGAGAAAGAGAAAGAGATTAGAGAGAGAAAGAGAGAGAGAAAAAAAGAGAGAGAGATGAGAGAGATGAGAGAGATGAGAGAAAAAGAAATGAGAGAGAGAAAGAGAGAGATGTGAGAGAGAGAAAGAGAGAAAGAGAGAGAGATGAGAGAGGGAGGGAGAGGAAGGAAGAGGAAGGAAGAGAAAGGAGAGACGAGGAATAGTGAAGCCCAAGGGGGGACAAAGAGCTCTTTATGCCTTAAGTAAGGTGACCTCATTGGCATTTTCAGAAAAGGAAAGGGGTGTGTGTCATGGGGGGGGGGAAATACGTGCCCCCAAAGACTTTCTAACCTGAGGAGCGATTCGAGTCCTGCCCTTTTGCTTTCTTTGAGAAGAGCCCGGGGCCATCCGCCGGATTCTCATCCGAAAAAAACGCTGCTTCGTAACAAGACGATTATGATTTCATAATTCAAAGCATTTTCAAACCTCCCCAAATCCTCTCCGTGCTTCCCCCTCCCCGTCCCCCTCCCCGGGCCACCATTCACCGGCTTGTGAGTAAGTAACGTAGCTGACAACTCTTGGCCTGTTTGAATTGGAAAAAGAAGGGGGGAAAAAAAGACACAGCACAGAAGAAAAGAGGCAGGAGGAGGGCAAAGGAAAAAAAGACTTTTGGGTACAGTCAGGTTTTACAATCCTCCCAGGGCACCACCAAAAGAAGATAGATAAGTAGTAAACCAACAAGGCTTCTGGGCATGTGCAAAAGATCTTTTAAAAGGGAAATAAGGGAAGAGTCTATATATATGTGGATGCAGAGAAGAATGAGAAACTATTGAATTACGTGGCATAACAGAGGGATTAAGATCGAGGGAGTTTACTAAGACCGCTCTATAAAGCCCTTAGTAAGGCCACACCTAGAGTCCTGCATCCAGTTTTGGTCGCCACACTATAAAAAAAGAGGTGGAGACTCTGGAAAGAGTGCAGAGAAGAGCAACTAAGAGGACGATGAGGGGACCGGAGGCTCAAAGATACGATGAACGGTTGCAGGAACTGGGCATGGCTGGTCTAGTGAAGAGAAGGACCAGGGGAGACAGGAGAGCATCTTCCAGTATTTGAGGGGCTGCCACAGAGAGGAGGAAGGGGGTCAGGCTATTTTCCAAAGCAAAAGGAAGGAGGGAGGGAGGGAGGGAGGGAGGGAGGGAGGGAAGGAAGGAAGGAAGGAAGGAAGGAAGGAAGGAAGGAAGGAAGGAAGGAAGGAAGGAAGGAAGGAAAAAAGGAAAGAGGAAGGAAGGTGGAAGGGAGGGAAAGAAAGAAAGACAGACAGAAAAAGAAAGAAAGAAAGAAAAAAAGAAAGAAAGAAAGAAAGAAAGAAAGAAAGAAAGAAAGAAAAGAAAGAAAGACGACAGATAGACAGACATCTGAATGAACCATAGATGGACAGAAGACATGGCTGGTCTAGTGAAGAGAAGGACCAGGGGAGACAGGAGAGCATCTTCCAATATTTGAGGGGCTGCCCCAGAGAGGAGGAAGGGGGTCAAGCTATTTTCCAAGGCCAGACAAGGAATAATGGATGGAAACTGACCAAGGAGAGATTCAACCTGGAAATAAGGAGGAATTTCCTGACAGTGAGAACAATCAATTGATGGAACAGAAGTTGCCTTCAGAAGTTGTGGGAGCTTCATCCCTGGAGGCCTTCAAGAAGAGACTGGACTGCCATCTGTCAGAAATGGTGTAGGCAGGTCTCCTGCTTGGGCTGGGGGTTAGACTAGATGACCTACAAGGTCCCTTCCGATTCTTGTTAATATTAATGGGCAGAACTACACCGATATTTCCCTGTTATAAATATTAGTCGTAGGGAATTGATCTTGGTCACTGGCATGCCGAAAGTCCAAGGCAAAGATAATACCCAAGCCGTTTCCTTAAATATGTCAGTGGACCGCTGAATACACGGTAGGATGGACGAGATCCCAACGCGACATCTTGTTAAGAAAAAAAAAGGGGGGAAACTGGGAAGAAATTTAAGGAAACAGCAATAAAAGATGAACAATAAAAGGCCAAACTCAATCACAGCGACAGCAACCAACAGTGAAAGGCAGTGAAATAACTTCTGCCTTTTAGGATTGATTACACTTGGTCCTCGACTTACAACAGTTCTTTTAGTGACCATTCAAAGTTACAATGGCACTAGAAAAAAAAAAGGGACTTAGGAATGTTTTTCACACTTATGACCGTGGCAGCCTCCCCAGTGTCATCCAATCAAAATTCACATGGCTCGTACTTACGACGGTCGCAGTGTCCCCCGTGGGGTTACGTGCTCCCCCTTTTGCGACCTTCCGACAAGCAAAGTCGACGGGGAAGCCAGGTTTCGCTTAACAACCGGGTGACTCGCTTAACAACTGTGGCAAGAAAGGTCGTAAAACAGGACAAAGGTCACTGAACCACTGTCTCGCTTAGGAACAGAAATTCTGGGGCTCAATTGTGGTCGTAAATCGAGGATTATCTGTATCAACAGGAAAGGACACAGCACTTAAGAAATACGCCCTTAAGTCAAGCGGCCATGAAATCTTCAGAAAAGATATCCAGATGCCGGGATACCTCTACGGCAGCGGTGGGTTTCACATTTTGTTGCTACCCGCGCCACGCATGTGCGCACCTTCCGCGTATGTTCCCGGCCTTCCGTGCACATGTGCTCGTGTGCATCTCTTCCTTGCGTGCACCCGGCCTCAAATCCGTGCCTAAATAGGATGGCATAGAGACGGGCCGGAGGGACAGGCCCACCTGTGATCTCCGCTAGCGGTTCTCCCAAACCGGTACGAACCGGCTGGATACCACCTCTGCTCTACGGCTAACAAAAATCAGATTCCTGGCAAGCCATGGTTTATCCCTGTGACACCTTGTGGAAGTGAAAGTTGGGTTCTCAAGGAAGAGGGTCGAAAGATTAGGGAACATATCTGAGCGGGGGTGTCGAAGAAGACGACTTTTGAGAATTACCGCGGAGAGCCCAGGAAAACAAAGAATTGGAGTACAGAGTTAACTCTGAGCCAGAGTTCTCCTTAGAGAACGGGTGCAAAATCACCAGCTCTAAACTATTATTTGAACGCATTATTCAAATAACCCGGCTCGCTTGAACATTTTAATTTAATAATTTGTTCAAATCTAGGCATCGCTCCATTCCAAACTGACACAATAGGCGTAATAAGATTCGACAGAACACACAACACGGTTAAGTATAATAATGATTTTTTTTTTTTTTTTAAAAAAGGAACTTGGGAAAGAATAAAGAGCGAGAGAAAGAACGAACGAACTTGGAAGGTTCCAAGATTTGTGGTTTAGGAAAGTTGAGCTACAGGTAGTTCTTGATTTACAGTAGTGGCCAAAATTGTGGAAACCTTTTGGGAAAAGTGTATTTTTGAGGTTTGATGGCTAATAAAACTTTGGGGAGAGGAGAGTTTCAAAATAATCTAAAGGTTACCCAATGAAGGATTCACTGACATGGGGATCATTTTTGTATCTCTCGTTTTTTCTACGTGTTTCCCTTTTCTTCTTTATACTGTAACTGCTCTTCTAATAGCAAATCCTTCATAAAAGTTATTGCATTACATTCTTGATTAAATTATCTTTCCGTTGATATATAATATCATGGTACTACTCAAAAAAAAATAAAAGTGGTGTTATCAGCTAGTTTTAGAAAATACACTTTTCCCAAAAAGGCTTCCACAATTTTGGCCACTACTGTGCAACAGTTCATTGAGTGACCGCAGCACGGGGAAAAAAAGGGAGTTGTGACTGTTATTTTGGCAACACAATCATTGCCACTTTCTTACAGCCACGTGATCAAAATTCGGCCACGTGGCAAGCGGCTCGTATTTATGACTGTCGCAGCGTCCCGAGGTCGGAGGGTGGGGGCGTGTCACGCGATCCCCTTTTGGCAACCAAAGTCAACGGGGGAAGCCGGATTCACTTCACAACCTTGTTAATAACGGCAGCGATTCACTTAACAACGGTGGCGAGAAAGGTCGTAAAAGGAGGAAAAACAAACTTAAGGAGCGTCTCTCGTTTAGCCGTGGAAAGGTCCGTCTCCGGTTTGTTAGATTTGAGAGTAGTTTGCCTTTTCTATTAACATTAAGTCGTCAGTCCTCTCGGAGGCTCCTAAATGCTGCTCTCTTAATTGTCATGGATAGGAGACCACCCGGAAATCCCACGGTTAGGAAAAACTGCTTTTTTTTAATTTTTGTGTCCCAGGTATGAACTCAGTTACAGGAGCAGGTTGGGGGACAGGCCCGTCATGGCGGAGAAAAATCAGATAACAGATTAACAGAGTTGGAAGGGACCTCGTAGGTCATCTAGTCCAACCCCTCCTCCCCACCGCCGCCCAATCTATGGTCAAAACAGCTCGGTGGTGGCACCTAATTGGTCAATCAATCAATCACGCAAATTAGTAACAACGGGGGTCTTTCTGTTTTAAGGCAGAGTGGCTGTTTTGACCCATTTTCCAGGCCTGCTCTGGAACTCAGTGCCAGGCTACAGATTGGCTCCTTCCCACCCACACAGGATGGATCCAGACTGTTCACAAACCAATAATAAGCAATGTTGGATTAAACTTTGTAAATTTTGTTTGTGGCTGGCTTTGTGGGGGGGGCGGAGGAAAGACCCATCCTAATTTCAGGCTTGTGTTTTTATTTTTATTTATTTTTATTTTATTGGTTCGATTTATATGCCGCCCTTCTCCGGAGACTCAGGGCGGCTTACAATGCGTTAAGCAATAGCCTTCATACTTTTGTATATTTTATACAAAGTCAGCTTATTGCCCCCACAAACCGGGTCCTCATTTTACCCACCTTAGAAAGGATGGAAGGCTGAGTCAACCTTGAGCCTGGTGAGAATTGAACTCACAGTAATTGCAGGCAGCTGGCAGCTAAGTGCTACTTTTAACAGTAGTTTAGTCCGCTGCACCACCAAGGCATTTTGGGGTGTTTAGCTCAGAAACTAAAAAAAGATTTGGCCACAAGAGCCCTGGAGGAAATCTTTAAATCCAGCTTTTTTTTTTTTTTTTAAAGCTCCTTGGGGACTTTCGAAGTGGCCTGTCTCAGAAATAAGAGGCTGGGGGCAACCTATTGATGGAAGCAGACCTTCAGGTCGCTCAGAAACAAACACCCCCCCACCCTCTTTTATATCCTTTTGGCCAAGATCTTAGTGGGAGAAACTACTAAGCCATGGTTACTTTTCAGAAAACTTGTCTCCGTCTGCTCAGGTTGATTCAGCATCCTCGATGAGGACTGGAGACTTGACGTGACAAAGGGAGGGGTTGGGGGCAGGCAGGTCATACCTCCTAGTAGCAGGCAAGCAGAGACAAGCTAACTAAACTAGGGACCCAGCGTGGTCACACAAACGGGCTCCCCGAGCCGGGAGTACAAAAGCAATGTGGGAAACTAGGAACGCCCAAGCAGGTGTGAGAATTCGCACGTGGGATTGTTTCCCGCCTCCCTTTTTCTCGGGGTGGGTGGGTGGGTGGGCACAGACCCATCGCCGGCGAGGAAACAGAGTCTTCCTTAGCTCTTTTGCTGGACCAGATCGCCCGGGGGGGGGGGGAGGGCGTCAAATGGGGTGCCTGGAATGGTTGGGAGATAGAAAGGAGACCACTGGGAGATCCATATACAGTGGCGTCCACTGGAGCCGAGAGCTCACACGCAGAACAGAGGGGAGCTCATCAAAAAAAAAAAAAAAAGGAGAAACGGGGTCGATTCGGAACGACGGTTGAACGAAGGAGGGCCCTCTTGGCATTTTTATTTTCTCCCTCTCTCGATATATGTCTCTGGAACTCTAGATCAACTATTCAGAAAATGTATATAGAGTTCACGCCCCGCGCACACGCACACTTCTCTTCTTTGTTTTTTGTTTTGTATATTTCTTTTTTAGCTGGGCTGCTGCACTTTGGCGAGGGAGGGATGGAGGAAGGAAGGAAGGAAGGAAGGAAGGAAGGAAGGAAGGAAGGAAGGAAAAAGAGAGATAAAAGAAGATAAAAGAGAGGGAGGGGGAAGGAAGGAATCAAGGAAAGTAAGAAAAAGAGAGAAAGAAAGAAAAGATAAAAGGGAGGGAGGGAGGGAGGGAGGGAGGGAGGGAGGGAGGAAGGAAGGAAGGAAGGAAGGAAGGAAGGAAGGAAGGACAGAGGTAGTTCAATAGATATTAAAATAATCCAGCCACCGGTTGAAGAAAGGTAAAACTGGGTTAGCTGTTTTTCTAAGGTGGGGAAGGGAGGGAGGGAGGGAAGAAGGAAAGAGAAACAGGGGAAGGAGGGAGGAAGAAGGGAGGGAGGGAAGGAAGGAAGCAAGCAAGCAAGCAAAGAGAAACAGGGGAGGAGAGAGGGAGGGAGGGAGGAAGGAGGGAGAAATAAGAGAGAGAGGGAGGAAGAAGGGAGGGAGGGAGGGAAGGAAGGAGGGAAGAAGGGAAGGAGAAACAAGGGAGAGAGGGAGGAAGAAGGGAGGGAGGGAGAAAAGGAAGGAAGGAAGGAAGGAAGGAAGGAAGGAAGGAAGGAAGGAAGGAAGGAAGGAAGGGACTTTCATAAAGTCCGCGTAAAGGTCACCAAATCAGTCTCAACTTTTTGGCCTCTCCCCAAACCTTTCAGCGGAAGCCAAGTGAAAATAAATGAGGCAGTACAGCTATGCTCATCTTCATCATCGGGAATTAGCAGGCAGGTGCTGAGGTCAGGTCCCTTCTTGGCCACTCCAAATATTCTCAGATCCCTTTTTTAAAAAAAACCACCACCACCAAATCCACATTTCTTTTTTTCTTCTTCTTCTTCTCCTCCCTCTCTCTCTCTCTCTCTCTCTCTCTCTCTCTCATCTCTCTTTCTCTTCTCTCTTTTTCTCTCTCTCTTTCTCTCTCTTTCTCTCATCTCTCTCTCTCTTCTCTCTTCCTCTCTCTCTCTCTCTCTCTTTCCCTCCCGGTCCGGATCAACGCCAGACGGCCGCACTCGAGGAAAAAAAGCCAGAGGCTCAGATGTGGAAAGTCGCCTCTTCCGACCCCGGAGCTCCGCGGCCTCGGCTTTCTCCAAGCAGCCGGCTCATTTCTCCACTCGAGAAATCCCGTCCTTCCCTCTTTTTTTCTTTTCAATTGGGGGGGGAGCCTGTCTTAAGTGGGCTGGGGGGGTGGAAGAGAGCGCAACCCCCCTTGAGTTAAGAGGAAGGCGAAGCAAGCGGAGTTTCGAATCGGAACTCCAGCCTTTCGCCACCACCAGCAAGGAAAAAAGGGGTTAATCGTATTAACGTCCAGCAAGGGGAGAGGGGGGCGTCGGGTCTAAAGCTCTGCTGGCCCCCTCCCGCCTTTACCCCGGGTTTTTTTTTAT
The DNA here is from genome assembly GCF_029215685.1 of Pituophis catenifer annectens. NCBI lineage: Eukaryota > Metazoa > Chordata > Lepidosauria > Squamata > Colubridae > Pituophis > Pituophis catenifer. Next base: position 2,257,413 of record NW_027256898.1, on the reverse strand, counting down.
TATTATTTATTTCGAAACGATAACCTTACTTTTCCCTCCGCTGCTAAGTAGATACGCGGATATACCCCCTGATTAAAAATCATTTTAAAAAAGAAGAAGAATATAAATCAAGCTATAAGCGCGTGTGGACGAAGCAAGGAGGGTGTTCTTTTTAAAATAAAAATAAAAAATAAAATATAGTCAAAGAGAATCAGGTTCGGGGAGGGAATTTTATAACTAGCCCCCACCCCGCACTTTAAATCAGGCATTTAAGGACACCGGGCGAAGGCGATTTCAGGCCCGCTTTGGAGAATCCGATCGACTCACCGGTGGGTCGATTTCCTCCGTTTCTCCCCTAACCCCGTAACACACACACACACCCACCCCGTGGAGGAGGTCCTTGAGATCCGGAAACTTGGACTACCGTCGGTTTTTTGTGGTTTTAGTTTTAATCCTTAAAAAGGATTTTTTCAAAAGACCCCTTTCCACCTCGACGGCCCTTCTGCAAAGGTTGAGTCTGGGGTCTCTATCAAAGGCAGGGATCTTCCAGCGGGAAACCGGGCGAGGTCAGACCTGGGGGCGGGGGGTAAAAAAAGAGCCCACGGGCCGGCTTCTTCGTCTGACTTCAAGACCTTTTTACTCGCTTATTATTAAGAAAAGAGTGGGGAGGGGAAGGACGTGTTACGTGTTAGACACACTCGCGCACAATATGTGTAATATGCAGTCTTTTCTCCCTCTTTCCCCAAAGAGGCCTCTAAAATTGGGGGAGGGGGGAGAAAATTGAGAAGGAAGGAAAGCAAAGATCCAAATTTTATCAACGCTGCCCGATTTGGGGATAATTTCACGACGTAAGTCGCCTCCCTCACACTTTCCCCGAAATTGACAAATCCTAACTAGGCACCATTAGGTGCAAGACTCCCCCCCTTTTTTTCTGCCTGGGAAGGGGGGGGTTAAGAAAGTAGACTTCCGAAAGGTGATGAGCACCTGCCTAAATCCTTAATCGACCAGTTTTGTTTTGTTTTTTTCCCCCAGAATGAGGGAAGTTTTGTGTTGGGGTTTAAATGCTTCAACGGAAGAAACAAAATAATAATAATAATTGGGAGCCTTGGCTGGGGTGGGGGGGGGGAACCCCAGCTTGAAACAGCAAATCGCCAGAGCCGTTTCATCCTCGTGAAAACAATTTTATTATTTGAGACATTTATTTATCTCGGCGTTGTACAATCCACGCGCGGCATGGTTAAGACAAACCTGTTCGCCTTGGAGTGGCAGCTGGAGAGGAAGAGGCGAAAACGGTGAGGGGTTTTTTTTTGGCCTGTGGAAACTGTCGGGACAAACAGGCGAACGTGGGAGGGAAGGAAGGAGAGGAAGGAAAGGAAGAAAGGGAAGGGAAGGAAGGAAACGAATGAGAAGGAAGAAAAAGGAATGGAAAATGAAGGAGAGGAAGGAAGAAAAAAGAATGGAAAATGAAGGAGAGGAAGGAAGGAAACATGAATGAGAAGGAAGAAAAAAGAATGGAAAATGAAGGAGAGGAAGGAAGGAAGGAAATATGAACGAGAAAGGAAAAAAGAATGGAAAATGAAGGAGAGGAAGGAAGGAAGGAAGGAAACATGAATGAGAAGGAAGAAAAAAGAATGGAAAATGAAGGAGAGTATGTGTTTAAAATTGTGTGGGAAAGGAGAGAAGGAGGGAGGGAAGGAAAAATGAAAGGGGAAAGGGAGGGAGGAGAGAAGGAAGGAAAATGAAACAGGAAGAAGGTAGGGAGGGAAGAAAGAAAGAAAGAAGAGAGGCAAATAATTAAACGAGGGAGGGGAGAAAGAATGAGGTGATAAGTTTTGCCCCTTCCTTAAGCGAACGGCGAAAAGGGAGACTCATCTTTCAAATTTGGAAGGTTCCTGCAGACACGAATCCACTTTCATTCTTTTCCCGCGGATTAAATCCGATCTGCAAAACTGCTGGCTTCACTCGTTCGCAGCGGGAGGACAGGAGAACCCGTGTCACAGGCAAGCGAGGGAGGTGGGGAGGGGGCAGGGAAGGCGAAAGAGACCCTCGGCCTGGGGGAGGACGGAGCCATTCCCTTGACCTTGAACCGGAGAAAAACGCCGATTTAACTTAAGGCTCATGAACCACACACACAAAAAAAAAGAGAGATCCACACTGGCGACGAGAAAAACTTCGCCTCTTTCCAATCTTAAGAGGAGGGGGAAAGGGTGTTTTTTTTTTTTTTTTGCAATGATCGAAACCTCGGCAGGACGATCAAGTCTACCTCCAGCCAGCCAAGGGGGAGGGGGAATTAAAATTAAAATTAAGCGTTCTGCAAAAGAATTGCAGAAAGAATGGGGAAAGGAAGAATCGCAGCCGAAAGGAGAGCTTGTTAGAGGCCATAGAAGTCGTGGGGCGTGAGTGAGGTGGGGTGGGGTGGGCCAGGAACCACCGCTGGGGAGAAACCTCTCATTTCCCCCCCCCCGTGGCAAAACCCCTCTGCGTGGGAAGGGACACCCCCCTCCTAAATCAACCCAAGCGCCCGCCGCATTTAAAAGGCCCCAAAAGCGCCGCCGTTTCCCTGCCGATCGATTTCCGAGCAACTTCAAAACAAAATACATTATTTTTTTATTTTTCCTGCTCCGAAATCTTTGCGCTTTAGAGATTTCCTCTAAATCTAAGGCAGCCAAAAAGCCGACGTCCCATTAAAAAAACTCCAAAAAGCCAAAAGGCCCAACAACCGCGGGAGCATTATTGTGTGTTTTTTTTAAAAAAAAAAAATCAAATAAAGTAAAATAAAAATACAGCACGCCAAACACACACACCCAACCCACAGTCCGCTACGGCCACAAGTTCTGTGAACTCGGGCGCCAGAAACTTTTCAAGTAAAAGGAAGCGAGTTGCAGCTACTTCGGGAGGCTTTTGGTCAGAAAGTGAGGGGGTGTTGAAGAAGAAGAAGAAGGGGAGGGGGGGAATAAACCGTCACTGACAGTCGGAAGACTCCGAAATCTCAACCACACGCTCTTCTGCCTTGCCCACTTTTCTTTAAAAATAAAATAATTACCAGTTCGCATTTCATTAGCCGCCGATTCCTCTTCCCGCAGCCGCGTATTCCAATGTAACGCACACAAACTCGCACATCCGCGCCCGAATAACTCGGTATACAAACACCCCCTTCCCACGAGAGATTTTTCCTTCCTCTTCTCCATTCCCCCCCCATTTCAATTTTTCTCACTCAGCCTCCCTCCCCCACCCCAATAATAATAATAATAATAATAATAATAATAATAATAATAATAATAATAATAATAATAATAATAATAATAATAATAAATGAACTTGGAACGAAGGATGTCAAAAGTTGCCCAGGAAAAATTCACGGCGAATTAAAAAAGAAAAGAAGAAACAGAAAGAAAAAAACTTTTCCCTGTTTTTTTTTGCTCGCACCCCCCCTCCTCCTCGCAGCTACGAACCCCAAGTGAAGGGGGGCTGCCCCGTTCTTTTTTTTGCATATTGCCAGTCTTGCGCCCCCACCCCACTTTTGCCCGCCCGCCTTGGGAGGCCTGCAGGGTTTTTCTTTCTCTCCCGCGGGCCCCCCACCCCCGGAAAAAAAAAATAAAATTAAAATAAAACCACACTCAAGCACTTCGCGCCCCCCACCCCCCACCCCTCGCGTCTCCTTCTCTCTCTCTCTCCGCCAACTTCCAGCGAGCAACCAAGCCAGCCGTGAATCTCTAGCGCCCACTATTCAAAGAACGGGGAATTAAAAAAAAAACACACAAAAAAAACTTTTGCATTACACACAAATACACACACACACACACAACCGCCAGAACTTGGAAAGAAGTCGGAGAAAGGGAGGAGAAGGAGGAGTTGCGAAGGTTCAACTTTGGCTTAAACTTCCCCCCCCCCTTCTTTTCTCTTTCTCAACACTTTCCTCCCACTCCCAACAATCTCACCCCCCACCCAGCCTCTCTTGGTGGGGGTGGGGGTGTAAAGGGGGGACCCCGGTTTTTGACGCAAAAGGGAGTGGGGGACCACCACCACCCCCCCCCGCGCACGATCCCGCACGGGGATGCCGAACAGGGGAAGGAAGCCGAAACGAAACGAAAGGGAAAAAAAAAAACTTCCGTGGGTTCGCTCCAGATGCGCGGCTGCGGGGACGCGAACCCGAGGGGCGCAGTTTCTACCCGGCTGTTGGGAGAGAAACCACGCAGCCCACCTTCCCCACGCCCACCCCCCCACCCCACCCCCACCCCCGTGCTCTGCTCCCCGGAGAGCCGAGCCCAGGTTCCCCCCCCTCCCCTCTTTTTCTTCCTCTTCCTCCTCCTCTTCCTCTTCTCCCACACACACACACACACACACGGGGGGGGCAGGGGGGGGAAAGGGAGACCTACTTTTCGGCAGTTTCCTGGCCCGCGCCTTGGATCGCATCTTGCCGGCGCGCTGGAGCCTTTCTCGAACCCGCAGCTCTTCTGCGGCGCGATCATCCTCGCCCCAACATTGTCAGTTTCGGACACCTTCGCACATGCGCAGAAAGCCTTCACCATCTGACACCCCGCTCCGGGGCCAAAAGGGAAGGGGGGAAAGAAGAAGGAAGGAAGGAAGGAAAGAAGGAAGGAAGGAAGGAAAGGAGGAGAGAGAGAGAGAGAAAGGAAGAAACCAGCAACCGACCAGGCGAATTCAAAGTTCATCAAAAGGATTCATCAAAGCTGGAGAAAAAAAAAAAAAAGAGAGAGAGAGAAAGAGAAAGAGAGAGAGAGGGAGGTGGATTTTTCCCTCTCCCCTCGCCCGTCCTCCTATCCTCTTCCTCCTGATCGCTGATCTCCCCCCCCCACCCCACCCCCGTTTTCTTCCCCCGGATCTGCCCCTTTAAGAAAACCCTCCTCCCCCCCCCCCGTTCCTCTCTAACCCTTTCCACGCTGCCCCGTCGCCCGGGCACGGACAGACTTTTGCAGGAAGCGTCTAGGAAGAAGAGGTGACTTTAAAATGAGATATATATAGATATATAGATATATAGATATAATACATTATATATCTATATGGATAGATTCATGGCATGCTCGTTCCGATAAACGGTTGCAAATTATTCTGAGGGGAGAGAGGAAGGGGGGGGGCCGAGAAACAGGCTCGAAATTGGATAATTGCACACATCGCACTTGGCAAATTATAAGATCGTTATTAGAGACCCTCGCGATTGGCTGGCGCCTTCCCTGGGCTGGACCCGATCCCCTCCGCGCCTACTCGCGAGTAAAGCGCGCTCTCTCTCTCTCTCCTTTCTCTTTTCTCTCCTTTCTCTCTCTCTTTCTTTTCTCCAGCTTTGATGAATCCTTTTGATGAACTTTGAATTCGCCTGGTCGGTGCTGGCTTCTTTCTTTTTCTCTCTCTCCTCCTTTCCTTCCTTCCTTCCTTCCTTCTTATTCTTTCCCCCCCTTCCCTTTTGGCCCCGGAGCGGGGTGTCTCCTGTCCCTTCTCTCTCTCTCTCTCTCTTTTTTTCTCTCTCCTGTCCCTTTTTTTTCTCTCTTTCTCTCTTTTTCTCTTTCTCTCTCTTTTTTCTCTCTCCTTTCTCTTTTACTCTCTCTCTTTCTTTCTCTCTTTCTTTCTCTTTCTCTCTCTTTTCTCTCTCTCTCTCCTGTCTCTTTTCTCTCTTTTCTCTCTCTCTCTCTTTTTCTCTTTCTCTATCTCTCTCTCTCTTTCTTTCCCCCCCCCACCTCCAATGGCCCATCGCCGCCCCCACCCCGAAGTCGGCGTGGCTGGCCCAAAGAAGGAGCGCGCGACCTCCTTGGCAAAGGACCCCGGAGCTGCCTTATGAAAAGTAAGCGCTTTTTGAGATTTGTTATTGCTGCTGCTGCTGTGATGGTGTTGTTTTATGATGTTACCGTTATTGTTTTATTGTCTCTTTCTTTCAGGCTGGGGAGGGGGGGGTTGTTTGCCTCGGAGGGCGCGTGGGAAGTGGGGGTCCAAAAGGGGCTTTCTCTCTCTTCCCTTCCCCCCCCCCACTCCCGGGCGTAAAGGCGCTTTTTAAGGATCGGGGCGCGGGGATCATGGACGGCAGCCTTGCTCAGCTGCGTAAAAACGCGCCGGTACCACCTTTGGGTGCCTTTGAAGAGGGAGGTGGGGGCTCGCGGGCCGCATTCTACCCCCCCACCCCACCCCCACCGCATCTCAGCTGACTCCAAGTGCTGCTAGGCCTTCGGGGTGAGTGGGTGCTTTCCTCCCCCACCCCCATTAATAAAACCCACGCTGGATAGGGAAAGCTTTGAATTCCTTCCTGCTTCCCCACTCTTTTTTTTTTTAAAAAATTCTCCTTTTCCGCGTTTGCTGGACGCGGAGCCTTCCTTGCAGGTCTACTCGGGAGGAAGCCCCGACGCCGGACCGAATGGAAGGGGGGGCGGTTTCTCGCCCCCTCCCCCCGGGTCGAAGAACTGAACCGCCCGCTCTTTTTTCCCTGAAGGAATTGCGGAGAAGGGGGGTCCCACCTAGAGATGGGGGAGAAAAGGTAACATTTTGTGCAAACGAGCCTTTGCCGGGAGTTCCCCTCGGTGGGGGGGGGTAGAGATCCAAGAGGGGGAGGGGAACTCTCCCCCCCCCCTCTTCCGTGTTTCAGGAGTTTACCTGTGCGGCAAACTTTCCGGCTTTTATTATGTCGTGAATGGATTTATTTCACGGACACCCTCAATTTTCCTTCGCCCCGTTTTTTCCCCTCAGCTAATTTTGCATGGGTGCTTTCTCCCTAAATGTTGGCTTTTATTATTATTATTATTATTTTTCATTCCTCTTTTTGTTAGCAGGTTCAGGGGGAAAATAATGGCTTGAGCAGAAACCGGGCGAATATAAATATCGGTTTCGGATCGGCGTTTGGATTAAAACGATCCTTTTTCTTTCTTCCTTCGCTTTTTTTCTTAAAAGCCAAGAAAATCGGAATTTTAGCTATCTTGCCAGAAGGAGAGAAACCTTTAACCCCTTGCAAAATAAAAATAAATAAATATTTTTTTAAAAAAAAAATCGAAGGAAGCATTCGGAAAAAGGAAGCAGTCCCTAAATTTGTGAGGACCGGTGACCCCCAGATATAGAGAGAAGGCGGAATCCGGCAGAGGAAAAGAGACCGGCGGTTATTATTAATTATTGTTAACCTAATTAATGGCGTTCTTTGGGGAATTCAAGTAGCCTGGACCGGATCGGAAGCTTTTGTGCGGGGATTAAAGAGCGGGAGGGGAGGGGGGGGACCCAAAAGAAAAACCAGTTTCGGATGCTTTCAATAAATAAAACCAGATATTTAATTAATTAATTAATTTTTTGAAAGGTAGGACCAGGGACGTTCCCACTCCAAAAATAACAGAGGCCGAAAGGCAGGTAGAAAGGCAAAAGGGAGGGGAAGAAAAAAAAAAAAAACAAGAGAGGTTTGATGGAAATAATAATAAAAAAAAGGGTGAGATCTTTGCTAATTAAAAAAAAATAACCATGAAAATAATGGGTGTTTTTTTTTTTCCTCCCTGCAAAGGACACACTGGCTTTAGCCACGCCATATGTGTGTGTAAGAGGCGGACAAATATCGGTAGGCCTATAATTCCCAATGCATGCATCCCATTATGTGATTGTGAGTGTGTGTATATTCCATATGTAAACACTTGAGGACTGGAGAGGTCTTGGGGGTGGTAGACAGACCGAGAGTTCCTCTCTGGGTTTCTATTATATGCGCTTTTAAAGTTTTGGCTCTCATCGAGCTCTCAGTCACCAACCTCTAACTACACAGATTTAATTACAATTGGAAACTGGGGGGTGGGGGGGAGAGAGAAAGAGGAGGGGGGGTCGGCGGGGGTCGCTCGCTTGAAACACCCTTCAAGGTTTTTTCCTCTTTCCGTAACCCCCCCCAACTCCAATTTCCACGCGTTTTCCCTAAAACTGGAGAACAGACCTTAAAAAAAAAAAGAAAGATTTAAGATTTAAGACCGGCTAAGAAGCCAACCGGAGTGGGTGGGTAGCTGTCTTAAAACCTGTCCTTTAATAAAGGGGATTTCGGTTTTTGAATTAAACCCCCTCCCCCCAAAAAGAACAAGGTGTTTGGGGGTGGGGGTGGGAGGGAAAAAAACTCCTCTTCCTCGCAGGCCCACTCCCGACCAATTTCCCTTAGGAAGGCGTCCGTTTGGATTTCAAACCTAATTTAATTTTATTTATTTACTTAATTTTTATTTTTTTTCAGGGAAACAAAAATGCCTTAGGAAGATGAGGGGTTTTTTTTCCCCCGATCCGCGGAGGAATTGGAATAAAAGGAAAATCGGTTTATAGCGTCGAATATTCTCCGCCGAGGGCGAATGAGGACGCCGCTTGATTTTCGGACCGCCGACGCCGTTCGGAAGACCCGTTTAACCCCGGGTCAATGCCAAACCTTTAAGGGGATGCCTTCCCACGATTTACTCAATCTGGTGGGGGCGGTTTAATTTCGGTCAGATTAGGCAGAGGGTCGGGCAAGGGGGAAATCTGACCCGTTTCGTATTCGCATTTACGCTTCGGTCAAGTTTTTTGTTTTTTGTTTTTTAAAGGGATTGACGCGGGTTAAAAAGCTGCCATGTGAACGGGGCTACTTTCAATGTAATGTCTCTTCCCCCTCTTATTTAACGTGTGTTTCTCCTTTCCCCTCCGCTGTGTTTTCTAGGAATAATGTAGAAGCGAAGGCGAATCGCTTATTTTAACCCAAAGCCGCCTCCGTTCGGTTGGAACTACGATTTAGTCCCGAGTAAACCTGGGGGAAAATGGCCTGTCGGAAGCGACCGCGATTTACTTGCGAGTTAAGAGCTCTTGGGAATCTTCACTGAAAGGTAGAACTTGGGAGCTGGCCGATTTCTGCTCAGCGGTGGTTGGGTTCCCACGACACGCAACTCGGGGCTAAAGGGAGGTTGGGCCACGTGTGGGTCCCCGTTTCCAGGCCTCGTGTGAACCAGGCGGATGGAGAGAAGCCAGGAAAGGGTCCTCTGAACCCCCAACTCCACAGAAGCTTTGCGCCGCTTCGGGCTGGCCTGAAGTCCCCGCGTGACCGCGATCCAAACGAAGGCTGCGAATGTGGGAGGCGCGAAAAAAGGGTTTGAAGGATGCGGGTTGGACACGCGTGCCTGCCCTCACCCCGTGTCCAGGAGGAGGAGGGGGAGCTACCCCTTTAAACTCCTAAACCTAACAAAACAGAATTAATTTTTTTAACCCTCGGGTAATCCAATCGAGAGGAGGGGGTGGGGAGGAAGGCAGCCTTGAGAAACCCGTTCGCACGACCCCGTTCCGCGGGGTTTTTCCTCCCTGCTTAGCATCCCATTAACTGGGTCCCCCCCACCGCACCCCACCCCACCAAGCAAGGGGAGCCCTCAACTCACCCTTCTCGCTCTCCAGCAAGGCTAAAACGGCCGTTTGGCCTCGTTTGGGGTTCAGAGTGTCGTGGGAACGCACACTTGAAGGGGTTGTGTAAATTTAGGGTGGCCTGTTTGAAAGGAGAGTGGGGGGGGAGAGAAATAGCTGGTTTTTAAGTGCCCGAATCTAACTCCTTTCTCCTTCCAAAGTTACATATATGATTGCTGTTGATATGTTTTGTTTCTTAAACCATTATTCAATAATTCTGAGGTTTCGTTGCTAAGAGTAATACTGGCGTTATGGTTAATAAGAGCTCAGGATTATCCAAAGCGTTTGCTTTGCCTCCTACATTTCCTCACCAGGCTGCGTTCTCACAACAAGCTAAACCAGGTTAGCGTCATCCTGGTTCCCTGTCGCCACAATGCCCAAGCGATTCCCAGCCCACCCTCTGCCAGAAACATGGCAGGGGGCTGCCCTTGTGCTAAACCTCCGGGGGGGGGGGAGGTTTAAATCCCATTGTGGGAATGCAGCCCTGACACGCAAGTCTGATTTCTAGCCAAGATCCGCACCCGGCTTTAAGGAAGGGTGGGAACCGTCTGGAGGGGCCACGGTTAAAACAGGCCTTTCCCACGTGGCTTCCTGAGTGGCAGTAGTAATGGGGGGGGGGGACTCGATGGGCAGGTTGTGGAGCCAGTCACACAGCTGTGGCTGGCCTACCTCACAGGGTTGCCATAACAAGGAAGAATAAAGGGAAGGGGACTGAGGAAGCTACCATCAGCTTCTTAACCTGCTGTTCACAAACCCAATGTAGGGTTTGAGGTTACAGCCAGGACGGAGATGCTCAGTCCTCCAGCTCATGGTTGTCCCAAAAGTGCTTCCCCACCCCCACCCACCCAAGGGGGCGAGTGGACTTTCTGGTTTTTCTTTGAAGACGTTTCGCTTCTCATCCGGGGAGCTTCTTCGACTCAGAGCTGAGGAAGCTTCTCGGATGAGTAGCGAAACGCCTTCAAGGGGAAAAACCAGAAAGTCCACTCGCCTCTTGAAAAAAAAAGTACTTTTGGGACAACTCGAGTGTCTGCTAACTTTGATGGGTTTTTCTGCTTTAATGGTGCTCTCTTCCCTCATTCCACCTTCCTCTGTCCTTAATTTTTTTCCCCCCCTCTGTGTCTCTCAACTCCATCCTTGACCAGGCAAAACTTAACCCCAGGAGTTCAGAAGCCCCACTCTGGATGTGCGAAGGGGAGCTTGTGAGCAGAGAAGCAACACCTGGCTGCGTTCACAAGACACGCCAGCCCAGCTCTCACGCTAGCGGATTGGGGGTGAGTAAACCTTGCCTGAAGGAAGAAGACAGATCAGGGCTCCTCCATCTCCCTCGAGTGATGGGGGGGTGGGTGAGGAGGTATTGGATCATTTGAAGTTCAGGGTTTGGAGGGAAGTTGTGTGAACAAGAACCATGCTGTTAAATCGTGAAGGGGGGGGCTGTTTTGTTAACCTAGGTGTAGAGTTGCACGTGTGAACCCACCAGTGGCATATGAGTGTGTGTGAGAGAGAGAGACACACACACACAGGGGGGGGGAGAGACAGAGAGAGGGAGACAGGAAGAAAGAGAGAGGAGGAGGGAGAGAGAAGAAGGAGAAGGAGGCAGAGAAAGCAGAGAGAGAGGAGAGAGAGAGAGAGAGAGAGAGAGGCAGACAGAAAGAGAGAGTGGGAGAAAGACACACACACACAGAGGGGGAGAGACAGAGAGAGGGAGACAGGAAGAAAGAGAGAGAGAGGAGGAGGGAGACAGAGAGAGAGAGAGAGAGGAGAGAGAGGGAGAAAGAGAGAGGAGAGGGAGACAGAGGAGAGAGAAAGGAGAGAGAGAAGGAGAAGGAGACAGAGAAAGCAGAGAGAGAGGAGAGAGAAGAGAGACAGAGAGACAGAAAGAGAGAGAGAGAAAGAGATAGAAAGAGACAGAGACAGACAGGCAGAAAGAGAGAGTGGGAGAGAGAGAGAGATGGGCCAAACCATCCAGGGACTTAAAAATATCTATTAAAAAATGGAGCAAAATGTTTCCCTGACACCCAGTTCACCCACCATCCTCTGTTCCCACTATTTTAACTATGGCTTAATAAGCAATCAACCACCATTGTCTGGATTTCCACTGCACTCTTAAGTCACAAAGCTGGCCTTCGGAAACCACAGTGAAGCGATTCACACATTCCATGAAGCCCAAACTGCCACAAGCCTATATATATATATATCAGACCATTTCTACTGGGTAAATCTTTTCCCCTTTGACCAAATTGTCTGTTTCTGCTAATCCCCTTTCTTTACTTCCTTCTTTGAAAAAGGAATTATTATTATTATTATTATTATTATTATTATTATTATTATTATTAGAATTATTATTAGAATTATTATTAGAATTATTATTATTAGAATTACTATCTGGCAGGGAAATCAGAAAGCGCATCTTTAACGGGAGAATATAATTATCTGGGTTTTTTTTTAAATCATTCCTTTAGTGTGAATGAAAACAAAATCTCCCGAAAATCTCACTAGAGGACGGGAGGAGAGGTGAAATTTTCTGTAGGTTTCTACTTTCTTTCTTTCTTTCTTTCTTTCTTTCTTTCTTTCTTTCTTTCTTTCTTTCTTTCTTTCTTTCTTTCTTTCTCTTTCCTTCTTTCTTTCTCTCTCTCTCTCTCTCTCTCTCGTTCTTTCTACCTACCTACCTACCTACCTATCTATCCATTGATCTATCCTCCCTCCCTCCCCACACCTCTCTCTCATATTTTGGAAAATTTATCTAGCCTCCCACTCGCTCACAGCGACTCTAAGCGGCTTACAGAAAATAAAAAAACAGAATGTAGAATTTTTTAAAAATAATATACAATAATAATTATTATAATAACCTCCATCCCTCCCCCTCGGCGACAGCACACATTCAAAACCCAGACCTGCTGGCATAAACCTCCAAATTCAATAATATTGTTTGGGTATTGATGGCTGTTGTAGTAACCTAGGATTCTCAAGAGTTGCTTCTCCTATCCTAAGGCGCAGGTTTTAACTGCATTTGTGTGGATCGCAGCTTCTTGGGTGAGTTGGAGATTTTTTTAATTTATTTTTTAATTTTTTATTTTTTTTTTATATATGCCGCCTTTCCCCGGAGACTCAGGGCGGCTTACAATGCGTTAAGCAATAGGTTGCCTCGGGAGCTCTTTATTATACCGGTGTCTAGCGGCACACTTCAGCACAATGTGTCTAACACACCTCCTCCAACACAAAGAGCAGCTTTGTGAGGTTGTTAAGATTTATTGGAACTGTTTGCTTTTTTAGAAAGAAAGAAAGAAAAAGAAAAACCCACATTAAATAAAAGAGACGATGCAGCAAATACCCAATTTTAGACCCAGACTACAACTCCCATAAGCCCCGGTCGACCTGGCCAAAAAGTGAGGCACGACGGCAACTGCATTCCAGAAATAGCCTGATAATATCCAGGGTGCTTGTCGTCATTCAATTAAAATAAAACCAGTTTATTTTTTTTTATTCGGTATTGGCTGAGAGACGAAACAAGCGCTCAAGTTTTAATTTCTTAACCATGGTTCTGTTGGAGAGGCCACCAAAGAAGTCCACGGGCCTTGTAGAAAAGCCACAGCCATAAACCTTGGTTTCCAAGTTGTGGGGGGGGGGTGGCAAAGTTAGGCAGACTTTTAAAAACTCTGGTTTGATTCAATTAACGGGCCTGGGTGTTTCTCTTGCACCTGGCTGGCTGAGTTCAAAAATTAACCCAGGTTCAAATCCGAAGGAGCCAACTTTGAAACAAAGTGGGCGCCAGGGATGCGGTGGCTTAAGATTTTGTTCAATTAACCATGGCTTGTGTGTGGGGGCGCCCTGTTCACCCAAATATCTCTAGCTTGGTTAGGGATTCTTCCGTCCCTTTTTCTGGGGCTTCGTTAAGAACTTCGTCAAGGTTGACTCAGCCTTCCATCCTTCCGAGGTAGGTAAAATGAGGACCCGGATTGTGGGGACAATAAGGTGACTTTGTATAAAAAACAACACCGCTTAGCCCCCCCCCCAAGCCCTACTAAGCAGGTATATACAAAAGTATGAAGGCGCATTGTAAGCCGCCCTGAGTCTCCAGAGAAGGGCGGCATATATAAATCGAACCAATAAATAAATAAATTTGGTTGCAGGGGGGGGGGTTTGAATCCAAGTCGCAAAGCCGCAACGCACACAAGGCGCGCTCTCACCAATCTTGCCACTTCTAGAATTGTGCACCTGATCTATTCACGGCCCACTCATGCCAGGGAAATATTGCTTGTGTGTGTGTGTGTGTGTGTGTGTGTGTGTGTGTGAGAGAGAGAGAGAGAGAGAGAGAGAGAGAGAGGAGAGAGAGAGAGAGAGAGAGAGAGAGAGAAATTGGGGTGGCTCTGAATGCTTGAAGAGGAATTGGTTAGTTAAAGAGGGGGTTGGAGTTCTGGTTTTCCCGAGGGCGGGGGAGACAAATCTTCTCCACTTTGAGCCCCCCCCCCTTTTGTAAAGTGACTTTTTCCCCCAGGGAAAATGTATCACGATTTTTTTAAAAAAATAAATAAATAAATTAAACCATCCATTGTCCCTCCCTCTTTTTACTGTTACCTTCCAGGGTCTTGCGTGTTTTTAATGCCAGCTACTGAGGACTAGAAGCATGACTCTTTTTATTTACGGAATCTCAGGAAATGGGGGTGGGAGAGGGTATTAGCTGTGTGTGTGTGTTTGTGTGTGTAAGCTGACTTTGTATAAAATAGAACACCGCTGGGGGGGGACTAAAAAAGCCCTACTAAGCAGGTATATACAAAAATATGAAGGCTATTGCTTAACGCATTGTAAGCCGCCCTGAGTCTCCGGAGGAAGAGCGGCATATAAATCGAACCAATAAATAAATAATAAATAATAATAATGTAAATGCTTCACAAAAAAAAAATGTGCAGGATTGTAAAGCTGGGCAAATCATAAAACTCGATCTGTTGCAGAAACAGAAAGCTCAAAGCTAACGCCGTTGGCTGATCTGCCTTTTCTGATCGATATTCTTTTGTGCGAAGGAAGGAAGGGGGGAGGGGGGGGAGAGAAAGTAATTAATACCAATTTGCCCCGCGGGTTGAGAAACGTTTAAAAGCGGACGCTGGACTTTTCAAGCCCCCAACTCACTCACTCTCTCTCTTTCTGGGGAGTGGGTGGGGGGGAGTCCAGATCCAAACAAAACCCGCCATGGATCTAAACCGCTGGATAATCCCAACAGTGACACTTTTGAGTAATTTTAAGTGTGTGTGTGTGAGGAGTGGATCCTGGGGGGGAGGGGTAAATAAATGAACCTGCTAGATATGGGGAGCTCTCTGTCTGCTAATAGAGGGGGGCGGGTTCTCCTGCCAGGTGCTGCGCTTAGAATCCCATACACCTTGATTCAGGGGTGAAATCCAGCAGGTTCTAACAGGTTCTGGAGAACCGGTAGCAGAAATTTTGAGTAGATTCAGGGGTGAACTCCAGCAGGTTCTGGAGAACCGGTAGCGGAAATGTTGAGTAGATTCAGGGGTGAAATCCAGCAGGTTCTAACAGGTTCTGGGGAACCGGTAGGGGAAATTTTGAGTACTTCGGAGAACTGGCAAATACCACCTCTGGCTGGCCTCAGGAGTGGGGTGGGAATGGAGATTTTGCAATATCCTTTCCCCCCCCAGGAGTGGGGAGGGAATAGGGATTTTGCAGTATGCTTCCCCCTGGAGTGGGGTTGGGAATGGAGATTCTGCAATATCCTTCCCCTGCCATGCCCACCAAGCCACGCCCACAGAACCGGTAGGGGAAAAAATTTGGATTTCACCCCTGCCTTGATTAGAGAGGGGGGGGGCGTCTTCTTCCCGCACTGGGGGTTAGTTCGAAACCCACCCACCCCTACACATACACCCACCTCTTTTATTTTAAAGAAACAAACCCGTTGCAGCTGTAAAAAAATAATAAAAAAAAGTTGTACAGCGCCCCCCCTCCAAGGTACAAGACGATCGGGTTTAACGCGGGTGGGGGGGGGCGTCCTCCAGCCTCCCTGGCCAGGCGAAGCCGCACCCCCCCCCCATGAAGAAGGGGGCGGGGTCGTTGCCTTTCCTTGGCGTCGCGAGGATGGGCCCCGGGAAGGCGTGCGCGGCCCCCCCTTTTTTTGCTGGGGGATAAAGTTTCTTTTATGGAAGGGGGGGTGTCTAGGGCCCCGGATTCCAACTTCTCCCTCTTCAAATAGTTTTTAAACGGTTTTTTTTTGGGGGGGGGGAAGGAACGGCAGGATTGGGAGGCCTCCTGCCAAGCTCCAGCCCCTCCCCCACAACACAGAAGCTCGTTTTCTTTGCTGGTTTTCTTGGAGGAGCTCAAGCGGGGTGGGTGGGGGGCTGAGGGGGGGGATTGTAAACCAGCCACAGTCCCTGCCTTCCATCACTTGTAACAGAAAAGCTCCCTGGATGACTGCTACCTCTCTTTTAGGATTATGGATTGCGGTTGGGTTGGTGTGCCTGGTTTGATAAGCCGGAAAAAACGAACCGGAGGCCATCCGTCCCCCCCACCCTACCCCCTCCCTCTGAAATTCTTTCTCATGGGAAATTTCAATTTTGTAAATCGGAGAGGGGACGCCCGCGGGGGGGGGGGAGAGAGAGAGAGAGAGAGGTAGCGAAGGGCAGAGAGACAGAAAATGGACGGATGGATGGATGGTTGGAACGGTTGAAGATAGAAGAATGTCGTAGGGGAAGGAAGGAAGGAAGGAAGGAAGGAAGGAAGGAAGGAAGGAAGGAAGGAAGGAAGGAAGGAAGGAAGGAAGATCAGAGCAAAGAAGGAAAACAGAAGAAGGGAGGGAGGGAGGGAGGGAAGGAAGGAAGGAAGATCAGAAGAAGAAGAAGAATAGAGAAAATTGGAATGAAGTTCAAAGGAAAGACAGAATAGAAAAAGAAAGAAAGAAAGAAAGAAAGAAAGAAGGTAGGCCAGAGGAAAGGAGAAAAGGGAGGGAGGGAGGGAAGGAAGGAAGGAAGGAAGGAAGGAAGGAAGGAAGAAAAATAGAAGGAGGGAGGGAAGGAAGGAAGATCAGAGCGAAGAAGAATAGAAAAAATTGGAATGAAGTTCAAAGGAAAGACAGAATAGAAAAGGAAAGAAGGAAAGAAGGTAGGCCAGAGGAAAGAAGGAGAAAAGGAAGGAGGGAGGGAAGAAGGAAGGAAGGAAGGAAGGAAGGAGGGAAGGAGGGAGGGAGGGAGGAAGGAAGGAAGGAAGGAAGGAAGGAGAAGGGAAGGAAGGAGGAAAGGAAGGAAAGGAAGGAAGGAGAAGGGAAGCAAGGAGGAAAGGAAAGAAGGAAGGATAAGGGAAGGAAGGAGGAAAGGAAGGAAGGAAGGAAGGAAGGAAGGAAGGAAGGAAGGAGGGAAGGAGGGAGGGAGGAAGGAAGGAAGGAAGGAAGGAAGGAGGGGAGGGGAGGGGAAACAGTAGATCAATAGATATTAAAATAATCCAGCCACCGGTTGAGGGAAAAATGAAACTGGGGTTCGCTGTTCTTCTAAGGTGGTTGAGCGCAAAATAAAACTACATCTAGCAAAGAACTTTTTTTTTCTCGCGGGGTTTCGTCTTAGTTTCCCTCGGGGAAAACATTAAAAAAAGGGGGGGGGGACCAGGTATCCCAATCCCGGCTTTCCTTTTGCCCGCACGTGTCTCCGCGAAGGGGCTAGTGCCCGATTTAGAAATAAATAATAATAATAATAATAATAATAATAATAATAATAATAATAATAATAATAATAATAATAATAATAATAATTATTATTATTATTATTATTAATAATAATAATAATAATAATAATAATAATAATAATAATAATAATAATAATAATAATAATTAATAATAAGAATAAGAATAAGAATAATAGTAGGAGGAAGGAGGAAGAGGAGGCGAGGAGGTCGTGGCAGAGAGATGCTAGATTTCAGGCGGACTGAGAAGCTCCGGCCTGTACTTGTTTCAATCAACACACACACATACAGAGCGAGAGAGACACTGAACGTGGGAACAACCTAACCGGCGTGTTTTTTATTGATTGCTTTTTTTATTATTATTATTAAATTCAGCCTTTCAGGCTGCCAACCTCGAGCCTTGGACAGCGGTCTCTCTCCAACGGAAGGCCGCGGCGTTTCCCTTGAGGAGTTGGGGGGAAGGAAAGTGGCAGCTTTCCCCTCCCCCCCCGGGATTCCCCAAACCTACTCGCGAGTCAAGAGGGGGCTGGGAAGTTCTTTCTGAAGCCCCTTTAAAACGAAAACGGGGAGAAGGCGGCGCGCATGTTTTTTAAGCGGCGGGACTGGACCACTTTCGTGTTAGAAAGCGGGGTGAGGGTGGGGGGACTCGACCCTTTGAATAAACCTTTAGGAGCTGGGGAGAAAAAAAATCACGATTTTGCTTGCAAAATTGCAAGCCGGCGTTTAAAAGGCTGAAAGCCGAGAGTTGTGAGCCCGTCAACCAGTCGGTGCCGCATCGCGATTCTTAATTATTCTTAATAGTGCCAGGTATTTATTAATTAATAGCAACTCTTGGAGTCTCCGCGTCTTCTAGTGTGCAGGGACAAAACGAGAGGGGTTTGGGGGGAGAGGGTATAAATCTGATCTTGGGGAGGGGCGGGTTCGGGTTTTTTTTTTTTTTTTGACACAACTCAGTCCCCCACCCCAATATAAGGACCCGGTAAATCCCCCCCTCCCACCACTCTCTGTTGCTGCTTTAAACGGCTTAATCCCCTTCCTGATGGGGAGGAGAAAAAAGCGAGAGAAATTGGGGTGATGTTACATTTTGGGCTTGGAAAGACGCGGGTTTGGGAGCACGGACGCCGGCCAGAACTGAAATCCAGTTTGGAGAATAGAGGCTCGGCTTGGAGGGAGGGAGCAGAAGCGATCAAAAGAGGTGAGGGGGGGGGAAACAGGCATCGGGGTCTCACACTCCCGTTTTAACCCGGCCGTTCCCGTTTTTAAAAGGCCGGTCATTTCTTCCCAAGACGGTCATTTCAAAGGCGGGTCACTTTATGAAACGCCTGTCTCCCTGGTGCTGAACCCGGCTGCCCCTCCAGCTACGAAATTTCACCCACTCCCCCACTCCCTTCCCGTCTTATTCTTTCTTTCCAAGCGGGCAGATTAAGGCTGCGTAATTGCGCTTTTCCTTAATTACTATTTTTGGCTCGTTTTTAGCCAAGCTGCCGCGAGCAATATTATGACAAGGCTTTCAAGACGGCGGAGAAACGACTGTATAACTAATCTATGCTGCTTCTTTTCGCTTGCCTTGGGTATTATTATTATTATTATTATTATTATTATTATTATTATTATTATTATTATTATTATTATTATTATTATTATTATTATTATTATTATTATTTCTTCATTAAACATGAAACTAAAGTCAACTGATCATTTAAAAACGTGTCACAAATATCATCATCATCATCTTATATTATCTTTTATTCATTAAACATGAAACTCAGTCAATTGATCATTTAAAAACGTGTCACGAATACCATTATCATCATCATTATCTCTTTTATTCATTAAACATGAAACTCAATTGATCATTTAAAAACGTGTCACAAATACCAGTATCATCATCATCATCATCATATTATTATTATTATTATTATTATTATTATTATTATTATTATTATTATTTATTATCTTTTATTCATAAAACATGAAATTTAATGATCAACTGATCATTTAAAAACGTGTCACAAATACCAGTATCATCATCATCATCATATCATCATCATCATATTATTATTATCATCATCATCATATTATTATTATTATCATCATCATCATCATCATCATCATCATCATCATCATCGCCCCCTCTCCTGACGGCGAAGCCAACGACCGCCGTATCCCAGAGCCGTCGTTAGGGTTGAAAAGGGAGAAGAGAAAACGGGAAGAAGGCGCGATTCCAGGGGGAAAAAAGGGGTTTTTTTTAATTCGAATATATAGGAAATCCAAGAGTCTCCGCCTGCCTTCCGTTCTTTAGCGAGATGATTTTTAAGTAATATGGACGGGGAATAATTCAAAACGCCAATAGCGGAGCGGCTTTGGGTGCGCTTTACTTAGAAGTAAGCGTGGCTGGGCGCCAGCCTCGGCGCCTTGTAAAACCAATAGGGCCGGAATAGCTGCCTTGTTTGTAATTAAATCTAATAAATATTGTAGTGACCCGCGGCTAATCAACCTGGGGGTGGGGGGTGGGGGAGGAACTGGGAATTTAAACTCGTGGGTTTTTAAAAGCGGTGGAGAGGAGACGCGAAAAGAGGAGGCACAGAGAGAGAGAGAGAGAGAGGTGACAGAAAGAAAGAGATGAGAGAGAGATTAGAGAGAGAAAGATTAGAGAAAGAGATTAGAGAGAGAAAGAGAGAGAGAGAGAGATGTGACAGAGAAAGAGAGATATGAGAGAGAGAAAGAGATTAGAGAGAGAAAGAGATGAGAAAGAGAGAGAGAGAGAGAGAGAGATGTGACAGAGAGAAAGAAAGATTAGAGAGAGAAAGAGATGAGAAAGAGAGAGAGAGAGAGAGAGAGAGAGAGAGAGAGAGAGAGAGAGAGAGAAATGCTCGGGATTTCGTGGGGGGAGGGAGAGGGTTCCCCCCCCCCCCCCGAGAAGGTCGACAATGGAAGAAGCGGATCGATAGGCAGAGTAAAGTCGGGCTGCGGGGGGGGGAGTGGTTTAATCAAAGAAGGAAGGAGTGGGGGAGAAAGAAAGAAAAAGAAAGAAAGAAAGAAAGAAAGAAAGAAAGAAAGAAAGAAAGAAAGAAAGAAAGAAAGAAAGAAAGAAAGAAAGAAAGAAAGAAAGAAAGAAAGAAAGAAAAGAGAAGTAAAAGAACAGAGGGAAGAAGAAAAGCCACGCGGGGGCAGAGGAAAAAAAATCATTCAGTCCCCCACCCAAAATAACTACGTTCTCGTTCAAGGGACAAGTTATTAAATCAAGGTGAGACTCTTTTGTTTTTTTGTTTTTAATTCGGATTAACACCTGCCGACGACGGAGGGATTATTCCGTTCCGGGGCAGTCCGGCTAATTCAGGGCGGCCCTTCCTCCCAAAAAGCACGCCGCCTCCCCCCCACCTCCCCACCCCCGGCATTGCCACCTTCTCCCGCCCTCTTCCGTTCTTTTCACCCCTGGATAATTATTAGCCATTAATTGGCTCGGGACCTTTTTCACCCGGGGATGGCGGGTGGGAGGGGGGTGGGGGGGGAAATAGGTAGTCCAACATTTCCCCTCCCGCCCTGGAAGAGATTAAGAGCCGCCTGGGGCAGGGCGGTGGGGGGGAGGGGTGGGGGGGGGAGTAAGGAGGCCCGAAGGAAGAGAGAAAGGGAAAGCAAGGATGCCACTTTCAGTTAAAGGTTTTTTTTCTCTCTCGCTCCAAGGAAAGTGGCTATTTAGTGCCAGTTTTGATTCCTCCCCACCCGGTGGCAAGCTGCTTTCGTGCCAATAGGTTGCTGGTGGAGGGAAGGAAGGAAGGAAGGAAGGAAGGAAGGAAGGAAGGAAGGAAGGAAGGAAGGAAGGAAAAGGGAGAAAAGGAAAAGGAAGGAAGGTAGAGAAGGAGAAACAGAGAAGGGAGGGAGGGAAGAAGAAGGGACTGATGGAGGGAGGGAGGGAAGGAAGGAAAAGGGAGAAAAGAAAGGAAGGTAGAGGAAGGAAAGAAGGAAAAGGGAGGAAGGAAGGAAAAGGGAGAAAAGGAAAAGGAAGGAAGGTAGAGGAAGGAAGGAAGGTAAAGGAAGGAAGGAAGGAAAAGGGAGAAAAGGAAGGAAGGTAGAGGAAGGAAGGAGAAACAGAGAAGGGAGGGAGGGAGGAAAGAAGAAGGGACTGACAGAGGGAGGGAGGGAAGGAAGGAAAAGGGAGAAAAGGAAGGAAGGAAGGAAGGAAAAGGGAGAAAAGGAAAAGGAAGGAAGGTAGAGGAAGGAAGGAAGGAAGGAAAAGGGAGAAAAGGAAAAGGAAGGAAGGTAGAGGAAGGAAGGAAGGAAAAGGGAGAAAAGGAAAAGGAAGGAAGGTAGAGGAAGGAAGGAGAAACAGAGAAGGGAAGGAAGGAGAAAAGAAGATGGGACCGAGGGAGGGAAGGAAGGAAGGAAGAATAAAGAGGTAGATCAATAGATATTAAAATAATCCAGCCACTGGTTGAGGAAAAGTAAAACGGGGTTAGCTGTTTTTCTAAGGTAGGGAAGGAAGGAAGGAAGGAAAGAAGGAAGGAAGGAAGGAAGTTAGGAAGGACAGACTTCACCATCAATGTTTGGCCCTAAATAAAACACAAGTCACAATTAAGATAAAAGGAAAATATACTGTTATTCTATCTAATATATCTGAAAAGGGTGAGTGAATACTATGGTGAACTGTGCAGACTATAGAACAGTAATTGAAAGATAAACGTAAAGGGAAGGAAGGGAAGAAAGGAAGTAGAAAGAAGGAAAGGAATAAATCTTAGCCTTTGGGGTGGGGGAGGACACCCCTCCTAGAGAAGCCAACCTCCTCCTCTTGCTGGTTACATTACCACGTTTTTTTCATGTGAAACTATCCTCCTCAAAAGGGAGGAAGAAGACGAAAAAAAGAAGACTGCGGTTAAAAAAAAAATAAACAGAAAATCCAGGAAGGGTTTAAAATGCAAAGGGATGTATTTGGAAGCGTGGGACCTGATAAATGGTTTATTGGCTATAAATTTAGGATGCCCACCCTCTGCCTTTTTGTTATGACAGCTTTAACTGTGTTTCAGTGATTTTGTTTTAATTATGCCGGTGATTTTGGCTTTGTGTTTCTAATTGTAGCCGCCACAGAATCGTAAGCCTGTAATAAATGGAATAAACAACTTGTTTGCTTCTATTTTGTGACTATGAGAGAGAGAGACAGAGGGGGAGTAGGTGGGATATATATTTGTGTATGTATGTACCCTGTTTCCCCGAAAATAAGATCCAACCGGAAAATAAGCCCTAGCATGATTTTTCAGGATGCCCGTAATATAAGCCCTACCCAAAAATAAGCCCCAGTTAAGATCATCAGCCAGACGGACGCAATTAGTACCGTATTTCCCCAAAAATAAGACCTAACCAGAAAACAATCCCTAATGCAACTTTTGGCGCAATCATCATCATCATCATCATCATCATCATCATCATCATCATCACAGTTTCGACATCACAGTTGTCAAAAACTGAAATGTACAATTTATTGACATCGCGGGTACCAGGAGATGCCAGAGTCGAAGAAAAAGAACTGGAAAAAAAATCACGAAATATCGTGACCTGGCCATCGAAACTACACGGCTATGGATGAAACATGTCACAGTGATACCCATTGTCATCGGGGCACTTGGTACCATGTCCAAGAATTTTATAAGATACGTCAGCAAATTGCAGCTTCCTGCAATAACACGAGCGGAACTGCAAAAAACTGCGCTACTTGGAACATCGTACAACTTAAGAAGGTTCTTGGTTGATCCCTAGGACGCTGGCAGTAACCCCTATCAATCATTAGCACCAGTCAATGGTATTTGTGATGCATTTTTGAATATTCAGTTGACTGAGTTTCATGTTTAATGAATAAAGATAATAATAATAATAACTTTATTGTCATTGTATGTGTATACACAGTATACCCATACAACGAAATTCACATAACACCCAAAGACCAGGTCCAACACACATAACAATCCCCAAACACACTCCCACCCACCACAAATCCCCCACCCCTAAACCACCCAAACATCCATACAACAGACCAAGTCATGCTGTCCAACAGCTGACTGATGGTGGCCCTTTAGTTCATTGTTGAGTGCAATTATAGCTCTGGGATTAAAAACTATTCAGAAAACGTGAAAGAAATAATATAAGACCCTGTCTTATTTTTGGAGAAACACAGGCATATTTTATTTTGCTATCTTTTAACCCCTGGATTTCATTACTCGGTTCCAGAAATCTCCCCCTTACTCTTGTTTTTCAGAAAGAGATAAGAGAAAGAAGAACCAACAATCCAGAACTATCTAATGTAAATGGGTGGACAACACTTTGCAGTGTAATTGGGTTTGTTTTTTTTCTTAATGGAGACCTGTAGAATGGATTTTTTTCCCCCAAAAACTTTTTTTTTAAGTTGTGTCAAATTTAATTGGGCCCAACTATGTTATAATAATAATTTTAATTAGCAATTTTATGATGTTTGTGTATCTGTATTTTTCTTGACTGTACACCACCTTGAGTCCTACGGGAGAAAGGCAGTATAGAAATATAATAAATAAATAAATAAATGGAGTTTGTAGTGTTTGGAGTTTTTTCGCAATTCTGATTGGCCTAGAAAAAATGGCTCCCATATGACACCTAATGGGACTAAGCCCAATTTATAGTTATTTGCTGAAGTTATTTGCACCACAATTACTGATCCAGGACATGGGGAAAAACCTGTGGTTGCCGTCCAAATTTTGCTTGCTATTAACACTGAATCAAGTGCTCTGATCGGCTTGCTGGATTCGCACGACAAACGGAGTCCTTCGGCCATGTTCGCAAAAGACAAACTATTGTGTTTGTCTAATCTGCAAGAGCCGGAGGAATAAGCACGGCTGCAGGTCACACAACACACAACCAGCAGACAGAGCCTGCGTCCGGACAACAAGCTAAAAAAATCACAGATCGTCTTTTATGCACTGGAACATAAATAGCTGGGGGGGGGGGGGTTGTTGCCAAACTTCCGTGGATATGAATCATCTTCTACTTATACCAGACTCCAATTTGGACACACAAGTTACGATGCTGGGTTTTGTCGGGATGATTATATTTATATATTATTATTATTATTATTTCGCTCTCTGGGAGGCGGAGGCCTCCTTGACCTTCCCTTTCTCTCTTTCATTTGCTCTGAGGTGAATAAATTGGGTTCAGTGGAAATGACGATAGAAACCTGAAAGTCCAGTTATTGTCACCTCCCACATCGGCTTCTGATGCAGCTGAAGGACGACACACTTCACCGAAAACGTATTTGCTTTGTAGGGTCATTTTGGTATCTTTCCCTTCTGTTTTCCAGCCCTCCTCCTCCTCCTCCTCCTCCTCCTCCTCTTCCTCTCTTCTTCCCTTTCTCCTTCTCCTTCCCTTCTTCCTCTTCCTCCTCGCCTTCCTTCTTTATTCTTTAAACCAGAAATCTGGTCAAAGCATCTCTTCCCTTCCACCAATGGATATTTAGGATTTCGGAAGAAACAACTGCAACCAATCTGACTTCCGTAGAAGACTTGAACAATGCGTGGGTCAGAAGGAGGGCTGAGAAGGTATCTGCAGACCCCTCACATCCTAGACATAAACTGTTTCAGTTCCTGCCCCACCCCCAGGATGCCGCTATAGGGCACGAGACACAAGGACAGGTTTTTTCAATCGTGCCATCAATCTTTGCTGAATACCTACAGTACTGCCTTATGTCGAAGCATATTTACCCATGTGGTATGGCTGTATTATTATTATTATTATTATTATTATTATTATTATTATTATCATTATTATTATTATCCTTTTCATTTTCTCTACTACCCCCTCTTATTGGTATCATTATTGTGCTTATTATTACTCTGTTGTTTTGCATGTACACAGAGAGCTTCTGCATTTGACTCAAATTCCTTGTGTGTTGAACCACATTTGGCCAAATAAAGCTTATTCTATTCCTCTATTCTGTATTCTATTCTATTCAATTCAATTCAATTCAATTCTATTCTATTCTATTCTATTCTATTCTATTCTATTCTATTCTATTCTATTCTATTCTATTCTATTCTATATTCTATATTCTACATTCTACATTCTACATTCTACATTCTACATTCTATTTATTCTATTTATTCTATATCCTACATCCTATATCCTATATTCTATTCTTTCCCATTCACATTATCCCCTTCTGCTTGTCCTGCTTGTTCTTCATTTACAGGGGTGGAAACTCATTTACCGGCTAACTTTGAGCATCCCAGCTCAGCTTGTAGATTCCTGGGTGCCTCAAACAGGCCTTACAATCAAGTTCCTTCTTGCATCTTGACAGAGGAAGTGAGACAGAGAGCCCAATTTCCCCAAATCGTAAAGTTAAATAGAGTGAACAGGGAAGTTTCTTAAAAAGTAATGGAGCGAGATCGCCCATGCGGCTGCTTTTAAATGCCTTCGAACATAAAAAGGCTCCTATTTGCAGTTGGAAACAGCTCTTTAATAATACTGTGGAGTAATGTTGCACGGATGGAATCAAATGGCCTGTAAGAACCCAGATTTCTTTTTAATGACATGGTTATTAGTTGCTTTTTTAAAAAAAAAAACCTATCTTGGTGTTAAGCCCTTTTTCTTTTGGTCTTTCTTGAAGAATCTAGCAGGTGAAGCAATGAAAGTTGGCTCTTTTTTAAAAAAAAAAAATGGAAATGGGTTATTTTAATTTCTTTGCTGGCTTCTGCAGCTTCTTAGCAATGACCAAAGTAGTTCGTTTATTGTCTTTTGGGAAAAGTGTATTTTTGAGGTTTGATGGCTAATAACACCACTTTTTTTTTTTTTTTTGGAGTTTCAAGATAATCCTATTCCACTGCTGGAATGGCCTGGGAATAGCCCAGACCTTAACCCAATTGAAAATCTAGGGAGCCGACTAAAGAAACTTGTTAGTCAGAAGCGACCCAGCAATAAAACCCAGTTAATAGGAGCCATCATTCAATCTTGGTTTCATATGATAACAGCTGCAGAACTAAAAGACTTGGTTCACTCCATGGGAAGATGTTGTAAGGCCATCATTCATGCTAAAGGTTACCCAGTTCAGTATTAACTGACATGGTGATAATTTCTGTATATCTCGTTTTTTTCTATGGTGATAATTTTTGTATATCTAATTTTTTCTACCTGTTTCACTTTTCTTCTTTATACTGTAACTGCTATTCAAATAGAATAGAATAGAATAGAATAGAATAGAATAGAATAGAATAGAATAGAATAGAATAGAATAGAATAGAATAGAATATTGGAATGGAATGGAATGGAATGGAATAGAATAGAATAGAATAGAATAGAATAGAATAGAATAGAATAGAATAGAATAGAATATTGGAATGGAATAGAATAGAATAGAATAGAATAGAATAGAATAGAATAGAATAGAATAGAATAGAATATTGGAATGGAATGGAATAGAATAGAATAGAATAGAATAGAATAGAATAGAATAGAATAGAATAGAATAGAATAGAATAGAATATTGGAATGGAATGGAATGGAATGGAATAGAATAGAATAGAATAGAATAGAATAGAATAGAATAGAATAGAATAGAATAGAATATTGGAATAGAATAGAATAGAATAGAATAGAATAGAATAGAATAGAATAGAATAGAATAGAATAGAATAACAGAGTTGGAAGGGACCTTGGAGGTCTTCTAGTCCAACCCCCTGCTTAGGCAGGAAACCCTACACCTCCAAGATATGGAGAGACCTGGACTATTTATTTATTTATTTTATTTGTTTAAATTTCTATACCGCCCTTCTCCAATATAGGACTCAGGGCGGTGAACAGCCAAAGTAAAAACAAGACATACATACAAAACATACAAAATCTAAAAAACTGATTAAAATAATTAAATATCTTGGCCATAATTAAAACTGTTCCAATTTAAAATCAATTTAAAATTTGACTCAAGCCAGCCCAGACTATAGAATGACCAAGAGTCGGACACGACTGAATGGATAACATCCATCATCTAAACTACTTTAAGATGCCAGGATCTGAACTCCCAGAATTCCCCAGACACGCAGGCTCGGCTGGGGAATTCTGGGAATTGAAGTCTTGCTGAGATCAAGACCAGACTAGATGACCCCTCAAAGGTTTCTGTCTATGATTCTGTCTTTATTTTGCACGCAACTCTTCCAAGGGTCTGCATTCCAATTTCCCCTTCTGTTATTCTCACACACACACACACACACACACAAATAATCAGACAATAAAAAGAGTTGGGACAGCAAAATCCCATCGCTGCAAACGCATCACAATGAAAAGCAATTTTAAACCACGCGTAACAGACTAATGACAACGTATCACATACACAATGAAGTAATAAACAATTAACTTACCCTGGGCGAGGCTGAAGTAGGAGTTGGCTCTTTTAAAATCAGACGCACGGCGAAATTAGACACACAGCATTCAGAGAGTTTTCAAATGTCAGCTCACTGGCTGATTTTGAACCCGCTGCTTTCTCCGTTTCCCCTACCTCGCAGGGTTGTTGTTGTTGTTGGAGGAGAAACATGGCAGGAGAGAGTCCATGTACACCAGTTTTATTTATCCCAAATCCCTTTCAGATTCACCCTTTTGTGTGTCTTTTACCCTTTCTCTTATATATTTCGTTTTCTTTATATTCTCCCCGTTGGTACCTTTTATACCCTCTGCTTTGTAAATTTATATGTATTTTATGTATATGTTTAGCAGTTTATGTGGCTATTACAGACCATTTCCTGCCCATTTTTTTTTATTATTTTATCTTCCTAAAAACAAAACCCCATCCTCTTTATGTTGGTTTATGACTGTAATAAGAATGGATTAATTGATTGATTGGGAGCCGTCATCCCTGCAGCCAAATATTTATGAGATGGACTGCAGCGATTTCCGGTACCCGAAGTTGAGCAATCAAATAGCCAGGTGTGTGAGATAAAAATCAGGAATAGAATCAGTTTTAATTGTAAGCCGCCCCAGGCAAGAACGTACGATCGGTGGCTGTATAAATGGAATAGATAGATAGATAGATGATAGATAGATAGATAGATAGATAGATAGATAGATAGATAGATAGATAGATAGATAGAGGTGGATGGATGGATGGATATAGAGACAGACAGAGATAGATGAATAAATGATG
>NW_027256898.1:2157853-2229163 GCF_029215685.1 Pituophis catenifer annectens | reverse complement strand
GAAACCAGCCGTCTGCCCTCTCGCTCAGCCAACCGAAATTACTCCATTCACACAATGAATTAATCCCCTCCTTGATTTAGTTTGTCATGTGAATAAGAGTGGGGGGGGGGGGTTAATTTGAAATTTCCCCCTTCCGTTTTCCCTTTCCTTTCCCATTTTTTTAATTATTATTTTTTTTTAATGAATTCCCCCAAATGGGTGGAGATGCTGCCCTTCCGTACGACAAAACATGCTTGGGATGTTGGAAAACAGAAGGAAAGAATTATTCCTTGGATGCCGGGGAGAAAAAAAAAAATAAAAAATAAAAATCTTGAATTTCGTTTTGGTTGAAAGGTTCAGATGGCAACGGATAAAGAGGCGCTTTTGTCCGAAATCCCAGAGAATCCCTGCCAAGGTGGGCAATACGTAAACAAGGTTGGAAAGGTTCAGATGGCAACGGATAAGAGGCGCTTTTGTCCGAAATCCCAGAGAATCCCTGCCAAGGTGGGCAATACGTAAACAAGGTTGCTCCTGATGTAGATTTACCAATAAATAACATTCCACACTTAAGAATAACGTTTCCAGTCTTGGAATGGAGCGTTTTCTGAGCCTGACTTTGGCTCTTTGCAAGACGCACCACATTAAAGCAAACTAGGAACCATAACATCAAACAGGACTTCATTGAGCGATTGTTCGAAGTTACAACGGAGCTGGAAAAAGTGACTTAGGAACGGTTTTTTCCACACTTATGACCGTTGCAGAGTCCCTATGGTCCAAAGTCGGCCGCTTGGCAACTGTGTGACTCGTATTTATGACGATTGCGGTGTCCTGGACTCATGTGATCCAATTGAAAAACATGGAAGTGAATTTGTCTATACTATTGTCCTTCTTCTCATTCTCCTTCCTTCCTTTCCTCCCTCCTGCGTGCCTGACTGCTTCTCTCCCTCTTTCTTTCTTTCCTTCTTTCCTTGCTTCCTGCCTGCCTTCCTTCCCTCCCTCCCTCCTGCCTGCCTGCCTGCCTTTCTTCCTCTTTCTTTCCTTCCTTCCTTCCTTCCCTTTTTCTTTCCTTCTTTCCTTCCCTCCCTCCCTCCCACCTGCCTGCCTGCCTTTCTTCCTCTTTCTTTCCTTCTTTCCTTCCTTCCCTCTTTCTTTCCTTCTTTCCTTCCTTCCTTTTCTTTTCCTTCTTTCCTTCCCTCCCTCCTCCCACCTGCCTGCCTGCCTCTCTCTCTCCCTCTTCCTTTCCTTCCTTCCTTCCCTGTCTTTTCCTTTCCTTCTTTCCTCCCTTCTTCCCTCCCTCTCTCTCTCCCTTTTCCTTCCTTTCCTTCCTTCCCTCCTTCCTTCTCTCCCTCCCTCCCTCCCTCTTTTTGTCCTTCTTTCTTTCCTTCCTTCCCTCCTTCCTTCTCTCCCTCCCTCCCTCTTTTTTCCTTCTTTCCTTCCTTCCCTTCGTCCAGCCTGCCTGCCTCTCTCCCTCTTCCTTCCTTCCTTTCCTTCCTTCTTTCTTTCCTTCCTTCCTCCTTTCCTCTCTCCCTTTTCCTTCCTTCCCTTCCTTCTTCCCATCCTTCCATCCTGCCTGCCTCTCTCCCTCTTTCCTTCCTTCCTTCCTTCTCTCCCTCCTCCCTCAACTTCCTTCCTTGCTCCACTCCGCTCCATTCCATTCCTCCTTTCTTTTATCCTTCCACCCATCCGGTCCGTCCACCTTTCCTCTTCCCGTCCATGTAGCTCCTTCTCTATTAACTTTTTCTCTGCGGGCAGGAGAACCCAGTTAGAAAGTGTCTGCACACCCTTGGAAGTGTAATTTAGCCCCAATAATTTATCAGGCAACGCCCCCCCCCCCACCGTCTCCCCCAGTTAGAATAATAATACAGGGAGGAGAAAAATCGATGGAATAATGACATTCCAAACTCCTAATAAACAGATGCAATAGAGCCCTCCTTATCCCAAGGCCTTTGCCTGAGCAGCAGGAGAGATTAATGGCAAATCAATATATTCCTGAGCTGGTTTTGAACACCCGAAGTTCACGAGGCCGAGCTAAAGCTGTAAAACAGCACCTCCTGTTGGCACAACCCGGTTCGCACCGAACCGTCTTCCCAGCCCACTCAAAGCGGACTGGGAATATTGTGGCTTTATGAATAAGCCACAATATAATTCACTGTGGTTTTTTTGAGTTAATTTCAAACGCTGATTCAGAGAAAAGCCCAACTGAATCATCGGATCAAGTAATACCACTCTATAAAGCCCTTAGTAAGGCCACACCTAGAGTCCTGCATCCACTTTTGGTCACCACATTATAAAAAAAAGAAGTTGAGACTCTGGAAAGAGTGCAGAGAAGAGCAACTAAGAGGATGAGGGGACTGGAGGCTCAAAGATACGATGAACGGTTGCAGGAACTGGGCCTGGCTAGTCTAGTGAAGAGAAGGACCAGAGGAGACAGGAGAGCATCTTCCAATATTTGAGGGGTTGCCCCAGAGAGGAGGAAGGAGATCAAGCTATTTTCCAAAGCAAAAGGAAGGAAGGAGGGAGGGAGGGAGGGAAGGAAGGAAGGAAGGAAGGAAGGAAGGTGGAAGGGAGGGAAAGAAAGAAAGAAAGACAGACAGACAGACAGAAAAAGAAAGAAAGAAAGAAGGAAGGAAAGAAAGAAAGAAAGAAAGAAAGAAAGAAAGAAAGAAAGAAAGAAAGAAAGAAAGAAAAGAAAAGAAAGAAAGACAGACAGATAGACAGACATCTGAATGAACCATAGATGGACAGAAGACATGGCTAGTCTAGTGAAGAGAAGGACCAGGGGAGACAGGAGAGCATCTTCCAATATTTGAGGGGCTGCCCCAGAGAGGAGGAAGGGGGTCAAGCTATTTTCCAAAGCAAAAGGAAGGAAGGAGGGAGGGTGGGAGGGAGGGAAGGAAGGAAGGAAGGAAGGAAGGAAGGAAGGAAGGAAGGAAAGAAAGAAAAAAGGAAAGAGGAAGGAAGGTGGAAGGGAGGGAAAGAAAGAAAGACAGACAGAAAAAGAAAGAAAGACAGATAGATAGACAGACATCTGAATGAACCATAGATGGACAGAAGACATGGCTAGTCTAGTGAAGAGAAGGACCAGGGGAGACAGGAGAGCATCTTCCAATATTTGAGGGGCTGCCCCAGAGAGGAGGAAGGGGGTCAAGCTATCCTCCAAGGCACCTGAAGGCCAGACAAGGAATCATGGATGGAAACTGACCAAGGAGAGATTCAACCTGGAAATACGGAGAAGTTTTCTGACAGTGAGAACAATCAACCCATGGAACAGAAGTTGCCTTCGGAAGTCGTGGGAGCTTCATCCGTGGAAGCTTTCAAGAAGAGACTGGACGGCCATCGGTCAGAAATGGTGTAGGGTCTCCATGAACCACAAAAATCCTTTTGACATCTCTCTCTCCCCCCCTCCCTCCCTCCCTCCCTCTCTCTTCCCCTCTCTCTCTGTATCTCTCTGTCTCTCTGCTTCTCCATCCACCGCCGTCGCCCTTATCTTCTCAGGCCAGGCGAGGAGTGACTGGGAGGGGAGGGCGAGGGGCGGGGCCAGCCAGCGGTGGGATCACCTGACAGGGAGCCACAGCAGTTGGCCCAATGAGCCGCATGCGGCTCCAGAGCCACAGGTTGCCGATACCCATTCTAATCCAACCCGCTGCTCAAAACAGGAACTTTACACCTTGAGTATGCATAGAAACTGCAAAAAAAAAAATAATAATTCCGAAGCATTTTTAAGTGTGAAAAAAACGGTCCTCGGTCAATTTTTTCCCCCCGAGGGCTGTTATAACTTTGAACCGTCACTAAATGAACCGTCCTAAATTGAGGACTTGCCTGTATTTCAGCCACTTTGCCTAACCTTTTCATCCCCTGTCCTTTCTGGCACCTTATTTTATTTTTCTTTTTTTTTTTTTTCTTTTAGCGTGTATTTTTTCTCCTCCTTTCCCACTTTCTCAAAGAATTACTCTTATCTGCAAGTGATTTAAACTGCCTGCTCGGTATGTCTAAAGCTAACCGAATAAGTTGTGTTTTTAAGAAAATCATTAACTCCTCGGAGAGGCCAGGAGGAGACGTGTTTCTCTCCCCATCGGTGGAAGGGCAAATAATAAAAAATATTGTCGTTTCCTTGCAAAAGAATTTTTTTTCCTCACCTCTCCCCCATCCCCCCCCCCACACACTCTATTTTCTGTTCAAGAAACGGCCTTTTGGTTAAAAGTCTTGAAAAGATGGAAATATAGATTCTTGCAAGCTTGAAATGAGTATTTTAAAACCCATTTTAGACAATCCATACAGACAATTTTGCAGTCTGAATGAGCTTCCCACCCCAATTTGGGGAAAAAAAAAAAACCCAAAGAAAATACAAAATTCAGGGAGTCCTCCCCTTAACCACGGTCCGTTTAGTGACCGCTCAAACCTGCAACGCCGCTGGAAAATGTGACTTATGACCGTTTTTCATAGTTACGACCTTTTTGGATCCCTGTGATCAAAATTCAGAGGCTTGGAAAATTCAGAGGTTTGGCCCCTGACTCGTATTTATGACAGTCGCAGTGTCCCGGGGTCCCGCGATCCCCCTTTTTTGACCTTCTAACCAGCCAAGCCAGATTCTCTTAACAACCGGGTTACCAATTTACCGACTGCAGTGACCCACTTAACAATGGTGGCAAGGTAGGTCGTGAAAAATGGGGCGAAACTCACTTAACGACTGTTCTCAGTCAACAACAGAACAAGTTGGGCTCCATTTTGGTCGTAAGTCGAGGACTTGTTGTACAAAATCGGGCTTCCGAACTGAAGTTGTTTTGATGTTGTGTCTGACTGTCAAATCATTCCACTACCACCAATGGCCGATTCGAAGTATAAAATTTATGCTGGTGATAAGGTGATTTCTTTCTTTCTTTCTTTCTTTCTTTCTTTCTTTCTTTCTTTCTTTCTTTCTTTCTCTCTCTCTCTCTCTCTTTTTTTCTTACTTTCTCTCTCTCTCTCTCTCTTTCTTTCTTTCTTTTTGCAACCCCCTCTCTCCCCTTCCCCAAACTCCTAAAAACTTTAATCATCAGAAATCTCTTTTTGGGTTTTGTTTTTGAAATTTCGGGGGGGGGAGGGCTGGACTAGATGACCTACAAGGTCCCTCCCAACTCTGTTTACCTTCTCTTTCTCTTTCTCTCTCTTTCTCTTTTTTTCCTCTCTCTCTCTCTCTCTTTCTTTCCTCTCTCTCTCTCCAGAGAGAAATAATTCGTTAATTGCAGGACTTTTTCACCTCGGCTGGCACTTTGGGCGTCTCATTTTGCAAGGAAGGGAAAATTTAAAATAATAATAATAATAATAATCAGAAAACTTTTACATTAGATTTCAAGCCCCTGTTCATTAGGCACCCCTCCCTCTCGCCTCCCTCCCCCCTACCCCCCCCCCAAGTAGGGAAAAATAGCACTCTTGGCAAATGGGCAAATTACTGTAATTTGTAATTATCAGCTTCGGTGTTAATGAGGCTTGATTGCAGTGGGAAAAAGCGGCGACTGTACGTGCCACTTAACTGGAGTCTTTTTTTTTTTTTTTTTGCGGTTTTAATTTTTTTTTTTTTTTTAAAGCTTTTATTTTTCCTTTTTTTTTTTTTTCCTGCCCTGGGCAAACGCCATTTGAGAGACCTTGCTACCTGGAAACTACACGGATCTTGCAAATCTATTTCTGGGGTCCATTGTATGTTTTTCCCCCCTCCCCACTTTTTCGCCCCTGGCTGAAATGAGTTTCTTTTCTTACGGTCCACCAATCTAGCTTAATTAATTAAGGAAAGCGGTGTCTAAATTGTTCGGCATGACCTTCTCTTTTTTTCCTTTCTTTCTTTCTTTCTTTCTTTCTTTTTCTTTCTTTCTTTTCTTATTTTTTTTTTAAAAAGTAGCATTATTTTTGTTAGAACGCTGCGGGGTTTAAATCGTTTCTTGCGTAGCCTTCTGGGATAATGTCCTTTGCAGGGAAAATGAAAGGAAATAATAAAAGTTTTCCTTTCCTTTTTTTTTTTCTTTTTTCTTTTTTAGCAAATCATTAAACTCGCCTTTCCATCTCCTATCCCTGGGTACCTGGGATGAGAGCACAAAAAGGACCTGGGGTTTTGTGGGTGAACTGGGCAAGAAGGTGGGTGGGGCAAAACTTGCTTTGCAACTGCCTCGCTTAGCAACATAAGTTCTGGGCTCAGTTGTGGTTGTAAGTGGGGGATTAGCTGCGGTACCCCTCTCTCCCCTCATCTTTGCAGGCCATGAAACAAGGGAGGGTCCCTTCTGAGATGCTTCCCACACCCCTTTTTCCTTTCAGGGCTCAGCTGCCTCTTATCTGATTATTTCTAGTCTGCATCTCTTCCTCCTGTCTCCCAAGGCCATTCCCACATCCCATTACAATATTTCTGCCCCCTCCTCTTTACAGCCAAAGAAACTAAGGAGGGTCCCTTTTCAGATTCTTCCCATGCCCCTTTTCCTTTTGAAGGCTCAGCTGCCTCTTATCTGATCGATGTTTAGTCTGTGCCTTTTCTTCCTGCCTCCCAAGGTCCTTCGCACAGACCATGACAATATTTCTGCCCTCTCCTCTTTACAGCCCAAGAAACTAGGGAGGGTCCCTGCTGAGGTGCTTCCCACGCCCCCTTTTCCTGGCTCAGCTGCCTCTTATCCGACCAGTGTCTAATCCGCATCTCTTCCTCCTGTCTCCCAAGATCATCACCACAGACCTCGATATACATAGTCCTCAATATACGACCACAATTGGGAACCGGAATATCGGTTGCTGAGCAAGGCGGGGGATGACGTGAATTGCCCCTGATTTCATTTGGGGTTTTCAAAGCCCAAAAACCATTTGCAGGAAAGCACGTGAAAAAGAGGTCCCGCTTCTCCCAAATCTTTCTTTAACAGGTTTTTAAATCCTTTTTTTTAAAAAAAATCAGCCGCCTTCCCAAATAGGAGGAATTGGGTTCCCCATGCCTGCCCGTCCCCCCAAAAGCAAAAATCCAAGGTTTTGGCAAATGAGCCAAACAAGAGGTGTGAATGTCCTTAATGGTGCTGTTAAGCGAAGGAATAAATAATAATAAATTTTAAAAATGCCGAGGCACATAATACCATTCGCACAGCGAGAGAGAGAGAGAGAGAGAGAGAGAGAGATGAGAGAGAGAGAGAGAGAGAAATGGATGTTTGAACAGGCTGGGAAGTCAATACCAAACAGTTAATTAAAGAGCAAATTGACTTCCGTCAGCTGCCATTTAACAGGGCCCTGGTAAATATCCTAATAGGGATTTAATGTACTGGATGGAACGGGCATCGTTGCCAGAGCCTGAATAAATGGCCAAGCGGCAGCTGAGCCAATCTGAAACTCAAAAAAAAACAGTTTGCAGAGCGCAGGACTCAGAGGTGCCCCCAAAGATTGGCAACCAACCTGGCGTAAACCAACCTGGCGCATTATAGCCGGTAAACTGGATTATTAAGGCATCTTGGGAGCAGAATCAAAACCAGAATAGAGCTGCGAGGGACACTGGAGGTCTTCTGGTCCAGCCTTCCTGCTTAAGCAGAAGACTCTAGACCAGTGAGGGCGAACCTATGGCACACGTGACGGAAGTGGCCCGCAGAGCCATCTCTCGTCCGTCGTCCGTTGCTCTTCCAGGTGAAGGCGTGCACATGCACACCAGAAACCGGAAGTCCAGGTGACCGGCGTGCGCATACGCAACAGGGAGCTGCTCTTCTGGTTTCCGGTGCTCCCTGGGTGTGCCACGCACGCTCCCGTTTCGGCACTCGGTGCCGAAAAGGTTCACCAACATTGCCCTAGACCAGTGGCGGGATACAAGTAATTTAACAACCGGTTCTCTGCCCTAATGATTTCTTACAACAACCAGTTCACCAAACTGCTCAGAAAGTTAACAACCGGTTCGCCCGAAGTGGTGCGAACCGGCTGAATCCCACCACTGCCTTAGACCGTTTCAATCAATCAATCAATCAATCAGAATAGAGCTGGAAGGGATCTTGGAGGTCTTCTAATCCAGCCTTCTGCTCAAGCGGGAAACCCTAGACCAGGAGTCGGGTAACCTGTGGCTCCGGAGCCGCATGTGGCTCTTTGGGCCCTCTGCTGTGGCTCCCTGTCAGGTGATCACACCACTGGCTGGTTCCACCCCACCCCTCGCCCTCCTCTCCCAGTCACTCCTCGCCTGGCCTGAGAAGGTAAGGGCGATGGTGGGGAATGGAAAAGCGGCCAGGGCAGAGACAGAGAGATACAGAGAGTGGGGGAGAGAGAGATACAGAGAGAGAGGGAGAGAGAGATACAGAGAGAGAGGGAGAGAGAGAGACAGAGAGTGGGGGGGAGAGAGAGACAGAGAGTGGGGGAGAGAGAGATACAGAGAGAGAGAGGGAGAGAGAGAGACAGAGAGAGAGGGAGAGAGAGTTACAGAGAGTGGGGGGGAGAGAGAGACAGAGAGTGGGGGAGAGAGAGATACAGAGAGAGAGGGAGAGAGAGAGACAGAGAGAGAGGGAGAGAGAGTTACAGAGAGTGGGGGGGAGAGAGAGACAGAGAGTGGGGGGGAGAGAGAGACAGAGAGAGAGGGAGAGAGAGATACAGAGAGAGAGGGAGAGAGAGATACAGAGAGGGAGAGAGAGATACAGAGAGAGAGGGAGAGAGAGAGACAGAGAGAGAGGGAGAGAGAGTTACAGAGAGTGAGGGGGAGAGAGATACAGAGAGTGGGGGGGAGAGAGATACAGAGAGAGAGGGAGAGAGAGAGACAGAGAGAGAGGGAGAGAGAGAGACAGAGAGAGAGGGAGAGAGAGATACAGAGAGTGGGGGGGAGAGAGATACAGAGAGTGGGGGGGGAGAGAGATACAGAGAGAGAGGGAGAGAGAGATACAGAGAGAGAGGGAGAGAGAGAGACAGAGAGAGAGGGAGAGAGAGTTACAGAGAGTGGGGGGGAGAGAGAGACAGAGAGAGAGGGAGAGAGAGATACAGAGAGTGGGGGGGAGAGAGAGACAGAGAGGGAGAGAGAGATACAGAGAGAGAGGGAGAGAGAGAGACAGAGAGAGAGGGAGAGAGAGTTACAGAGAGTGGGGGGGAGAGAGATACAGAGAGTGGGGGGGAGAGAGATACAGAGAGAGAGGGAGAGAGAGATACAGAGAGAGAGGGAGAGAGAGAGACAGAGAGAGAGGGAGAGAGAGATACAGAGAGTGGAGGGAGAGAGATACAGAGAGTGGGGGGGAGAGAGATACAGAGAGAGAGGGAGAGAGAGATACAGAGAGAGTGGGGGGGAGAGAGAGACAGAGAGAGAGGGAGAGAGAGTTACAGAGAGTGGGGGGGGAGAGAGAGACAGAGAGAGAGGGAGAGAGAGATACAGAGAGTTGGGGGGAGAGAGATACAGAGAGAGAGGGAGAGAGAGATACGGAGAGAGAGGGAGAGAGAGATACAGAGAGTGGGGGGGAGAGAGATACAGAGAGAGAGGGAGAGAGAGATACGGAGAGAGAGGGAGAGAGAGATACAGAGAGTGGGGGGGAGAGAGAGACAGAGAGAGATACAGAGAGAGATACAGGGAGAGAGGAGAGAGAGAGAGAGATGTCAAAAGGATTTTGTGGTTCCCAGTGTTTTTTAACAACTGGTTCTCTTCCCTAATGACCAGCTGGGTAGGCGTGGCTTGGGGGGGTGTCATGTGACTGGTGGAAATGAGTGACATCAGAATGGCCATGCCCACCTAGGTTTTGTGGCTCCCGGTGTTTTCTTTTCTGTGGGAAACGGGTCCAAAGGGCTCTTTGAGTACTTAAGGTTGCAGACCCCTGCCCTAGACCATTTCAATCCGTCAACCAGTCAATCAGTCAATCAGTCAATCAGTCAATCAGTCAATCTGTCAATCCGTCAATCCGTCAATCAGTCAATCTGTCAATCAGTCAATCGGTCAATCAGTCAATCGGTCAATCAGTCAATCAGTCAACCAGTCAACCAGCCAGCCAGTCAGAATAGAGTTGGATGGGACCATAGAGGTCTTCTAGTCCAGCTCCCTGCTTAAGCAGGAGACCCTATACCGTTTCAATCAATCAATCAATCAATCAATCAATCAATCAATCAGAATAGAGTTGGAAGGGACCTTGGAGTTCTTCTAGAGTCCACTCACCCGCTCAACCTAGTTCATTCTTGATTTTTTTTTTTTTTTTTAGAATTAAAAACAATTCCGAATTATAAAGCTTATCCGAAGAGGCACAGCAGCTCCGAGAGACCGCCGGATTCGCAAGGCGCTTAAGGGGAATTGCACCTGTGTGTGCGTACGTTCCACCTGATAATATTGCTCGAGCCATTATGCTAAATCCTAATGACCCTTAAACACCATTATAAACAGGATTATATAATTGATACCGGCTTGAAAAAGCTCAGTGTTTACACCTCAGGAGCCATCCAAGATTAAATGATTTGAGCAAGGAAACATCGGGGAGGTGACGAACGTTAGACGTATCGATCCAACAAATTGTCCGAGACACGCATTTATTTTATTATTATTATTATTTTTTTATCTCCTCGGCTGCAACCGTAATAAGTATTCTTCAGCGTTAAGTGATAGCCAATATCTAAGCAGCTGTCGGGATCGACGGTTATCCGTTCGGCAAACAAGGCTAATAGCCAGGAACTCGGCTTGTAATGAGGGGATAATATATACGACGTTAATCCCCTGAAAATGCGACGAAGGGCCTGCGTTCGGGGTTTCCGAGGGTTTCCTAGGTGTATATTCAGACACGTTTATAAAGGCGCTCGCTTCCTGCTGGTTTTGAGGCCATAGAAGAGTCTGCAATTAAAAATAATAATTAATAATAATAACAACAATAACAATAACAATAATATAAATAAATAAAATAAAATTATATATATATATATATATATATATATATATATATATATATATATATATATATATATATATATATATATAATTTATATATAAATTATATATAACGTTTTTATTTCATCAAGCTGGCCTGGCCTAAATCTTCTCCTCTTTTAAATTTAAATTTTAAACATAAATTTTAATCAGTTTAATTATGGGGTGTTTTAAAATTCAGCCTAAATTATCTAATTCGTTTTAATTTATTTTAAATTTTGTATTTCTGTGTTTTATCTTCTGGCTGTTCACCGCCCT
Source organism: Pituophis catenifer annectens (assembly GCF_029215685.1). NCBI lineage: Eukaryota > Metazoa > Chordata > Lepidosauria > Squamata > Colubridae > Pituophis > Pituophis catenifer. The sequence goes on along the minus strand of NW_027256898.1, from coordinate 2,218,083 downwards.
GAGTCCTTCGGGAGAAGGGGCGGTATAGAAATTTAATAAAATAAAATAAATAAATAAAATAAATATATACAAATATATATAAATAAAATAAAATAATATAAATAATAATAATATAAATAAATAAAGGAAATGAAATTAAATGAAATTGTCCTGGAAAACCGATCAATATTTATCTCTCCCTTAGTCGATAAGTCAATCAGGCCGTCATTAAACAAACACGGCTTCCCTCCTCCAAGCTGTGTCCGTTGTTAAGTGGGACGACCGGCCGTAAATCCCTTTCGCCAGCGCAGTCGTAACTTCGAACGGGTCGCTAAACAGATAAGCTGCAAGACGAAAGTTAGCAGTATAAGAGGGACTTCAAGGAAACGTCCCATTCGTTTTCTAAGCTTTTTCCCTTCCCTGGCGCATTCTCTCCGTCAGGTAGAGCGCGATCTTATTATTATCGATAATCAAATAATGGCACCCTTAGCTTTCCATAATGGGCATGTTTAGCATACACATATATATTTTTTTCTCTCCCCTTTTTCCTATGAAGCTAAATCGTTATGAACACATTCACGCTAGATTAAATACCGCGTCTGTTTTGACTGTGAAATGCAAACGGGGTTTAGATAGAAAGAAAAGAGGAATGGGGGGGGGGAAATCCAGCAAGGAGGAAAGCTTGCAACTTTGGGGCGGGGAGAAGAAATATATATATATATATATATATATATTTATTAAAGTGAATTCTGACAGGCCTTAATTAAATGTTGCCTTCACACTACATTTCACTTTATTAAAATCCGAAGCGTGCCAAACGCAACAGCCTTTCGCTGCCAGTTCCACAGCCAACGTACCTTCCTTCTTTAAAATAATAATAATATTAAAATAGTCCTTTATTTTTAGTCGATTAGCTGAAATTTGCTCAAATATCCCTCCTGCCACTTAAGAGGGGAAATGCTTTGAGAACGACAAACCGTCTGCTTGTTAGAGTGTAAAAATAATTTCTCCGGTACAAAATATTGAAGATAGAAAACGAAGGGGGGGAAAAAAAACACAGCGTTCTGTTTATAGGCAGTTCTCAACTTAGTTGTTGTTGATAGTTGCGAAGTCGTGTCCGACCCATCGCGACCTCATGGACAACGTTCCTCCAGGCCTTCCTGTCCTCTACCATCCTCTGGAGTCCACTGAAGTTCACGCCGACTGCTTCGGTGACTCCATCCAGCCACCTCCTTCTCTGCCGTCCCCTTCTTCTTTTGCCCTCCATCGTTCCCAGCATTCGTCTCTTCTCCTTCCTTCTCATTAGGTGGCCAAAGGATTTGAGTTTCATCCTCAGGATCTGGCCTTCTAAAGAGCAGTCAGAGTTGATCTCCTCTAGGACTGACCGGTTGGATGGCCTTGCAGTCCAAGGGATCTCGCAGGAGTCTTCTCCAGCACCAGAGTTCAAAGGCCTCCATTCTTTGGCGCTCGGCCTTCCTTATGGTCCAACTTTCCCAGCCATCCATTGCAACTGGGAAAACCATCGCCTTGACTATACGCTCTTTTGTTGGCAGGGTGATGTCTCTGCTTTTTAGTATGCTGTCTTGATTTGCCATAGCTTTCTTCCCCAGGAGCAAGCGCCTTTTAATTCCTTGGCTGCAGTCCCCATCTGCGGTGATCTTGGAGCCCAGGAAAATAAAACCTGTCACTACCTCCATTTCTCAACGTAGAGTGCTACCTAAATAACCCTTCAGAGCTTATCATTCCCATAAACTGTTTTCTGCATTCACTTTGGGAACCTCCTCCAGATGTTTCTCCTGACTTGGAGTCCAAAATTACTTTCTAGCAAACTTAAGGAGGAATCTTAGGATTCTTGCGGTCTTTTTCTAATTCTCAGTTGGCTGTTCCTGCAATATTCCAAAACCATCTTTAGATAGAAATATGTTGAATACAAGACGTTCGGAAAAATTACTTGGGAATTCCATCCCTGTTCTCTTGGGTTTAACCTGACTTATTCTGAGTCAGTTCCTCCAACTAGTGAGAAGGACCAGGGGGGGACATGATAGCAGCCTTCCAATATCTCAGGGGCTGCCCCAAAGAAGAGGGAGTCAAGCTATTCTCCAAAGCTCCTGAGGACAGGACAAGAAGCAATGGGTGGAAACTAATCAAGGAGAGAAGCAACTTAGAACTAAGGAGGAATTTCCTGACAGTGAGAACGATTAATCAGTTGTCTCCAGAAGTTGTGGCTGCTCCAACACTGGAGGTTTTCAAGAAAAATTTGGACAAACATTTCTCCAGAATGGTCTACGGTCTCCTGCAGGGAGCTGGACTAGAAGACTCCAAAGTCCCTTCCAACTCTATTGTGTCGTATTCTTGGCTCTGACCCTCCAACAGCAACGCTAGGTACATCCAGAAGTTTCAGCACATCTGGCTACCATTCCCCCACTCGGGTTTTCTGTAGATTTTCTGATTCCTCTTTAGAAGAAATTCTTGGGGCATCTCAACAGAGTTCCTGGAGGTGACCTGACAACAGGCCATTCTTTGCAAGGTTGATTAAAGTTCCAACTGAATCTTCAGAAGTTTTTGAAGCAAATGAATTCTCGGCCCCCGCCAGAAGTTCTTGTCAAAAATGAGATACACCAGACCTTCCAAGTCACAATCTAATGGGTGGAAGTCAACCATAACATGTTTAGACTTTGCGTAGAGTAGCGGGACCCAAGCCTTCGCAGGCGGGACCCGGACGGTGGTGTCACGTTACCCCCCTCCATTCAAGGACGTGGAGGGAAAGGCCTCTTTCGAGTTAACTTAGTTAACCCCTGGTCCTTAGGAAAATTCATCTGCATAATTTCATTTTGGCAAGGAAGTCATCGCGGGCTGGCCACGGATGGGGGTGCCGAGACGACAGGAGTAGCTGTCCGTCTGCACATGTTTTCGAGCCTACGGGGATGGGGTGGGGAGTCGACTCCAAAAAGTAGGTGGAACCCTGGATCAGTGAGTGGGCGGGGCCAGTTGTGGGATTTTTTGTCTTGGTGGGCGTGGCAGGGGAAGGATACTGCAAAAATCCCCATTCCCTCCCCACTCCTGGGGGAAGGATACTGCAAAATCCCCATTCCCTCCCCACTCCTGGGAGAAGGATACTGCAAAATCCCCATTCCCTCCCCACTCCTGGGGGAAGGATACTGCAAAATCCCCATTCCCTCCCCACTCCTGGGAGAAGGATACTGCAAAATCCCCATTCCCTCCCCACTCCTGGGAGAAGGATACTGCAAAATCCCCATTCCCTCCCCAGTCCTGGGGGAAGGATACTGCAAAATCCGCATTCCCTTCCCCACTCTGGGGCCAGCCAGAGGTGGTATTTGCTGGTTCTCCGAACTACTCAAAATTTCCGCTACCGGTTCGCCAGAACCTGCTGAATAGCACTCCTGGGCAGAGCCAAGGGGAAATCTTCCTGGGTTTCATTTCAAGGGGGGGATGTCAACTGAATTAAAATAAAATCAGGATCAAAGGGGCGTTTCGGAGGTCTTGCTCAGACCAACCCGGTTTCTTGTGAAAACTGGGCAGAATTTAGTTTCCCAAAATCCACGGAGGATCCCATAACAGAGTTCTGTGTGAGCTTGCCATGTGCTGCAGCGGCGAAAACAGCCAACACGAACCATATAAAGAACGGATGCTGGAACTGGGGATGTGTAGTCTGATGAAAAGAAGGACCAGGGGAGACATGATAGCAGTCTTCCGATATCTCAGGGGCTGCCCCAAAGAAGAGGGAGTCAAGCTATTCTCCAAAGCACCTGAGGGCAGGACAAGAAGCAACGGGTGGGAACGAATCAAGGAGAGAAGCAACTTAGAACTAAGGAGAAAGAGTGGCTTGTATTTTATTCTCTCATGCCATCACGACTTCACCCTACTTTTCAAATCACGACGCCAAAAAAAAGAAAAAAAACCCTCACCTTTGTAAAACTTTAACGAGAAAGCTAATGGAAGTGGCTCGGCGAGGAAGGGGGGGAAAAAACGCACACAAAAAAACAAACCGACAACCTTCGGCGAATAAAACGGTAAGCTTTTTATTTCAATAAATAAATAAATAAATACCCAAACCTACTAAGCCGTAGAGGAGAAAATCGTGTCGTTCTAAATAATAAATCGGGGCCCCCCTCGAATGTGTTAAGAGCCGCGTCTGAATTTTATGTGAATATTTAACACGCGACGCAGTGATAAGAGGGGGCTCGCTCGAGGCACCGGCGGGATAAAGGAGACAAATTGTCGGATGTCATGGCTTTCGTCTAAGGCAGAGAAGGCACCGAGTTGTGTAAAAGAGTTTTTGTGGACAAACCGAGCTGACAAGGCAGTTTTTAAAAAAAAAAAAAAATGGAGGGGGGGGGAAGTTCTAAGAAGGTTATAGGTAGTCCTCCACTTACGACCACAATGGAGGTCAAAATTTCCGTTCCCTAAGCGAGGCAGTTGTCAACTCACTTAGTGAGTTATGCACCGTTTTGGAACCTTCCTTCCTTCCTTCCTTCCTTCCTTCCTTCCTTCCTTCCTTCCTCCTCCTTTCCCTCCCTCTGTCTCTCCTTCCTTCCTTCTTTGCTTCCTTCCTTCCTTTCTCCTCCTTCTCCTTTCCCTCCCTCTGTCTTTCCTTCCTTCCTTCCTCCTCCTTTCCCTCCCTCTGTCTCTCCTTCCTTCCTTCCTTTCTCCTCCTTTCCCTCCCTCTGTCTCTCCTTCCTTCCTTCCTCCTCCTTTCCCTCCCTCTATCTCTCCTTCCTTCCTTCCTTCCTTCCTTTCTCCTCCTTTCCCTCCCTCTGTTTCTCCTTCCTTCCTTCTTTGCTTCCTTCCTTCCTTTCTCCTCCTTCTCCTTTCCTTCCCTCTGTCTCTCCTTCCTTCCTTCCTCCCTCCCTCCCTCCTCTTCTCCCTCCCTCCATCTCTCCTTCCTTCCTTCCTTCCTCCTCTTCCCTCCCTCCCTCCCTCCCTTCCTTCCTTCCTCCCTTCCTTCCTTCCTTCCTTCCTTCCTTCCAATTCGTTCTTTATATGTTTTATCCTCCAGTCCCCTGATCCTCTTCGTGGCTCTTCTCTGCACTCTTTCCAGAAACTCAATATCTTGTTTGTTGTTGTTGTTGTTGTTTTTCATCATGGCGTCTGAAACGGGACTCCGTATTCGAAGGGCAGTCCCTCACCAAGGCCTTATAAAGCGGCCACTCAACGAACAGTTGTCATGGGAGGTCTAACCTGTTATTTCTTTTCAGCTCAAAGAAGACAGGGCGACCACCACCTCTGGTCCTTTCGGCTGTGGCCCCCACTGTGCCATTTCCCCCCAGAAGCCTTGGATGCTTGAACTTCAAACGCCTGCTTTTTCTTCTTCAATCGAGAGACAATCGGCTCAGCCCGGTTCGTCAACCCTGATTTAATTCACCGAGCCGCCTGAGCCTTCCCGACAGGTGGGTGAATAAACACGAAACGTGCTACAAGATTTATTTAATAAGTGTCTGTCGGGGAGCGAGGTGCCTCCGAGTGGGCCTATTATCTCGTAATGATGATAATCATCATCATAAAAAAAAAAAAAAAAAAACACACACACACAACAAAACCAACAACCCCAAGATGGTTGAAAGGCTTGGCTGGTTGATAGCCACAATCTGTTATCTGGAAATTGAACTGTCAGCCCCCGTGTCATGCTCATTTGGGCTGATTAAAGAGATATTAATCTACTGTCATCGTTACAATATCTGTCATCGGATGGATGGCTGGCGGGAGGGAGGAGGGGAGGGAGGGAAGGACGTTGCGTATTACGGCCGAGAGAGCTCACACAGGAGCTTGCCGGGAAAGAGGCGAGGACTGAATGTTAATCTAATTCTAGCCTGCTTTTGAAAACCAGGGGAAACGAGAGAGGGCTCTTATACCAATCGTGGTAACCTGGAACACATCGTCCACATCATGGGATATCCTGGCCCTAGGGGAAAAAAAGGGGACAGAAATAACAGGTACATCTGGCAGCTACCTAGATATAATTTAACGATAAAGGAAGAATCACAGAATCAGAAGGGACCTTGGAAGTCTTCTAGTCCAACCCTCCGCTCGAGCATTGGAAAAAAAAAGGGACAGAAATAACAGGTACATCTGGCAGCTACCTAGATATAATTTAACGATAAAGGAAGAATCACAGAATCAGAAGGGACCTTGGAGGTCTTCTAGTCCAACCCCCCTGCTCGAGCAGGAGATCCTAGACAATTTCAATCAATCGATCAATCGATCAATCAATCAATCAGAATAGAGTTGGAAGGGACCTTGGAGGTCTTCTAATCCAACCCTCCGCTCGAGCACTGAAAAAAAAAGGGACAGAAATAACAGGTACATCTGGCAGCTACCTAGATATAATTTAACGATAAAGGAAGAATCACAGAATCAGAAGGGACCTTGGAGGTCTTCTAGTCCAACCCTCCGCTCGAGCACTGAAAAAAAAAGGGACAGAAATAACAGGTACATCTGGCAGCTACCTAGATAGAATTTAACGATAAAGGAAGAATCACAGAATCAGAAGGGACCTTGGAGGTCTTCTAGTCCAACCCCCCTGCTCGAGCAGGAGATCCTAGACAATTTCAATCAATCAATGAATCAATCAATCAGAATAGAGTTGGAAGGGACCTCGGATGTCTTCTAGTCCAACCCCCTGCTCAAGGGGAAGACCTTATACTATTTCAGACAAATAGATGTCCAGTCTCCTCTTTGAAAACCTTCAGTGATGAAGTACCCACAACTTCTGGAGACCAGTTGTTCCACCGGTTAATTGATCTGGGATTAAAACTACAGAACGACAGAAGTGGAAGGGGCCTTGGAGGTCTTCTAGTCCAACTAGGAAACCCCACACCATTTCGGACAACTGACTGTCCAATCTCTTCTTTAAAACCGCCAGTGATGGAGCTCCCACGACTTCTAGTGGCGAGCCGTTCCACTGGTTCATTAATAAAAGATATAATTGCGGGACAGTTACAGGTTCTCCACCTCCCAGGACTGGTATACAGGCACTCCTCAGTTTACAACCAAAAACCGGGACCCCGATTTTTCCACTGTGGTTGTTAAGCAAGCCAATTTCACGGCCTTCTTTCCCTCAGTTGCTTAAGCGCATCGCTTGTGATTGCAAAGTAAATCCAGCCTCCCATATTGATGTTGGTTGGGGAGGGTGTAAATGACCACTAGTTAACCCCCCCGAGATGCGGCCCGCCCTTGTAAACACACGCTGGTTGTCCAGACCCCCCTCCAGTCCCAAATTGTGATCACGCGACTTGCTGCAACGGTCATATTTCCAAGGACCGATCGTGGACTTCAGACAGTCCCTGGGGCAGCGGTCGGTTTCACATATTCTTGCCACCAGTTCGCCTTGCGCGCACACACTCGCGCGAATGCGCCTTCCACGTGTGCGCCCCGGCCTTCTGCGCACACGTTTTGCCCGCCTGCGTGCCTTCCACATATGCTCCCAGCCTCCAAACCGTGGCTAAATAGGACAGCATTACATCCAGGTAAGTGGGCGGACTACCAATTCGCCGCTACCAATTCGCCCGAACCCGTGCGAACCGGCTGAATATCACCTCTGTCCCTGAGGGATTGTGGGAGTTGAAGTCCACACCTCTGAAAGGTGCCAAGGTGAAGAAACACGGATCTAAAATAATTCAGCTGAGTCCTCCAAGATTACTTCTGAGTCCCCCAAATCCCCCAAATTTTCTACACCCCGATTGGGTAGAAGAGGGGGGAAAAAAAGAAAAGAAAAGGGGGGGATAATTAAATTGGGGGGGCTCAGGAGGAAAAAAACAGGAGATGTCCAGAAATATATTTGAGTCATGCCAAAAAGACCGGGGAAAGTTTTCTATGGAATCCCTTCTCTCATTGGCTCAGTGGCTTAAGACACTGAGCTTGTCGATCAGACAGGTCGGCAGTTTGGCGGTTCGAATCCCTAGTACAGGTCTCCTGCGTGAGCAGGGGGCTGGACTAGATGTCCTCCAAGATCCCTTCCAACTCTGTTACTGTTTTCTCCTTTTCTTTCTAAAAACCTCTTTGCCTTTCTCTTTTCAACGGAGACCAAAAACCAATCGTTTTTCAGATTTTTTTGGACCCAAAGTTTTTCTCACCCCGTTTTTTTTCCTTCTCCCCCCACCCTCCCCAAATCCTCCCCTCCCCCGACCCCATGCCATTAGCCCCACCGAAATGTCGCTTCTGCATACGGCTCATGAAATATGCAGAGGGATCCCTTTTGTGGAATTAACTATTTATCGATTTATAATTTAAAAGATTTATGCCGGTCCATAAAGGAAGGAAGATTATTGTTATTATTATTTTTTTCCAGGAGAGGTGTGTGGGGGGGGGTGGATGGGGAGGGGGTCCAAGCAGCTCTGAAAGAGGGCAGCTGCCGTTTGCAAAGTTTGGAAACGTTTCTTGAGGTGAAGCCGGGAGAAAATTATTCCAGGCTGTTCGCTTCGATTAATTCACGCATGGAAGGATGATGGTTTTCTTCCTTAGCCTCGCTTCCTCCTCTCTCCATCTTCAGGTTTTTTACCCCGGGCTGTGACTTCTGCAAAAGTGCTTGGCTTGCAATTTTGCACCGAGTGCAAAATTTATTGGCGTGGGTGGCATTCTTAGAAGTGTGAGTGTCTTTTGAGTGAAGCTTGCAACAGTGAGTGCGAACCACGGATGGGAGCGTTGCTGAGTTAGCAAACTTCCTAGCAGGTGTAAAAAAAAAAAAAAGGTTTGGAGGAAACTGTTTGCAGGTGACGCTTCCCGCCGTGGCCTTCCAGGGTTGCCAAAAAAAACCCTGCCTAGGTGATATACAGGAGATGCTTTCAAGTGAAACGGAGGTCTTACCTGTCTCTCATTTTGCATCAGCCGGAGAAATACATACGTTTGATTTCTCTTTTAGTGATTCGTTTATTTTCGTTTGTAGGGCCACGCAGTTAACTCGGGGCTCAAACTGGCTTGTAAGTACTCCGAATGTGTGCATTTTTATCCTTAGGGTTTTCTCAAGATATATTCTTTCTTTCTTTCTTTCTTTCTTTCTTTCTTTCTTTCTTTCTTTCTTTCTTTCTTTCTTTCTTTCTTTCTTTCTTTCTTTCTCTCTCTCTTTCTCTCTCTCTTTCTCTCTACTTTCTCTCTCTCTTTTTCTTTTTTCTCTCTTTTTCTTTCCGCCCATACCGTGTTTCCCCGAAAATAAGACCCTGTCTTATATTTTTTTGAACCCTGAAATAAGCGCTTGCCCTTATTTGCCATGCACTCAAAAGCCCGATTGGGCTTATTATCAGGGGAGGTCTTATTTTGGGGGAAACAGGGTATCTATCCACCCCATACTAGGGGTGGGTTTCACTCACATTTGCCACCAGTAAATGTGCGCAGAGCAGTTAGGAGAGGAGAACAACGGAGGACAAGGAGTCGACTCAGGAAGCAAAGCAAAAGTGGACGCTGAATGGCCCTTCCCTGGCTGGGGAATAAATAGAAGGAAAGGGAGAGTGGTGGTCGTAGAAGAAAACCGTTCGTATTTCTGAAGATTTTGCTCAGGGTGTTTTGTGCCACAGAGACTGCTTTTGCCAGAACTTAATTTGCAACCTTTCAGCTAGGAGCTCACGGCCTGGCAATTATGGCAAGGAACTGATAAGGTCTGTTACTGCGGTTAACTCCTTGAAGGACTATCGCCTGGACTTTTCAGTGGGTGAATGCCATTAATTCACAAGAGGCAAATAAATTAAACAGGGTTTTTTTTTTCGTGACCAGGAGTCCGTTTCTTGCTTCTGCAGGAACAGCAGAACAGCAGAAAAGTTGGGCAAATATGCCCGTACTTAATTTAGTTTGAACTATCTCTCGTGCTCTCTTCGCTAACTCTTCTCCAACAAGTCCTTCTCCGCTCATTCAAGCCGGAGATTTTATTGCAGGTAATTTCTGATTGGGGGAACCTACCTGGTTTCTAGGTATGTGTGTGTATGTGTGTGTATATATTTCAAAGACCCCCTGCTTAGCTGTCACTCAACACTCCAGAGCATAATTACCTCGGTCCAATCAGACACAAATCCAGAAGCGTCTTAATGGATTATACTTGAGAAAGCAACGATCCAGCTATTCCTTCTCCGATTTATAAATAACAGCGGTTCGAGGTTGGAAAGAGGTACCTGCTATAAATAATGATTATTTGAAGACTCCTGTGCCTCGTTTCCCTGCGTAGCAGAAGGATTAGCCTTGCGAAGATAATTATCGGCGTATCGGAAGCTAATGGGAAAGAATATTATTTAATTTTTTTTTTTTAAATAAAAAAAAAGCCACAGTGTAATAAAAAAGCAAAGGGAACGGAAGGGAGGGAAAAGCAGTTTTTCCTGGTATGATATTAGCTCAGGGGAACGCTTGCCTTTTAATAAAAGCGTTATATATAAATATTGTGCCTTTGCTAGCGCAACAAAAGTTGATCCGGAGAAAACAACCGGCAACAAAAGCTCAGATATCCAGAACTCCTTCAGCGCCATCTTACCTGAGTGCCGGGGGGAGAAAAAAAATATATTCTACTTGCTGTCATTCTATTATGTTTCCGCGCAAGACGAAGGGAAGATGGCGAGCTGTTTTGGAGCGTGGAAGGGTTGCGGAGGGACGGAAAATCGCGCAGCAGAACCAAACATCCAACTCAGATAACCCTCAAAGTTTCAAGCAAGCGGAAAAGGCCGCAGCCAGGGATGCAATCCAGGGATTGGCTGGGTTTTGCGAACAGGAGGACATGTCCAGCTGTCTGCAAGGAGTATCAATCCTTCCCTTCCCCACCATGCAGTCAGAGCTGAAGAAGCTTCTTGGGTGAGGAGCGAAAGGTCTTTGAAGAAAAAAAGGAAGGAAGCCCAGTTGCCTCCTGAAAAAAAAAACACCTTTGGGACAAAGTTAAACCTTCAAGTGGCCTCAACGACTCTCTATAAAAGGATGCAAATGACCAGCTGTCTGCAAGGAGTATCAATCCTTCCATTCCCCACCATCCAATCAGAGCTGAAGAAGCTTCTTGGATGAGAAGTGAAATGCCTTCAAAGAAAAAAAAAACGAGAAAGTACAGTTATCTCTTGGGAGGGAAAAAGCACCTTTGGTACAACCATGACTTGGATGACACAGACAAATTGGAGTGATGGGACCACCCAGATATTTTGAAACAAGAAAGGAGTACCCTTCTCTACTCCCCCCAAAAAGTTTGAAGCATCATGAGAAAAACTGAGGAAAGCAGATGCTGGAATCCTGCAGAACGTCAATTTCAGGTGAAAGTAAGCAAGCTGGAAGGTTTGGATTTCAAACTTCATCTGCTGGAGATGCCCTGACTGTCATCCTGGTGACTCTTCTTCCGTTTCCAAGCCATTACACCTGACACAGCTGCTAGATAGCCTGTCAGTCACTCGTATCTCCTGGGAGAATCCGATGCCTTTAATGGATTCTGGGAAGATCTTAGTGGAGACTCTGCGAACGTATCTCAAGCGTCCGTTTCAGGTTGTTGAATCCACACAGACGGGGGGGGGGGAAACACTAACTTTCTCTCTTCTCGAAAGATCCTTCGATGGCCCCAGAAGTTGCTTAAGCAAAATCTAACCAAACAGGCTGAAATCTGATTCCCTCCGCACCAGGGGTGAAATCCAGCAGGTTCTGACAGGTTCTGGAGAACCCGTAGCGGAAATTTTGAGTAGTTCGGAGAACCGGCAAATACCACCTCTGGCTGGCCCCAGAGTGGGGTGGGAATGGGGATTTTGCAGTATCCTTCCTCCAGGAGTGGGGAGGGAAAGGTGATTTTGCAGTATCCTTCCCCTACCACGCCCACCAAACCACCCCCACCAAGCCACGCCCACAGAACAGGTAGTAAAAAAATTTGGATTTCACCACTGCTCTGCAGAGCTATCAATGTTTGTCCAGCTAATGTCATAAAATCTTATTTTGTGTGTGTATTTGTGCTCCCCTATGTGAAAAGAAAAAAGAAAGGGGAAAAAAAAATCAACTCCAGACCCCGAAGCATTTTGTAAAATCTGGAAGCTAGTTTAAATTGAAGCTTTTCTAAATCTTGCTGGACGATAATTGAAAGCTGTTTTCAGCTGTTGCAAACACGCGGTTTCAACCAGAAGTGGTATTCAGCCGGTTCAGATCGGTTCGCCCGAACTGGTAGCAGAAATCACGGGTAGGCCTACCACACCCCCGGCTCTATGCCATCCTGTTTAGGCACGTTTTGGAAGCCGGGGGCATGCGCGGAAGGTGTGAGCGCCAGCAAAGCACATACACGGAAAGCTGAGTGCATGCGTGGACAGGATGCGTCCGAGAGAAGCGCGAGCTCACATTTGTGAACCGGTAAGGAAGGTAAGGGTGGTGGCTCAGTGGCTAAGACGCTGAGATTGTCGTTCGAAAGGTCGGCAGTTCAGTGGTTCGAATCCCTAGCACCACGGAATGGGGTGAGCTCCCGTGACTCGTCCCAGCTCCTGCCAACCTAGCAGTTCGAAAGCAGGTAAAAAAATGCAAGTAGAAAAATAGGGACCACCTTTGGTGGGAAGGGAACAGCGTTCCGTGCTCCTTCGGCGTTGAGTCATGCCGGCCACATGACCACGGAGACGTCTTCGGACAGCGCTGGCTCTTCGGCTTTGAAACGGAGATGAGCACCGCCCCCTAGAGTCGGGAACGACTAGCACATATGGGCAAGAGGAATTTTTACGTTTACCTTTAGGGAAGGTAAGTGAATCCCACCGCTGCTTTCAACCCTGGAAATTTTGCGTGGTTGCGTTCTTCTCCAATTAAGTCTCTCTTTCTTCCCATAATAACTCTGGCCCACCAAAGGCATTCTGGGAAATTTTTTTTTAAAAAAATGGTGGACAGGAAACCCAGATTTCGAAAGCTGAGTCGTGTCAAAGATTTGGTTTTCGAAAGTGAGCTTTTGTTTAAGCCAAAATCCATGGATATCCTCAAACGGAGGGGATTTGATTCAGTTTGACACACGATTCGATGAAAGCCTGAATATTTTTGCACGCACCCCCTCCAGCACAGCCATCCTTCTGAGCAGGCCCGAAGAAGGTTGTCCTCGACTTACAACGGTTCGTTTAGCGACCACTCGGTGGTACAAACAGGGACTCGCGACTGCTTGCAAATGTCTCCGGGGAATCACGTGTTTATATGACAGTTGCCGTGTCCGTGTGTGTGTGTTAGCTTTTGCAACCTTCCGATGAGCAAAGTCAGATTCGCTTAACAACTATGTCGCTAACTTAACGACGGCATTGATTCCCTTAACAACCGTCGCAAAAGAGGTCTTAACAATCACCGAGGAGAAATTTCCTGACAGGGAGAACAATTAACCAGTGGAACAACTTGCCACCAGAAGTTGTAAATGCTCCAACACTGGAAATTTTTTAAAAAGAATTGGACAGTTGTTTTTATCCGGAATGGTTTAGAGTCTTTTGCTTCAGCGGGGGGGGGGGGTTGGACTAGATGACCTACAAGGTCCCTCCCAACTCTGTTAACCTCATCTAATCCCTTCCAACTCTGTCGTTCTCTTATTCTGTTATCAGCTGCATCAACCGCCTTGCTCAACGACGGAAGGCCCGCTCCCAAACACTTTCGCAAGCCGAGGACTTCCTCTATTTCTTATTTTATTTACTTGAAAGATTCGCACGGCTCCAAGAAACTTTCCCCAAACGTTTCCGCCAACACGCACCGGGAGAAACACCTCTCGGTCCACGTTTAAAAACCTGCCATTTTTTTGAGGATTTCAGCCAGTTTCGGAAGAACGCAAGGAGTCCAACGTGCCTTTTTTATTCCCCCCCCCAAAAAAATCCAACTGGTTTTGAACCCTCGAAATTCCACTCCTTGCAACGGGGAGAAATGTGGTACCAATTACCCCCAGAGCTGTCTTTGGGACAATTCCCATCGAGACAGCCAACTGCATATTTAACAAGCCGGTTGCATCGGAGCCCTAATGAAACAATTAAGCCGGGGTCCTTGTCTTTGATCTGAATGTGGTAATTTTTACAAAAACATCACCGAGTGATAGATACCCATAACTCAAGAGTCCTTAATTGTATTTAATTTGTTTGGAATACGAGTGTGTTTTCCATTAAGGCTGGACTTTGGGCCCACATGTTTTAAGAACAGCTGTCAAAGAAAATTAAGGCCCCCACTTGGCTTTCAAAGTCGCTGGATTTTATCAGGCTGGGGCAAGCATCTTCCAGCAGAAGGTTACCGATAATTAGAAGCCTCTCTGCTTCGGGGAGAAGGGAGGAAGGGAGGGAAAACTCTAGAGAAGAGAAGAGAAGAGAAGAGAAGAGAAGAGAAGAGAAGAGAAGAGAAGAGAAGAGAAGAGAAGAGAAAAGGGAGGGGGAGGGGAGGGAAAGGAAGGGAAGGGAAGGGAAGGAGAAAGAGGGAAGGGAAAGGAAGGGAAGGAGGATGAAGGAATGGAAGGGAAGGGAAGGGAGGGGAGGAGAGGAGAGGAAAGGAGAAAGGGGGAAGGGAAGGAAAGGAGGACGAAGGAATGGAAAGGAAGGGGAGGGAGGGGAGGGGAGGAGAGGAGAGGAGAGGAGAGGAAAGGAAAGGAAAGGAAAGGAAAGGAAAGGAAAGGAAAGGAAAGGAAAGGAAAGGAAAGGAAAGGAGAAAGAGGGAAGAGAAGGGAAGGGAAGGGAAGGGAAGGGAAGGAAAGGAAAGGAAAGGAAAGGAAAGGAAAGGAAAGGAAAGGAAAGGAAAGGAAAGGAAAGGAAAGGAAAGGAAAGGAAAGGAAAGGAAAAAAGGAAAGGAAAGGAGGACGAAGGAATGGAAAGGAAGGGAAGGGAAGGGAAGGAAAGAAAAGGAAAGGAAAGGAGGAAAGGAAAGGAAAGGAAAGGAAAGGAAAGGAAAGGAAAGGAAAGGAAAGGAAAGGAAAGGAGGATGAAGGAAAGGAAAGGAAAGGAAAGGAAAGGAAAGGAAAGGAAAGGAAAGGAAGGGAAGGGAAGGGAAGGGAAGGGAAGGGAAGGGAGGGGAAGGAAAGGAAAGGAAAGGAAAGGAGGAAAGGAAAGGAGGATGAAGGAATGGAAAGGAAGGAAAGGAGGACGAAGGAAAGGAAAGGAAAGGAAAGGAAAGGAAAAGAAGGGAAAGGAAAGGAAAGGAAAGGAAAGGAAAGGAAAGGAAAGGAAAGGAAAGGAAAGGAAAGGAAGATAGAAGAAGGGAAGGGAAGGGAAGAACTGATGGTATGCAGAACGTTTACTGGTCTCTCGGTAAATTAAATTGGGGTTTGGTTTTTACCCGTGGATATATCTTTTTTGCGCTCGCAAAAAACCACCTCACGCACCCTCCGTTTCAATCGACGGTTTGATAACTCTGGCTTCATGATGGCTTGAGGGCCTGCAAGCTAGGATCCGTGCGGTTGGCTTGCAACGAAGCCACGGTTTGTTCGAATCTCGGTTTGCTGGCTACGCTGCAAGAGGCCGGGTTTGTTAAAGCCATAAAATACGATTCATCCATCGACGTGTACGAACAGGGCTGCTGTGCCTTTCGATTTATTTTTATTTTTTTTCCCCAAAAAAATTGGGACTTTTGTAAGGTATGCAGAGAAAAAGAAAATAAACATTCCGGATTGCGGGTTGTCCCGTTTTGAACAAAAAGGTTTGGAAGCAGAGGTTGTAGCTGCGCCCTTCATGAATTCCAGCATTTTGGTGACCATCAAGGCTGTCAATCACTCTTAGTCTCGTTTCGCCCTCCCCTCCGTCCGTTTGTTAATGCCACATCAGTAGGTGAGGGACCCAGATTTGGAAACTTTTAATCTCCAGGATATCTCCAGAAGCGGAGAGAAAATGTTACCTGACAGGGATCCAAGGCTGAGAAATGTCAAAGAGAATAAGAAATATGAGCAAAGCTCAACTGAAAAAGTTAATTTGGGGGTTCTGATTTAATCGTTTCTTTCTTCCTTACCTTTTTTCTTTCTCTCTCTCTCTCTCTTTCTTTTTCTTTCCCTTCCTCCTTTCCTCCTTTCCTTCCTTTCTTCCTAACTCGCTCCCTCCCTTCCTCTTACCTTCCTTCCTACTCCCTTTCTTTCTTTCTTTCTTTCTTTCTCTCTCTCTCTTTTTCTCCCCTTCCTTTTCTTTTTTCTTTCTCTCTCTCTTTTTCTTCCCTTCTTCCTTTCCTCCTTTCCTTCCTTTCTTCCTAACTCGCTCCCTCCCTTCCTCTTACTTTCCTTCCTACTCCTTTTTTCTTTCTTTCTTTCTTTCTTTCTTTCTTTCCTTTTCTTTTTTCTCTCTCTCTCTCTTTTTCTTCCCTTCTTCCTGCCTCCTTCCTTCCTTCCCTCCCTCATTTCCTTTTCTTCTTCCCTTCCTTCTTTCCTACCCTCGGGTACTTTGACTCAGCTTGACTCCCTCTTCTTTGGGGCAGCCCCTGAGATATTGGAATCTTGCACAAGTGCCTATGTAATTTTAATGTCAGCGTTCCAGTGCTGACATATGAAAGGAGAGGAGAAGCTTGAACTTTTGCCAACTTAATTCCTTTGAAGATTCTGTTTCCTCGGAGATGGGAGGAGGGGGGGACATTCCTGTGATCTGACGGAGAAGGGATGAGGAGAGTGGCTTGGAAGATAGCCAATGAGATGCAGAGAATTGGGGATCGGAAAGGGAGGGCTTGGGGGGCAAAGGTCAGTGCTGACCGCGAAAGAGCCAGGGACAATCACTATGCTCAATAAAGAGAAAATTTCCTCAAAGATCGGCAGCTTGGAAATTCATTTATTTTGAGATAGAATCGAAACCTGACATTTAAGACCAAATCTCTTCGGTTGCTCCCAAACCCCATTCCTGGCGGGGGGGGGGGTTCCTACCCTTCTTCTTCCCAACCCATGGAACCAGGTAAACTATGTCCCCCTGAGAACATATTCTCGGGGTGGAATTCAACCGGTTCGGACCGATTCGGGAAAAACAGATGTTAATTTTAATCTGGTTCGCCGAACTGGTTGTTCCAAGAACTAGCTGACCCCACCCGCCCCGCTCCTCCCGGGACTCTCCACACGACCCATTTTGGATACCAGGTAAGTGCAGGGCACACACAGAGACTCTGGAAGGGCCAAAAACAGGCCTACCGGAAATCCGGGAACATTTCCGGCCTCCGGTGCCCAAGGGAGGCCGTTTTCGCCCTCCTGGAGGCTCGAGAAAAGCCTCCGGAGCCTGGGGAGGGCGAAAACACCTGCAGGAGGCCGAGTAGGCCACGCCCACCTGGGCAGCGAACCGGTTGCTGAATTTTTTTTTTTCAATCCCACCCCTGCATATTCTCAGCTGCTTCTTCATCCAGCGGCCTTGCAAAGAACCATCACACATCTTCAGCCATTCCAGAAGATGGCTTGGTTTGGGGAGGGGGGGGGAATGGGTGGGGGGGGCTGATAAAAATTGTACCAACCTCCCTCCTTTGACAGGCCTCATAGAATATGCATGGCCCCCCATTAGCATACGGAGATAATAGCTCCCCGAAGGAAAACCAAGCCATAAAACTTTAAGTAGGAATCCAAACAGGCGCAACTAGGAAGAGAGAGAGAGAGAGAGAGAGAGAGAGAGAGGGAGGGAGAGAGAAATGGGGGACCGGGAAGAGAGAGAAAAACGGGATGTTGTCACAAGTTAATAATAATAATAATAATAAAAACACACACACACACACAGGCCCCAGGGCCAATCTCAGCCACAGCCGGCCATAACTCATACCCTCGTCACCCTCCGTAATGGTAATAGAGCTGAAGTCTATGAATACGATCAGTTGACGGCGGAGAATTAATTGAGATAATAGGCTCTTCCCCCAAACCGTACGTCAAAGTCGGGGCCCGTCACAAAAATGATGGAGATGAATGGCGGCTGAATTATGAAGCCCTAGCCGTGAATTTGGGGGTCCCCATTTTTTTGGGGGGGGGTGGGTGGGTGGGGAATAAGACATTCGGTGCTCTTCCCACTTCTCAGTGCCTTCCGCCGTGCCCTTAAAACTCACTTTTTCCAGCAAGCCGGGCTGGCTTAAGAAGAAATTTTTAAATGTTTTAATTGGTTTGTGGGTTTTTTTAATCTTTGGGCCAAATTTATATATATTTTTAATTGTTTTTTAATATTTGTATTTCATGTTCTTAATTCTGGCTGTCCACCGCTCTGAGTCCTCAGGGAGAAGGGCGGTATATAAATTGGAAATAAAATAATAAAATAAATAAAATAAATTTCTTTCCCCCCGTACTGGTTTTTCCATTTTGCTCTGTTGCTTTGCTTAGGGTTGAAGCAATTCTCCTTTTTTAACCACGAATTAAAGTTGAAGTTCGCACATTCTGGGAGTTGGAAGGGACCTTGGAGGTCTTCTAGTCCACCCCCCACCCTTTCCTCCCCCCCCCCCGCCCGCTCAAGGCAGGAGATCTTATAACCATCCTGGTCAAAAATGGCTGCCCCAAAGAAGACGGGGAGGGGGTCAACCTATTCTCCGAAGCCCCCAGAAGGAAGAGGATGGAAACAACGGATGGAAAAGTCAGCCGCCCCGAGTCTTCGGAAGAGGAGAGGGGGCGGCATACCAATTGAATCAATAAATCAATAATCAATCAATCAAGGAGAGAAGCAACCTGGACCTAAGGAGGGATTTTCGGGACAAGTGAGGGCAATTAACCCGCGGAACCTCTTGCCACTAGAAGTCGCGGAGCTTTTTAAAGAAGAGACTGGACAGTCGCTTGCCTGAAATAGTATATAGGGCTTCCTTTTTTGAGCAGGGGGTTGGACTATAAGACCTCCGGGGTCCCTTCCAGCTTTGTTGTTCTGTTAGTCTGTCCAGGAGAACATCCTTTCTCCTGGATTTTGGTCCTAGCTGTAATCTAGATTTTTTTCTCCTGAGTCTCTTCTTCCTTAGCTGAATCTCTTGGCTCCTTCCCACCAAATCAAACACCTTACGAAAGACCACTCTAAGCCAGACTTCAGCTCCAATTTTTGTAGCTCAGGGTTGACATGAGGGGTCCCTGAGCTTGCTGGTTTCCTTACAGACGTTTCGTGACCCAACTAGGAAACATTATCAGTGCTCCTGATGACCCCACAGTCCTCCTCTTCCTCCTCCTCTTCCTCCTCCTCCTTCTCTTCTTCCTCCTCTTCCTCCTCCTCCTCCTCCGCCTTCTTTTCTTTCTCTTCCTCCTCTTCCTCCTCCTCTTCCTCCTCCTCCTTCTCTTCTTCCTCCTCTTCCTCCTCCTCCTCCACCTTCTTTTCTTTCTCTTCCTCCTCTTCCTCCTCCTCCTCCTCCTCCTCCTTCTCTTCTTTTCTTTCTCTTCCTCCTCTTCCTCCTCTTCCTCCTCCTCCTCCTTCTCTTCTTCCTCCTCTTCCTCCTCCGCCTTCTTTTCTTTCTCTTCCTCCTCTTCCTCCTGCTCCTCCTTCTCCTTCTTCTTCTCCTTCTCCTTCTCCTTCTCTTCCTCTTCCTCCTCCTCCTCCTCCCCCTCCTCACAAACCCCACTCTCTTCCAGCACTGATGGTATTATCTAGTTGGGTCATGAAACATCGCAAGAATACAACCCAGCTCAGAGAGCACCAAGGACCTCCAAGTTCTCCTCATCTACCTCCTCCCTCTTCCTCTTCCTTCTCCTCCTCCCTTCCAGCACTGATGCTATTATCTACTTGGGTCATGAAACGTCTTCAAGAATGCAACCCAGCTCAGAGGGCACCAAGGACCTCAAAGTTCTCCTCTTCTTCTTCCTCTTCCTCTTCCTCCTTCTCCTCCTCCCAAACCCCACTTATTTCTAGCACTGATGGCGTTCCCTTGCTGGGTGACTAAACGTCAGCTAGAAAACCAGCAAACTCAGAGAGCACCAGATCCAATTTTCAACCTTCCTTGAGGGGGGGGGAGGCAGGTAATGTTGCCAGGTGTCCCCTATTTGAGCGGACAGTCTGCTTTTTTCACATTACGTTCACTATTTTTTTTTTTTCTCCACAAAACAGCGGACATTTTTTTTTTTATTCGAAAGCTTTATGATGAAATTAAAATGCAATTTAATATTTTACATATGATTAGAATATATTTGATGTTTGGAATTTTAAGCAAAGTTTCGAAGTGATTATTTTAAGACGGGTTAAAATGTTTGGAAGAAAATATATAATTTAATTGTAATTATTTTTTTTTTTAATTTTTTTACTACTTAACCCCCCCCCCCCCGGCCGCCGCTTGTCCGCTATTTTTTGGAAGCAGACCTGGGAACCCCCGGGGAGGGGGAATCTCACCCCCCTCACCCCCCCCGTACTTTGGAACCACCACCAATCCCCCTCCCCAAAGAAAGTGAGATATTAGATATTTATGAAGTTTATCCAGGGCTCTATTTAACCAAGGCGGCACCGTTTATCACCCACCTACCCAACGCCAGAGCGAAAGAGGTAGGAAAAATAGAAACATAAAAAATTTATCTCGGATGGGGAGGGATGGAGGGGGGTGTGTGCAGGCGGAGAGGGAGGGAGGGAGGGAAGGAGGGAAGACTCCGAGGGGAGGGGAAAAAAGGAGAAGTAGAAATGGGGATGGTGCAGGCGGGGGGGGGCAGATAGGTCTCAGGTGCCAAATTCGCGCAGATGTGCACGACGTGCCCGTTGCAAACCGAGAAGGAGGAGGAGGAGGAGGAGGAGGAGGGGAAAAAAATAATATTTGCTGATGTTTGTTGTTCAGAAAGGCCCATTTGGAGCCTGGGGTGTAGGTCAGCGGGGGTGTCCAGGCAGAAGAAAGTCTCCCTGGGGGGGTGGGGATGGGGGGGGCTCTAATAATTGTAACTGTCGGAGGGGAGAGGAGGGGGGGGGAGAAAGGTATGGGGCTCTTGACAGGCTGGCAGTGACCTGACTTTTGCCCGCTAAGAAATATATATATATGAAAACGATCGCCCGAGGCCTTAGCCGTAGACTCCGAGAGGATGGATGCACGAGCACACGGACACACACACACAAACACCCCCCCCACACACACACACTGACTTCGGTTGGGGGATGCTGCTTGCAAAACCGAAAAGCTCTTTGCCTCTGTTGTCTTTATCCCCCACCTGTCCGTCCTTCCTTCCTTCCTTCCTTTCTTCCTTTCTTTCTTCCTTTCTTTCTTTTTTCCTTTTCCTTTGTTTTTTTTGTGAGGTCAACCCAGAATGCGCATGGCAATAAGGCCAAGTGCTTATTTCAGGGTTCAAAAAAAATATAAGACAAGGTCTTATTTTCGGGGACACACAGTATGGATGGAAAGAAAGAAAAAAGAAAAAGAGAGAAAAAAGAAAAAGAGAGAGGAGAGAGAGAGAGAGAGAGAGAGAAAGAAAGAAAGAAAGAAAGAAAGAAAGAAAGAAAGAAAGAAAGAAAGAAAGAAAGAAAGAAAGAAAGAAAGAATATATCTTGACTAAACCCTAAGGATTTCAGGGTTCAAAAAAATATAAGACAGGGTCTTATTTTCGGGGACACACAGTATGGATGGAAAGAAAGAAAAAAGAAAAAGAGAGAAAAAAGAAAAAGAGAGAGAGGAGAGAGAGAGAGAGAGAGAGAGAGAGAGAGAGAAAGAAAGAAAGAAAGAAAGAAAGAAAGAAAGAAAGAAAGAAAGAAAGAAAGAAAGAAAGAAAGAAAGAATATATCTTGACAAAACCCTAAGGATTTCAGGGTTCAAAAAAATATAAGACAGGGTCTTATTTTCGGGGAAACAGGGTAGTGATTCTAACCATATTTATATTATTATAGCATATAATTATTATATTTAATATAACATAATAAAATATAATTATTATAATTATGTAGTATATAAATCTATATTATATAAAAGTATTATTATTACAGTAGTATAATTATATGTACCGTGTTTCCCCAAAAATAAACCCTGTCTTATATTTTTTTGAACCCTGAAATAAGCGCTTGGCCTTATTGCCATGCGCTCAAAAGCCCGATTGGGCTTATTATCAGGGAATAATGTCGTATTTTGGGGAAAACAGGGTATGTGTATTATTATTGCTACTATCAATAATCTGTTACTTTTTCTTTTCTTTTTTTTCTCTGTAAAATACACTGTATTCCAAAGGCTTATATATAAATATATAAACCTTGATCTTAAAAAAAATAAATAAAAGATGCAAAATAACCATGGCAAACAGATACCCTGTTTCCCCGAAAATAAGACCTCCCCTGATAATAAGCCCAATCGGGCTTTTGCGAGCATGCGCTAAAATAAGCCTCCCCCTCCCGAAAATAAGCCCTCCCCGAAAATATTTAAATGCACAGCTGGAAATCAGGCAAGATGGCAAGAGGAGCTCTGTCTTACTCCACGCGCCCCAAAATAATAAGACCTCCCCGAAAATAAGCCCAAGAGCTTATTTTGTGGTTCAAAAAAAAATATAAGACAGGGTCTTATTTTCGGGGGAAAAACAGTATATATATATAAACCTCTCCGTTGAAAGCGATGGAAACACTTATAAATGATGGTTATAAAATTAAAAGATTGTCAGATTTCTGGGCTTTCGTTGCGTGGCCTGCAACGACAACTTAAGCAGTACGGTTGTGAAGTTGTGGCTCAGCTTTCCCGTGTTCGACACACCCGACAGAGCCCACAATTCTTGTTACCTGTGGCTCTCCCCGGTGCTTTTCGACCGCCCGTCTAATCTTATCCGCTTTTCAGACACGGGGAGGGACGGGGGGGACGGGGACAGGAACGTAACCCGGGGAAGGGGGCCTCCGCTTGGACCATGATAATTTTCTGCATCAAATATTTTGATAATTAAAAAAACAAAGCCGATCCCCTAAAAAATAAATAAATAAATAAAACTCAGCCTGTCTCGAGGGCGACAGGATCCAGAGGGCCATTAAATGCAAGAGTCACAAATTGCCCCGAGCAACAGCCATAGATTAATGGCAGGACTGTAATGGATTTTTTTTTTCTCCTTTCCAAAGACCCCGGACACAAGAGACAGCCGTGGCCTTGCCAGGCCGGTGATGCGGCTGTTAAAAGGAACAGTAATATTAAATCACCGGCCTCCATGGGAAGTGTGGGGCGGGCGGGAAGGAAAGGGGGCAGCTGAGAATCCAGAAATGCAGAAGGCATATAGATATAGATATAGATATAAACTCCCAACAATGGGGATCATAAGCGAACGGCAGTGAAGCCGCGGAGAGATTAGATCTCCTGGCTGATATTAAAAAACACGCAATCACACATATGACACACACAGAGACGCCTGAAAGAATCGCATGAGCGCCATCGTTTGGGGGACATGAGAGAGGAGGGGGACCCCGAGCTTAGAATCGACCTCTTGGCTCCTCAACAATGTTTAAAATCCTTCCTTTGCTGAAGGATGACTTCAGATGTTTGTTTATTTATTTATTTATTTATTTATTTATTTATCGTATTTATATACGATAAATACATTTACAGGACCGCCTGCTGCCGCAAACGGCCTCCCACCGGCCGGTACGCTCTCACAGAGAGGGGCTCCTCTGGGTGCCGTCGGCCAAACAATGTCGGCTGGCGGGCCCCCAGGGGGAGAGCCTTCTCTGTGGGGGCACCTACTATTTGGAACGAGCTCCCCCCCGGAGATACGGAGGATCCCGGATCTACGCACTTTCCGTCGCGCTCTCAAGACCTTTTTATTTCACCAGGCTGGTCTGGCCTAACCTCTCCCATTCTCTTTTTAATGTAAATTTTAATTTGTTCTTAACCTGGGGTTTTAAATTTGTCTTGGGCTAAATTGATTTAATCCGATTTTACTTCTGCTCTTCAATTTTTGTATTCGATGTGTTTTATCCCGTGCCTGTTCACCGCCCTGAGTCCATCGGGAGTAGGGCGGTATATAAATCAAATCAAATGACAATTAAAAAATGAAAATATGCCGCCCTTCTCCCGTAGGACTCGGGGCGGCTCACAAGATAAAACAACACGACAATAAAGTGATATTAAAATAATCCAATTTAAAATCCCCAAGCCATTAAAACTCCTGGAAGATCAGGGAAGTTGCTGAAAAAGCCATGTCTTCAATGTCGCCGTGGAAAATGCAGAGGTCGGGAGCCGTCCGGAGCCCAGTGGGTAACTCATTCCAGAGGGTCGGTGCGACCACAGAGAACGCCCTCCTCCTGGGTGCCACCAGCCGACATTGTCTGGCCAATGGCACCCGGAGGAGGGCAATCCTATGTGAGTGCACTGGGCAGTGGGAGGTGGTCCTGCAAGTACCCCAGGCCCATGCCACAAAGGGATTTATAGGTAAGCACCAGCACCGTGAAGCGGATCCGAAGGACCACCGGCAACCAGTGCAGCTCGCGCAGGAATTGTGGGTTTGCTCCCATCACGGGAGGCTTTTAAGAAGAGATTGGACAGCTGCTTGTCTGGAATTGTAGAGGTTCTCCTTGCCCGAGCAGGAGTGTGGCGGAGGGGTGGACTAGAAGACCTCCAAGGTCCCTTCCGATTCTGTTATTCTGACTGCCACCATCTTCTTTCCTTCCTTTGGGAAGAATTGATCCAGAGGAATATTTGGGGCCCAATGAAAAGAAGGCTGTTTTCCCCAATTCTGATTATTATTATTTTTTTTTTTAAATGATGATTTAAACAGGAGTGGCAATCCTGTTTTAGGGCAGTAGCTTTAGTCGGTCAAGGATTCTTTTTGTGCTTCCACCAAATAAGCCCCGAAAACCAATTATTATTATTATTATTATTATTATTATTATTATTATTATTATTATTATTATTATTATTATTTTACTAATCCTTAAAGCAATGTTCCTCAATGTCGGCCACTTTTAAGACTTCAACTCCCAGAATTCTTGGATCAGCGTGTCTAGGGAATTCTGGGACTTGAAGTCTCCACGTCTTAAAAAAAAGGCTAACATTTTATTTTATTTATTTATGTATTTGTCAAGCGTGTATAAGATAACAGATATAAGTATAAACATGATTATGAATACAGGAAATGGATACGAATAAATTGGGGACATTAGGATAGGGACAATAGGCACGCTGGTGGGCTTATGCAGGAGACAGTCTAAGATTAAAGTTTTGGGGGGGTTGAGGATGAAACTACAGGTAGAGTCAGGTAGTGCATTGACCACTCTGTTGCTGAAGTCGTATTTCCTGCAATCGAGTTTGGAGCGGTTTACCTTGAGTTTGTCTCTATTGTGTGCTCTTATATTGTTGTGGTTGATGCTGAAGTAGTCGTTTGACAGGTAGGACATTGTAGCAGATAATTTTGTGTACTACGCTTAGGTCAGACCGAAGGCGGCGTAGTTGTAAGTTGTCTAAGCCCAAAATTTCAAGACCTGGTGGCATAAGGTATTTTTTTTTTGCGAATAGAGGAGTGGAGAACTCCTCTCGTAAAATATCTCTGGACTCGCTCAATTGTATTAATGTCCGATATGCAGTGCGGGTTCCAGGCAGACGAGCTGTATTCGAGAATTGGTCTAGCAAAGGTTTTGTAGGCTCTAGTTAGCAGTACAATATTACCGGAGAAGAAGCTACGCAAGATTAGGTTAACTACTCTTAGTGCCTTTTTGGCAATGTTGTTACAGTGGCCTCTGTCACTTAGATCATTAGAGATGAGTTCGTTGAGAAACATGGCCTTAAATATGACTCTTTTAAAGTAATAATTTCACCAGGCGAGGGAGATTAACTCTAGTTGACCTCTATCCATCCTTTTCTTTGAAGAAGAAGAGGAAAAAGGGAGCAAGAGGACACCGAATTAAACTTTTATCTCTATCTTGGGTGCAAGAAGAGGGGGATGAATTGAAATAAAAAGCCATAGGCGAAGCTAATAAAAAGCTAGAATTGTATTTGCACAAAACTGGAAAAGGAAAGAGACTCGGACGGACGAGAATGTGATCAGAAAAATATTAGAATGTGCAGAAATGAATAGATTAACACTTGCAATCAAAGAGAAGGAACAAACTAGGGGTGAAATCTACTTACCGTACCTTCCTTACCGGTTCGGAAGCGCACCCATGCGCAGAATCTAAAAAAAAACATTACTTCTTGGTTAAAACTAAGAAGTAATGACACCCAGGCGGCGATCACTACCAGATCACCGAACCACAGGGAAAAATCGCTACCGGATCAGACGATCCGGTTGGATCCAATCCAGGAGCATTTCACCCCTGGAAACAAACTGAATTCTATATGAACTGGGATTTATTTTATCGATGGTTAGAGAATAAATATGAAAGCTAAAAATAAAAGATGAGTAAGATACAAGTTAAGATAGAATTAAATACGTTAAGATGATGATTGTTGTAATGATTAGGTATATTAAGTATGCTAGTATTAAGATAAGAAATAGAGAATGGATACCAATGTAGTGAATACGACTGTGATTTTTAATTGCTATTGATATTGGTACACAGACCACACAATGGAAGATGCAAGATTCCCATCTCCATTCAAGGTGATTATCTCATTGCAGAAACTTGTCTCCTGGCCTAACCTTCCACCTTTTCAAACAGCCCCCTTGTCCAAACAATTTCGCCCCATTTCTCTAATGCAATAATTGAACAATAACAGGTAGAGGGTAGACCGTCTCCTGGAACGGATTAACCTCTCTTGAGACTGGGCTCGGCGCACAGCTGGATACAGATGGGAACCAGATGATTGGGGTTTTTTTAGAAAATCGGAAGCAACGTTTTAGATGCACTCCGGGACTTGATAGGATCACATCAAAAAAAGGTTTGAATTCACCATTTTTTATTTTTTTTTTATCCAGGAGTTTTTCCTTGTAATCCGTTCTGAGTTCATGCCCTGTTTAGACCGGTCAAAATTTCGTTCTGCTAATCAGATGAACGAAGGAGGGAGGGAGGGAGGGAGGGAGGGAGGGAGGGAGGGAAGGAAGGAAGGAAGGAAGGAAGGAAGGAAGGAAGGAAGGAAGGAAGGAAGGAAGGAAGGAAAAAAATAAGAATGAAGGAAAAAAGAGGTGGGAAGGTAAGAAAGAGAAGGGAAAA
Source organism: Pituophis catenifer annectens (assembly GCF_029215685.1). NCBI lineage: Eukaryota > Metazoa > Chordata > Lepidosauria > Squamata > Colubridae > Pituophis > Pituophis catenifer. Next base: position 2,191,276 of record NW_027256898.1, on the reverse strand, counting down.
GAAAGAGAAAGAGAAGGAGGACGGAAGAAAATGGGAGAAGGAAGGAGATAGGGGAGGGAAGGAAGGAAGGAAGGAAGGAAGGAAGGAAGGAAGGAAGAAAGGAAGGAAGGAAGGAAGGGGAAAAATAAGAATGAAAGAAAAAAGAGGTGGGAAGGAAGGAAAGAGAAAGACTGAAGGAAAGAAAGGGAAAGGAGGGAGAAAGGGAAGAAGGAAGGAAATGGGAGAAGGAAGGAGATAGGGGAAGGAAAGAAGGAAAGAGAGAGAGAAATGGAAAGGAAGGAAAGGAAAAATAAGAATGAAGGAAAAAAGAGGTGGGAAGGAAGGAAAGAGAAAGACTGAAGGAAAGGAAGGGAAATGAGGGAAGAAAGGAGATAGGGGAAGGAAGGAAGGAAGGAAGGAAGGAAGGAAGGAAGGAAGGAAGGAAGGAAGCTACAATAATATATGAGTATTTTTTCTAGCAAATCTATCCTTTAGGAATTCAAACTCCCACCAAGTGGATATATACTTATCTGTATATATTTAAGTGGAATAATTACATCAGCACCGTGCCTACCTACTATCCTTCCCTTCCTTTATATTTTTCATTCACCTTTTTCTTTCCTTCCTTTCCTTTCTCTTTTCTTTCTCTTTCTCTCTTTTCCTTTGGCCTTCTCGTTTGATTAGAAAACAAAGCGCTTCTGAATCTCTTCTTTGAAAGTAATCATTTAGTGATTCAAAAGAAAAGAGATGGGAGAAAACACGTCTCTATCTCTACCTGAGAAAAAAGGGATTTGCGTTGACCCAGAAGCTAATTTTTTTTCGAACCCTGTCCAAATACATTGCAGCTAGTGAATTAATGAATTGAAAAGCAAATTAATCTGCCATCATTTTATAGGATTTTTTTTTTTTGTGGTTGTTATCCCATCCCGTTTCTACACCAGCCTGCGGTTTAAACTGAATTCGTGACCTTTCCTTGGTATGATCCTTCTAAAAAAAAGTAAAAGTTTTTTTTTTCCATTTTTGTTTTTTTAAAGGCAGGCATTGGAGATGGATTTTCTTTTTTTACCCAAGAGTGTACTTTTGTGCCAAAAGCTCTTTAAAATTTAGCAGAATGCACACACACAAAAAAGAAAAGTGTGTTCTAATTGAATTATTAATCTAGGAAGTGTCAAGTTTGCTTAAAAGCAAAAAAAAAAAAAAAAAAAAGCGTTTTTTAAAATCCTTTTCTCTCCCTTCTCGCCCTCCGTCTCTTTTTCTCTTTTAGCGGCCCTAAAATATATGGTTAAACTCAAGACGGTAGAGAGCTAAGTGTTATTTCAGTATTGATTAAGATCCTGGGGTTTCCCCCTAACTCTCTCCATACATCCTTGATAGATAATGGTTTAATAAAGGACTCTGGTTTTTATTTAAAAGGCTGGTAGTAAAACCGAGATCAGATTTCGCACTTGGTGGGTTGAAAACCCCGCTTACGCTCATTTCTGCAATGTAAAACGACACTATATCAAATCAAACATTTCCAGATGTGTGCAGCTTTTGGGCATATTAGCAAGAGACAGGGGAAAAAAAGACACCGAAAAATAAAAGCAGAATTCCCAGGGTGTTTTGGTAAAGTGGGTTTGGCACGCCACCTGCTGGCCAAACGTGTATTACAGGTATTACAGGTAACCCGCATTTTGAGTCCTGCTTCCAGATGGAAGAAAAGTTAACTTTTTGAACCAGAAAAACTGCCCTGCATTTCTCCCACCTCTCTTCCCCATTGCCAGTCAAGATAAAAAAAAATTAAAAAAAAATTCAAATGGGTAAAAATAATCTGAAGAAAGGGTGTTTTTCTGGCACCGAGCAAATCGGAGCTTCCTTTCCCCGTGGATAATTTGGATTCCCTTTTTCGTTGGGGTGGGAGAAGTTTGGGCAAGCCAGAGAGATTTTTTTTGTCACAGTGATAGGGAGAGGAAAGAGTCCTCCCGTCAATTCTTTCACCGTCCTCCAACAAGAACTTCCTCTCGGGAAGGAACAAACTAGAGAGAAAAGGAAAAGGAATTTCCAAGCGGCCTGAGAATGAGGTAGAAAAACGGAAGCCTCTTCCCACAACTTCCTGGATGCGGGTCCCAAGAATGAGCCTTAATTGGAGGAACTTTTTAAACACCCCTGAGGGAATTGCGATATTAAGCTGAGAGCCTGCCTGCCTATCTATCTATCTATCTATCTATCTATCTATCTATCTATCTATCATCTATCTATCTATCTATCTATCTATCTATCTATCTATCTATCATCTATCTATTTATCTATCTATCTATCTTTCTTTCTTTCTTTCTTTCTTTCTTTCTATCTTTCTATCTATTGATCTATCGATCTATCGATCTATCGATCTATCTATCTATCTATCTATCTATCTATCTATCTATCTATCTATCTATCTAACTATCTATCTATCTATCGTGTTTCACCAAAAATAAGACCGGGTCTTATATTAATTTTTGCTCCAAAAGGCTTATTATTAGGGCTTATTTTCTGGTTAGGTCTTATTTTGGGGGAAATACAGTACGAAATGCACCCATCTGGCTGACAATCTTAACTGGGGCTTATTTTTGGGGTAGGGCTTATATTACGAGCGTGCTGAAAAAATCATGCTAGGACTTATTTTCCAGTTGGGTCTTATTTTTGGGAAAACAGGGTATTTATCTCTATCTCTATCTCTATCTCTATCTCTATCTCTATCTCTATCTCTATCTCTATCTCTATCTCTATCTCTATCTCTACCTCTACCTCTACCTCTACCTCTACCTCTACCTCTATCCCTATCTATCTGTCTGTCTGTCTGTCTCTCTCTCTCTCTCGTTCTCTCTATATATATATATCTATCCATCCAATCTTATCTATCCATCCATCTATCTACCATCTACCTATATCTACGTATCTACCTATATATACCTCCATCTATCTTTTCATGTCTCTCTCTCTCTGTCTCATATATATACTTACCTATTTATCCCTTCATCTATCCTTCTCTCTCTCTTTCTCTCTCTCTCTCCCCCTCTATCGCTCCCCCCTCTCTCTCCTACCTACTTACCTATTTATCCCTCCATAGGTAGGTATAAATATATGCCACAACTAAAAATGCCACCCTGATTCGCGTGGTGGTTTTAAGGTAGCTAAAATCAGATTATCCTTCCTGAAAGACCAAGGGATCGTTTTTACCCAGGAAAGGTTTACCAAAATATTTGACCGAGTCTCGGTTAGTGCTGAGCTTGGATAGGTAATGCATTTTCAAGGGAGATCTTGTTGGACAAGGAGTTTGACTAATTCTTCCAACATGAGTGAGTTTCTTTTTTCCGTTCTCCAGCAAGAAAGAGAGAGAGTGGGGGGGGGCGGGAGAATCAAAACATTCTTTTACTCGACTCCTGGAAAAAATCAATTTAGCATCCCTACCTCCAGCAGAAGCAGGAGGAAGATGGGAGAACATTGACCTCGTCTTGATCTGCTCCTGGTGAAACTGAGACTCGGGAGAAGAAAATAGAAAGGAACAGGAAGGAAACGGAGATGGTGTAATTCAATGAAAATGCCTATTAAGAAATTATTTGGAAACTTCCTGGACTGGGTGCAGTGGGGTGGCAGGGAGGGAGGGAGGGCGGGCAGGGGAGAGTTTCGGCAGAGGTATTTATTTTGGGATTTAAAAAGCGTTTTTGGAGACGGGGTGAAATGCTGCAGTCCAAAGTTTGAAAAGCCATAGGAAGATAAATGGGAGGAGGAGGAGGAGGAGGAGAAGGAGGAGGAGGAGAAGAAGAAGAAAGAGGAGGAGGAGGAGGAGAAGAAGAAAAAAGAGGAGAAAGAGAAGGAGGAGGAGGAGAAGAAGAAGAAGAAAGAGGAGGAGAAGGAGGAGAAAAAAGAGGAGAAAGAGAAGGAGGAGGAGGAGAAGAAGAAGAAAGAGGAGAAAGAGAAGGAGGAGGAGGAGAAGAAGAAGAAGAAAGAGGAGGAGAAGGAGGAGAAAAAAGAGGAGAAAGAGAAGGAGGAGGAGGAGAAGAAGAAGAAAGAGAAGGAGGAGGAGAAGGAGAAGGAGGAGGAGAAGAAGGAAGAAAGAGGAGGAGGAGGAGAAAAAAGAGGAGAAGGAGGAGGAGAAAGAGAAGGAGAAGGAGAAGAAGAGGAGGAAGAAGAAGAAGAAGAAGAAGAAGAAGAAGAAGAAGAAGAAGAAGAAGAAGAAGAAGAAGAAGAAGAAGAAGAAGAAGAAGAAGAAGAAGAAGAAGAAGAAGAAGAAGAAGGGTGTCCATCAACATGGCGGGACCTTCTCACCTTCTGCTTCCGTAATGGCACGTGGGAATGACCGAAGAACCGCAGCAGGAAAAGGGTTGGCTAAGAGGCAGCTGAAAGTCCACCACAAGAATGTGCCTGTGACAAACAGAAGGGACAAGGCCTTCTCCATGACTCGGATTGGCGAGATGGAGCAAGGGAAGAAATGTCCAAGATCCACTTGACCAAGATCCTGTTCATGTAACGGTATCATGAATTGGTTTATCTGGGCATCCATCAAACCCTGATCTGGGGAATTCTCTCCCAACCATAGACTGAAGGTTCTCCATCTCCAGAGGTTTTGAAAAAAAGAGCCTGGATGGCCAACTTCTGAAGCCGTGGTTTTTCCTTGATTTCCCTCCATGTGGATAACAGAGTTGGGAGGGACCTCGGAGATCTTCTAGTCCAACCCCCTGCTCAAGCACGAGACCCTAGACCATTTCAGACAAATGACTCTCCAATCTCTTCTTGAAAACCTCCAGTGAGGGAGCACCCACGACTTCCAGAGGGAAGCTATTCCATTGGTCCCTCCATCCCTCCATCCCTCTATCCATCCCTCCCTCCATCCCTCCAACTATCATCCCTCCCTCCATCCCTCCATCCCTCCCTCCCTCCATTCTTCAATCCATCCATCCATCCCTCCTTCCCTCCCTCCCTCCTTCCCTCCCTCCTTCCCTCCCTCCATTCATCCCTCCATTCATCCTTCCATCTCTCCATCCCTCCCTCCTTCCCTCCCTCCCTCCCTCCATCCATCCATCCCTCCTTCCCTCCCTCCATTCACCCATCCATTCACCCATCTATCCATCCATCCCTCCCTCCTTCCCTCCCTCCCTTCCTCCTGCCCTCCATCCCTCCTTCCCTCCCTCCATTCATCCATCCGTTCATCCATTCTCTCTCTCTCTCGCTTTCTCTTTTTTCTTTCTCTTTCTTTCTCATTCTCTCTCTTTCTCTTTTTCTCTTCCTTTCTCTCTTCCTTTCTCTTTCTCTCTCTCTCTCTTTTTTCTTTCTCTCTTTCTTTCTTTCTCTCTCTCTTTCTCTCTCACTTTCTCTCTCTCTCTTCTCTTTTCTCTCTTTCTCTCTTTTCTCTTTTCTCTCTCTCTTTCTCTCTCTCTCTCTTTCTCTCTCTCTGTCTCTCCATTTCAGGAGTGCAGCCTTCCGTTCCTTCTTCCCCTCGGGAAGATCTGCCACGCGTGCCGGTTGGCCCATACATCTCTGTCAAAATCTCTATGAATAAATTAACCTTTTTAAAGATTAGTGCCCCTCGTACCACAGGCTTTGGGGGCACCTGGACGCCCAGAGATGCAGAACAAATGCTAAAAACGTTTTGACAGGCAGCGCCAAGGTGCTGCCAGGAGAGGAAAAAATAGGGGGGGGGGAGAAGCCCAGGGGATCATAGCAATTTTAAAGGTCCAGCTCTCCAAAGGGAAAGAAAGAAAGAAAGAGAGAAAGAAAGAAAAAGAGAAAGAGAAAGAAGGAAAGAGAAAAGAAAAAGGGAGAGAGAGAAAGAAGGAAACAAGGAAAGAAAGAAAGAGAGAAAGAGAAAGAAGGAAAGAGAAAAGAAAAAGAGGGAGAGAGAGAAAGAAGGAAGGAAGGAAAGAAAGAAAGAGAGAGAAAGAGAAAGAAGGAAAGAGAAAAGAAAAAGAGGGAGAGAGAGAAAGAAGGAAGGAAGGAAAGAAAGAAAGAAAGGGAGAGAGAGAGAGAGAGAGAGAGGCAGAGAGAGAGAGAGAGAGGCAGAGAGAGAGAGAGAGAGGCAGAGAGAGAGAGAGAGAGAGAGAGAAATATTGTTTGTAATAATATATATATATATTACAAACTATTCTAAAAATATGAGTTCCAGGTCTATTAGTAAAAAAAAGAAGCAGACATACTGCGAACTCCAGAACTTAAGATTTTAAAATTTTAAAAGCTTAGTAAAATAAAAATTTTAATTCTTTTAAAATTTTAAAATCTATCTATCTATCTATCTATACACACACACACACACTTTTTTTAAAAAAAAAAAGAAGGAAAGAAAAAAAAGAAATGGAACACTTTATAAGTTACACCGGACAGATGTTGTCACCAAGGCCGCCCTTGTAAACAAGATGGAGAGATGGGGATGGATCGGGTTTCCCCCGCAAAATATTTTAAAATAAATACCAGCGGCGCGTTGGTCTCTTTCAGGTGAATTAGCCTGATTGGAAGTGTCAGGGTCTGAGTCCTTCTCCCCTCTCCCCAATTTTTCAAAGCCCCCCACCCCACCCCACCCCGTAAACAACAATCAGCGACGACCCGTAATGGAAGTGCAACCCGGATTCACCCTTGAAAATCCCCCCTCCTCCCCCCCTCCCGGTGGATTCAGATGGGTTTACTTCCAAGTAAACCCGAAGCAACCTGAGGTGGGGGGGAGCAGGGGAGGGGCTGAAAGATCCCTTTCAAATATACAACCCCCCCCCCATCAATCACTTGGCCAAGAAAAACGAATCTGGCAAAAGGAGATCAAATGATTCCGGGGACACTACGACGGTCATAAATCTGAGCCCATTGCCAAGCGTCTGGACATTTGGTCACGTGAGCGCGGGGATAAGGTCGTCGGCGTGAAAAAACGGCCCCGTTGTAACTTTGGACGGTCCCTAAACGAACGGTGATAAGTCGAGGACTAGCTTTCGTTGTCGTGTTCCAGAACTTGGATCCCCGCGAACACAAATTCGATCGTTTGGGACGAGTTAACTGTATTTCTGAATTTTACTTTATTTTATTTTTTTTAAGTTGTTAACTGAGCAACTCCTTTCGAAGAATTAAGGGAGCAGGGCTCTATATTCGGCGCGCTCCTCTAAAATTATTTTTTGTTCCCCGTGGCCCAAGCGTATCCACCAGGCCTGCGGGATAAACCCAGGGCAGATTTGTTATATTTAAAAGGACGTTGAATGAGAAATGATTAAATTTGTCATATCTCTCTCTGTCTCTCTCTCTCTCTCTCTCTCTGTCTCTGCCTTTCTGCCTTTCTCTCTTTCTGTTTCTCTCTGTTTTCTGTCTTTCTCTGTCTCTGTCTCTGTCTCTCTCTCTGTCTTTCTGCCATTCTCTTTCTCTGTCTTTCTCTCTCTTTGTTTCTTTCTCTCTGTGTCTCCCTCTCTCTGTGTGTCTTTCTGTCTTTTCTCTCTCTCTCTGTCTTTCTCTCTTTCTCTCTGGCTCTGTCTTTCTGTCTTTCTCTCTCTTTCTGTCTCTCTCTCTCTCTGTCTTTTTCTTTCTTTCTCTCTGTATCTTTTTCTTTCTGTCTGTCTGTCTGTCTCTCTTTCTCTGTCTTTCTCTTTCTTTCTCTCTCTCTCTGCCTTTATGTCTATCTTTCTCTCTTTCTGTTTCTCTCTGTCTTTCTGTCTTTCTCTATCTTTCTCTCTGTCTCTGTCTGTCTCTCTCTCTTTGTCTTTCTGCCATTCTCTTTCTCTCTGTCTCTATCTCTCTGTCTTTCTGTCTGTCTTTCTCTCTCTGTCTTTCTCTCTGTCTGTCTGTCTCTCCCTCTTTCTCTCTCTCTCTCTCCCTCTCTCTGTCTTTCTCTCTTTCTCTTTCTCTCTGTCTCTATCTCTTTCTGTCTCTCTCTTTCTTGCTGGAGAACGGAAAAAAGAAACTCACTCATGTTGGAAGAATTAGTCAAACTCCTTGTCCGACAAGATCTCTCTTGAAAATGCATTATCTATCCAAGCTCAGCACTAACCGAGACTCGGTCAAATATTATGGTAAACCTTTCCTGGGTAAAAACGATCCCTTGGTCTTTCAGGAAGGATAATCTGATTTTAGCTACCTTAAAACCACCATGCGAATCGGGGTGGCATTTTTAGCCGAGTTGCGGGATATATTTATACCTACCTATGGAGGGATAAATAGGTAAGTAGGTAGGAGAGAGAGGGGGCAGGGAGGGAGGTCGAGAGAGAGAGAAGGATAGATGGAGGAATAAATAGGTAAATAGGTGGAGGGAGGGAGAGAAAGAGAGAGGGGGAGAGGGGGAGGGAGGGGGAGACAGAAGAAGAGAGAGGAGAGAGAGAGAAGGATAGATGGAGGGATAAATAGGTAAATAGGTAGAGAGAGGGAGGGAGAGAGGGAGGGAGAGGGGGAGGGGGAGAGAGAAGAAGAGAGAGAGAAGGATAGATGGAGGGATAAATAGGTAAGTAGGTAGAGAGAGGGAGGGGGGAGGGGGGAGAGAGATAAAGAGAGAGGAAGAGAGAAGAATAGATGGAGGGATAAATAGGTAAGTAGGTAGAGAGAGGGAGGGAGAGAGGGGGAAGAGAGGGGGGGAGGGAGGGAGGGGAAGAAGGAGGGAAAGATAGAGAGAGGGAGGGAGGAGGAGAGAGGGGGGGATTAATGGCCAAAACCCACCTGAATAAAGAAAACACCAGTGATTCCTCAGATCTCCAATGTGGAAAACATTCACATTGTAGAATATTTAGCATGAAGACAGAATCAAAAGAAATAAATGTTCCTTTTACAAGTGTTTCTACTGAATCCGTCTCTCCGGATTCCCGCTGGGGCAGTTGTTTTTTTTACGCACCCTGCGAAAGACGCCTTCGTATCCCTTCCCTTTTTCCTTCGTCATATATAGGGTTTTTGGTTTTTTTTTTGGTCCCTTCTGTCACTGGGCGCCCGTCTCCGATTCATTCAGCTGGGATTGAACGATCCCAGCAAAAAAAGCATTTGCAAAATCATAAATCGGCTTGGCCCTGATGGAGAAATTATGCCAGAATATTCCCTCCGATTAATAACTCGAGCCGCGGCGAGAGAATGGAAAACCACATCATTGCATTTTTTTGTCGTCGTCCCCCGCCCCAAATCAGCAGTGGCTTGCCAATATTTTTACACTGGTTCGCCGTCCATGCGCTTCGCTTTTCGCATACACCCGGCCGCGAAAACATGGCTAAATAGGACGACATTACACCGGGGAGGACTGCTACCGGTTCGCACAAACCGTTACGAACCGGCTGAATACCACCTCTGTCCCAAATGCTAATTCCTCTCACCACAAAAAGGCAGAATTGGGATTTGATCTCTTTGCTGGAGTGGATTCGTTCTTTTTCCCCCCAAGCCGCTCATCGGCTGAAAATATCCCAGGAGGCTCGGTCATAGAACGGAGGCTTAGCCTCAGTTTCCCCTGTCTGTAAAATGGGCAGATGGCTTCTTAAGTGTTCGACGCAACCCACGCAAACCTGCTAATCCTACAGCAACCCGGATGAAGAGAAAACCCTCTTTTAACTCTGTTTTCCTCTTAAGCCAGGATCGCAGTTACGTTCTGAGTCAATGGTCACAATATATTGAACTTGGTGAGCCTGGGATCCGGCTGGGGAATTCTGGGAGTTGCAGCAGGAATAAAACTTGAAATTATATATATATATTTGTTTTCTGAGGTTTTCGCGGGTGTTTGTATGTAGGTCTTTGGTTATTCGGGTTTTCTCCCGCGTCAAATGGGAAGTGTCTTGGCGACGTTTCGACGAAGTCCCATTCGTCATCTTCAGGCTGGTGTCTTCGGCTTCGTGCTTCTAGGAGCAATGTGTGATTGCAGCTGTTATATATAATATTAGTGTATATAATAATTTAATAATAATAATAATAATAATAATAATAATAATAATAATAATACATTGGCATCCTTCAGTCTCAAAAGATGATCTATTATTATTATTGTTGTTGTTGTTGTTATTATTATTATTAATATTATTATTATTATTTTAAAGCTTCAGGTTGATTTTTTTTTTAAGTCTGAATTTTGATCGCGTACCCCCGGGGGAATGCTTCCAACGGTCGTAAGTGTGAAAAACAGTCCATAAGTCATTTTTTTTCAAGGACGTAATTTTGAATGGTCACTAAGTGAGCTGTTGTAAGTCGAGGGCTACCTATAATAGGATTTGAGGGATGCCTTTTTTCAACAACCCGGGTTTTGGCCTGAATTCATTTCATTCTTCACTTCCTCCGCTGACAGCTGCTTTGATTGTTTTGTAAAAGTCTGTGGAAATCCCCACCGAAGGCCATTTTTTTTTCCTGACTTCTATGCTCCCCCTGGAACAGTACATTAAGAGAGCATAGGCGGCATTTCTTTCTCTCTCTCTCTCTCTCTTTCTCTCTCTCTCTCTCTCTCTCTAGTTCTCTCTTTCTTTCTTTCTTTCTCTCTCTCTCCCTTCCTCTTTCTCCCTCTTTCTCTCTCTCTTCCTTCCTCTTGCTCTTTCTCTCTCTCTTTATCCCTCTTTCTCTCTCTCACTCACTCTCTCTCTCTCTCTCTTTCTCTCCCTTCCTCTTTCTCTCCCTCCATCTCTCTCTCTACTTTCCCCTCTCTCTCATTCCCCCTCTCGCTCTCTCGCTGTCTTTCTCCCTCTTTCTCTCTCTGTTCCTCTCTCTCTCTCTCTCTCCCTTCCTCTTTCTCCCTTTTCTCTCTCTCTCTCTTCCTCTCTTCCTCCCTCCCACTTTCTCTCTCTGTTCCTTTCTTCCACTCTTCTCTCTCCCTTCCTCTCCCTTCCTCTTCCTCTCTCTCTCTCTCTTCCTCTTCCTCTCTCTCTCCCTTCTTCTCTCTCCCTTCCTTTTTCCCTCTCTCCCTCTCTGTCTCTCTCCCTCCCTTTCTCTCTCTCTCTCTCTCTCTCTCTAGTTCCCTCTCTTTCTGTCTGTCATTCCCTCTCCCTCTAGTACTCTCTCTCTCTCTAACTCCAGACAAAGTCCAAGAAATGCATTGATTTGTATTCACTGCTTTCGTCAGCTGGCTGGTTTCCTCCGGGGGGAAGCGATCAATAACGCAACATTGGGTAAATCTAAAAACAGAGAATGTCAGATTGGTAATATTGGTATTTGCTCTGATAAATTGAAAGTCGACGCTCATAGCAAGGAAGGTTTCGTGCCCATTTATATGCATTGGTTTGTAAGTCACTTTGTGAGTATGGCTTTCTGGAGGGCCCTTTCCTTTCCTTTTCCTTTTCCTTCCCTTCCCTCTTTCTCCTTTCCTTTCCTTTCCCTTCCTTTCTTTTTTCCTCCCTTCTTCCTTTCCTTTCCTTTCCTTCCCTTCCCTTCCCTTCTATCTTCCTTTCCTTTCCTTTCCTTTCCTTTCCTTTCCTTTCCTTTCCTTTCCTTTCCTTTCCTTTCCTTTCCTTTCCTTCCCTTCCCTTCCCTTCCCTTCCCTTCCCTTCCCTTCCCTTCCCTTCTTCTATCTTCTTCCTTTCCTTTCCTTTCCTTTCCTTTCCTTTCCTTTCCTTTCCTTCCCTTCCCTTCTTCTATCTTCCCTTCCTTTCCTTTCTATTCTCCTTCCCTTCTTCTATCTTCTTCCTTTCCTTTCCTTTCCTTTCCTTTCCTTTCCTTTCCTTTCCTTTCCTTTCCTTTCCTTTCTTTCCTCTCCTCCCCCTCCCTTCCCCTTTCTCAAGCTTTTTTCTTTCTTTCTTCTTTCTCTTTCTCTTTCTTCTTCCTTCCTTTCCTTTCCTTTCCTTTCTTTCCTTTCCTTCCCTTCTTTTATCTTCCTTTCCTTTCCTTCCCTTCCCTTCCTCTATCTTTCCTTTCCTTTCCTTCCCTTCCCTTCTTCTATCTTCCTTTCCTTCCCTTCCCTCTTCCTCCTTTCCTTTCCTCTCCTCTTCTCCCCTCCCCCTCCCTTCCCCTCCCTCACACTTTTTTCTTTCTTCTTCTTTCTTTTTCTTTTTCTTCTTCCTTCTGTTCCTCCTTTCTTTCCAAGCAAAGTGCTCGTATCAATACGCCTTAGAATGCACGACTTCTGTCTTCATCCGACAAACTTAACCTAGTTAGTTAATAACCTCCATTTTCTACTTTCACAAGACGAGCAGAATCTTTCTCCCCCCCCCTCATCTGAACCCCACGTAGGACAAATGTTCGCTTGGCAAACTGACTCATACTTATGACGGTCGCAGTGTCCGCGTGTGACCTTCGGACCCGGCAAAGTCCACAACGAAGCCAGATTCGCTTAACAAAACCGTTTGACCAACTTCAGACCCGTGGCAATTCACTTAACGGACTGTGGCCAAGAAAGGTCGTACGGCGGGACGAAATTCACTTCACCGATGACTCGCTTAGCCACCGAAATTTGAGGCTGAGCTGTGGTCGTACGTCGAGGACTATCCTAGAAGGTGTCTCTTTATTTATTTATTTATTTATTTATTTATTTATTTATTTATTTATTTATTATTCGAATTTCTATACCGCCCTTCTCCTTTCGGACTCAGGGCGGTGAACAGCCAAAATAAAAACATTTATACATAAAGTACGATTAAAAATAGATTTAAAATAATTAAATTTGGCCCATAGTTTAAAATTTATCAATTTAAAATCCATATCAAAATTTAAAACCAACCATAAAAATCATAAAATCAAGAGAGACCGGCTAACTGAAAGAGATTGAGTTTTTAGGGCCCGATGATATCTTTAGAAGAGATCCGCAAAAAAATCCAGATATTTCTGACAGCCGTAATGCGTACGACGGATTTCCTTCCTCGCTAAAATGAGGGACGTGAATTATTAGTTCACATTTTCTCAGCTTGTGAGCCCGGCTGTTCACACTTTTTCCCCCCCCCTGATATTCCCCGGAAAAGAACAGCTTCATTATATATTTATATATATATAAATATATATAAAAGAATGGAGAAAAAAATCTGGCTGGGAATTCCTGTTGATGTGGTGGCTTTCATTTGTGCTAATGTTTTTTCTGGGCCCTGCTGTGAAAAAAAATGCATTTAAGCGTAATTGACTCAGCCGTGCTAATTCCAATGTGGTTTTTATATTTTTTGGGGTTTTTTTTGCAATCTTCCAGCTGAAATCCGTAAAAGGAAAGAAGGCAAGAGAGAGAGAGAGAGAGACGGAGAAGATTGATCCCACGTAGATAAAATTGCATGCAAATTTCTGGGCTACGTTTTAACGTTCGGACGGGGAAGGGGTGGTAGAGAGCCAGAAGCCTGGAAAAGAATTGGAGGTGGGAGCAGAGAAAAGGGCGGATGTCGTGCCGGAGATCTTAAGATTTAGACAGGATCAGAGATGGCATTCAGCCGGTTCGTAGCGGAAATCACCATCCTATTTAGGCACGTTTTTGAGGCTGGGCACATGCACGGAAGGCATGCTTGCGAGCAAAGTGGAAGGCAGGGCGCGCACACGAACTGGGCACGCGGGGGGGGGCAAACTGGTAGTAACACAATGTGAATGTCAGGTTTCGATGCTATCTCAAAATAAATGTCCCACCTCCTCCCATCTCCGAGGAAACAGAATCTTCAAAGGAATTAAGTAGGCAAAAGTTCAAGCTTCTCCTCTCCTTAATATGTCAGCGCTGGAACGCTGACCTCGAAACCCACCGCTGGACAGGATCCTTGGATGGAGATGACCTTAGATCTGTGATGGCGAACCTATGGCATGCGTGCCACAGGTGGCACGTGAAGCCATATCTGTGGGCACGTGAGCATTGCCCTAGCTCAGCTCCAGTGTGCATGCGCCCGCCGGACAGCTGATTTTCAGTCCCTCTGGGCCCACCGGAAATCGGGAAACGAGCCATTTCTGACCACCAGAGGGCCTCCGGGACGGTGAGGAAGGCCGTTTTCTCCCTCCCCAAGCTCCAAAAAAGCCTCTGGAGCCTGGGGAGGGCAAAAAAAGATCCTACCAGGCCATCGCCTGCCTACATTCTATCCTATCCTCCTATTCTATTCTATTCTATTCTATTCTATTCTATTCTATTCTATTCTATTCTATTCTATTCTATTCTATTCTATTCCTACATATTTCTGGTCGTAGCTGTCATACCAGCAGATAAGACGGGCTCTGCGTTTTCACAATTTCCCTATTCTCGGACTTGTCTTTTTTTCATGTCTCCATCCCCCCCTGGAGAATATTAGTATTTTAAAATATGAACCTTATCGGTTCTGTTATTACCGACCGGTTCTGTTATTTCCGAATCGTGTTCTGAGATCGTCGATTTGACGGTTTGAAAGCAGCGGAGAAAAAAAATCCATAAAAATCCAATGCTTTGATTTTTATTTTATTTTTTTCAAATAGATTACGGAGGGAAAATAATCATCCCTAAATCAATTTGGAGACATCGCGCCTGATGGCCAGCAAATCGATTTTGTCCTTCATCGCAGATCAAAGTTTCTCTCCTCCCAGGTAGCTGTTACATTTTCAGCACGCTTTCTCTCAAGGGATGGTACTTTGTACATATTTTTTACAAGAAGAAGCTGCTGAATTATTTCTGGACAGTGCTATTCTTCGGAATAAGCGAGCTATTTATATCTCTCATGAATCAGATCATTTTCATGGAAAATGCAAGCAGGATCCCAGGAGGCGTGGCTTCAGGGGGGCGGAGCGATTCCAAGGAGGCGTGGCCCATTCAACTCCCAGAATTCTCTGCGGTGAGGATGCTAAGCGGGGCATTCTGGGATTTAAACATCCTGCATTTGGGAAACCCCTATTTTATTGGTAGGAAGTGTTACTGTGTTTCCCCGAAAATAAGACATCCACTGATAATAAGCCCAATCGCGCTTTTGAGCGCATGCGCTAAAATAAGCCCTCTCTGAAAATAAGCCCTCCTTGAAAATATTTAAATGCATGTGCATTTAAATGGTCCCCGCCATTTCCTCTGGTTAGGGTTAGGGAGACAGAGCTGGAGATCAGGTAAGACGGCAAGAGAAGCACCGTCTTGCTCACACGCCCCAAAATAATAAGACCTCCCCGAAAATAAGGCCAAGCGCTTATTTTCAAGAAAATATAAGACAGGGTCTTATTTTCAGGGAAACACAGTAGCAGAGGTTTTGGTTAAAGAGCAAAATCATGACTCTGGAGCCAGAGAGATAATTCTGAATTTGGGGAGAGAATAAGAGCGGGAAAAGAAGCTTCACATCACAACCTCGTCTATCCATCATCAGCTGGGTCCATAAAGCGACTTATTCTCACCCAGAAAACCCGCCAAATCTGGGGTCTTTCTAAGCAAATGGGGTTGGACTAGATGACCTACAACCGTGATGGCAAAGCTCTGGAACATGTGCCACACAGGTGGCACGTGGGTCCATATCTGTGGGCACGCGAGCATTGCTGTAGCTCAGCTCCAGCGGGCATGTGCAAGCTGGCCAGCTGATTTTCGGGCCTTCTGGACCCACTGGAATTCGGGAAATGGGCCATTTCCAGCCTCTGGAGGGCCTCCAGGGGGCTGGGGAAGGCTGTTTTGGACCTCCCCAGGCTCCAAGAAAGCCTTTGGAGTCTGGGGAGGGAGGGAGATAAAAACCGGTCTTCTGGGCCCACCAGTAACCTTTTTGCCGTCGTGTGCCAAAAGCATGGGGAGCATGTGGGGGTCACACACGCATGCGTGAGGAACGGGGCATGGGGATTGAATTATGGATGTGGGCACGTGCACACGACACGCCCCCCCCATGTGAACCCCCCCCCAACGCTCCCACGCTTTTGGCACGCGACGGCAAAAAGGTTAGCCATCACTGGCCCACAAGGTCCCTTCCAAGTCTGTTAATCTAATCTAATCTAAACCCACTCTCTCTCTCTCTCTCTCTCTCTCTCTCTCTCTCTCTCTCTCTCTCTCTCTCTCTCTCTCTCTCTCTCTCCTCTTAGACACCATCCTGTCCTGGGTATCGCCAGGTGAATCAGCAACCTGTTCCCCCCCACCCCCCCAGGTAAGGTTGCCTGCATTGCACCATCCTTGTCGAAACGGAAGGCGAATTCACGCAAGAGCCTTGATGGTACAGTGGTCTAAGCACCCTGTTATTAACATTCAGCTGCCTGCAATTACTGCTGGTTCGAATCTCTCCAAGGCTCAAGGTTGACTCAGCCTTCCATCCTTTCAAAAGTAGGTGAAATGAGGACCCAGTTTGTGGGGGCAATAAGCTGACTTTGTATAAAATATACAAAAGTATGAAGGCTATTGCTTAACGCATTATAAGCCGCCCTGAGTCTCCAGAGAAGGGCGGCATATAAATCAATTTTTTTTAAAAAAATAAAAAAATTAGGTTCTCCTTGTTCGAGCGATCGTGGACCACGACTGCAAAATTTCCAACGCAAACAATATTTGCGTCGTTCCCTGAAGAGATCCTGGCTGTTTTGGAGAACTCAGGGGAGGAGGGGGGGGTCGGTTTCTTCACCCACCCGCCTACCCCCAATTTGCCAAATTCAAACCCTTCGCCCAAATCGGAGCCTGCTTCTGTTTCTGCATTTCTCCCAGTGGCGGCGAAAGAGGGGTGGGTGGCTGGGTGGTTGAGGAGGGGGTTTGGTGGTGGCGGTTTTGAATCCCAGATGTCTTGAGTGATTTATGCGCCCGGCGTTCCAGCATAAACGATAGAAGCGAGCCATAAATCATAGGCCGGGTAGAAAGAAGAAACGTTTGCTTAGGACTTGTTTAAGCAAAGCACTCAAAAGGGGCTTCACTTTATTTTGTTTTAAACAGAGAGAGAAAGAGAGAGAGAGAGAGAAAGGGAGGGGGGGCAATGGCCTCTTTTGAATTAACTAGAAATGCCCACCCCTCTCCCTCCCTCCCTCCCCGTTCGTCTGATTCCGTAATTGATTGAAAGGGGGAATTGATTAATTTAGTCCTTGTTTAGACTGAGGTGGTAAACTGGTGTCTGGGCTGGAATCAATGAGTAGTTTTCCATGCTAAGTAAATAAACCAGATGAGAGACCCCCAACCCATTAAGGAGGGGAGGGGGGGAGAAAAAGGAGCGGCTAGATTTCTAAGTGCGGGGACTGCGGTCCAAGCCTTTATTTCGCTGTTTTTAGAACGTTGGCCCCGCCGCCCCGCGACTCGCGGCGGCTTAGCAAAATATAAAAACGGCCTCCTATAAAAGGAATTTAAAATATATATATAAAAAAAATGCAGATTCGCCGCCTTAAATTTAAAAAAAAAAAAAAAAGCCTTTGGAACATAGAACTATGGATAAATCGTTGATTTATTATCTTTTGTTGTTGTTGTTTGGGTGAGAAAGAAAAGCATGGAACGGGAGGGGGGGGCTCCCGGGATGAAAACTGGCAGAGAGTACAGGAAGTCTCGCGACGTACGACCGCAATTGAGCCCCAAAATTCCCGTTGCTAAGGGAGACAGTCGTTCAGTTGAGTTTCGCCCCGTTTTACGACCTTCCTTGCCACACTTGCTAAGTGAATCTTCCTGCAGTTGGTGGGGCAGTGGTTCCTGCTCTTGGTGGTGCAGCGGACTAAAGTGCTGTTAAGTAGCACTTAGCTGCCCGCTGCCTGCAATTACTGCGAGTTCGAATCTCACCAGGCTCAAGGTTGACTCAGCCTTCCATCCTTCCGAGGTAGGTAAAATGAGGACCCGGATTGTGGGGGCAATAAGCTGACTTTGTATAAAAAATAGAACACCGCTTGGGGGGGGGGCGAAAGCCCTACTAAGCAGGTATATACAAAAGGTATGAAGGCTATTGCTTAATGCATTGTAAGCCGCCCTGAGTCTCCGGAGAAGGGCGGTATATAAATCGAACCAATAAATAAATAAATAAATAAAGCACCCGAGGGCAGGACAAGAAGCAACGGGTGGAAACGAATCAAGGAGAGAAGCAATTTAGAACTAAGGAGAAATTTCCTGACAGTGGAGAACAATTAATCCGTGGAACAACTTGCCACCAGAAGCTGTGAATGCTCCAACACTGGAAGTTTTTAAGAGGATGCTGGATAACCATTTGTCTGAAGTGGTGTAGGGTTTCCTGCCTAAGCAGGGGGTTGGACTAGAAGACCTCCAAGGTCCCTTCCAACTCTGTTATTCTATTCTATTCTATTCTATTCTATTCTATTCTATTCTATTCTATTCTATTCTATCCCTTATTCTATTCTAATTATATTCTATCCCTTATTATATTCTAATTATATTCCTATTCCATTCTATTCTGCATTCTATTCTATTCTATTCTATTCTATTCTGTTCTATTCTATTCTATCCCTTATTCTATTCTAATTATATTCTATCCTTTATTATATTCTAATTATATTCTATTCCATTCTATTCTGCATTCTATCCTATCCTATCCTTTCCTATTCCTATTCCTATTCCTAATTCTATTCTATTCTATTCTATTCTATTCTATTCTATTCTATTCTATTCTATTCTATTCATCTTCTCTAAAGCTTTGGAAAGGAAACTGACATTATTAGCGTCTTCTTAACCGACATTTTCTGGTACTGTTTTTTTAAAGCTGAAGAAACTCTTCCTTGTCCTGCTCTCCCGAACCTCCCCGTACAGCTCACTCCCTTACCTCCCTATCATGCCTCCTATCCTCTTTTTTTTGGTTTTTTTTTTGCAAAATGTAATCCATAAAATGCTTTCATGGTAACCTAAGACAGCGGTTGAAAGGGCGATAAAGATCTCCAGGCCCCCCCATGAGAGGCAGGAACTCCACAAAGATGGAGTTAATAACGCAAACTTTTTTTTTAAAGCGGGTTTTGTTTTTTTAAAAAAAAAAGAGAGAGAGAGAGAGAAAGACAGAAAAAAAGAAAGAAACTTTTTTTTATCCCCCCCCTCAAAAAAAAAATGGGCAGAAGGAGACTGGGGTGGGGGGGGGGGAAGGAGAGCGGGGGAGGGCATAAGAAGGGCCGGTGTGACTCTAATTGAGACCATGTGAGCCTGTTTAGCGAAGGATTACGAGAAAGAGACAAGACTTACTCAGAAAGATTATTTTCAATTAGATGGGCTGGAGGCAAAAGTGGAGGCTTGGTGAAAGATTAAAACAAGGCCGGAGAAAGTTTGCGCAGATTTAAGCGGGAGGCTGGCATCGGAAGGTTGATCGGGGTTTCGCTAATTGAAGGCAAAAGCTAGGCAAAGATTTGCATTCGGGGATTGGATACTGTTGAATTTTCCTTCTTCCCCCCCCTTCCCACCCCCCACCACCTCCGGGTTAAGGAAAAAGCAACAATAATAACAATGGCAACCTTGTTCGCTCCCCACGTCTGAGATCCGGACGTGCGGCGGGCGCAGGAAGGATGCGCGGAGAGCGTGGCACGTCCTTCCTGCATCCTTCCGCAGCATCTTGAAATGTCTCCCTCGTCCAGGTCGTGGTTGTCCCTAACAGCGCTTTTCCCGAAAGGCAACTGTTAATTTTCTTGCTTTTTTGCTTGAAGAGGTTTCGCTTCTCATCCGAGAAGCTTCTTCAGTTCTAAGGGAATGGCGGAGAAAACGGAAGGATTTAGGAACAAGAAGAAAGAAAGTCCACTCGCCTTTCGGAAAAGCGTTTTCGGGATGTCCTGAGATTGGTCGCACAGGTTGGGATGAAAGGTTGTGGATACCCCCCTAGGAAGAGGCGGGGGAGGGTGTTCCTTGCCGACAGGTGGTCATTTGCATCCTTTTGGAAGAGTCGTTTGAGGCTACCTGGAACGCCGCCTTTTCAACAGTTCCAAGAAGGCTCCATGCATCACTCACTCAGGTGATCCTCAGGACACAGATCAGCCTCCAAGTGGCCTCAATGTGACTCCCTCAAAGGATGCAAATGACCACCTGCCTGCAAGGAATATCAATCCTTCCATTCTCCACCATCCAGTCGGAGCTGAAGAAGCTTCTTGGACGAGACGCGAAACGTCTTCGAAAGAAAAAACCGAGGAAAGTACAGTTGCCTCTCGAAAACAGAAAAGCACCACCCCAATAGAATCGGGGCGATATTCCATTTGTCGCTGTGCTCCCCTCCCGCAAGCAAGTTGAGCCCACCTAGGAGCTCTTCATGACCACGTCGAAGGTCTCAACAGATTGTCCTCAACCTCACCAGAACCTTGGAGAGCTCCAGCTAGGTTGAAAATAAAAGAAATGGATGGAGTCAGATCTCGATTAATCTTGGCTTGGGGATGGCTGCGTCGACCAGCAACGATTGACTGGGCTTTTTTTTTTTTTTTTTGCCTAAGACTTTGGGAGATCTATCTGGAAATGTCAAGAATTGAAGTTGAGTTGGGTTCCCCCCCCTCCCCACCCCTTTTGTAGGCAAAGCAAAGTTTACCCACTGAGTTGCAAACGTTCTTATGTTCGCGATAAGTGGAGAAAACAATGAATTGACTGGAATATGAATTGACTGGATTTAGATTACAGAGTTGGAAGGGACCTTGTAGGTCATCTAGTCCAACCCCCCACCCAAGCAGGAGACCCTGCACCGTTTCTGACAGATGGGCAGTCCAGTCTCTTCTTGGAAGCCTCCAGGGATGAAGCTCCCACAACTTCCGAAGGCAACTTCTGTTCCATGGGTTGATGGTTCTCGCTGTCGGGAAATTCCTCCTTATTTCCAGGTTGAATCTCTCCTTGGTCAGTTTCCATCTATTATTCCTGGTCTGGCCTACAGGTTTATGGAAGGATTTTAGGCCATCCCCCACCATTCAGTCGGTACTGAAGAAGCTCCTTGGATGAGAAGCGAAAGGTCTTCAAGCAAAACCAAGGAAGTCCGGTTGCCTTTTGAAAAAGCACCTTTGGTGACAAGAATGGAATAGAATAGAATGCAGAATAAAATAGAGTAGGGTAGGGTAGGGTAGGGAAAAAGAGAAGAGAGAAGAGAAGGGGAGGGGAGGGGAGGGAAGACAGAGTAGAGTAGAGTAGAGTAGAGTAGAGTAGAGTAGAGTAGAGTAGAATAGAATAGAATAGAATAGAATAGAATAGAATAGAATAGAATAGAATAGAATAGAATAGAATAGAATAGAATGCAGAATAAATAGAGTAGAGTAGAGTAGAGTAGGGTAGGGTAGGGTAGGGGTAGAAGAGAGAAGAGAAGAGAAGAGGAAGAGAAGAGAAGAGAAGAGAAGAGAGGAGAAGAGAAGAAAAGAAAAGAAAAGAAAAGAGAAGACAGAGTAGGGTAGGGTAGGGTAGAGTAGGGGAGAAGAAAAGAGAAGAGAAGAGGAAGAGAAGAGAAGAGAAGAGAAGAGAAGAGAAGAGAAGAGAAGAGAAGAGAAGAGAAGAGAAGAGAAGAGAAGAGAAGAAAAGACAGAGTAGAGTAGGGTAGGGGAGAGAAGAGAAGAGAAGAGAAGAGAAGAGAAGAGAAGAGAAGAGAAGAGAAGAGAAGAGAAGAGAAGAGAAGAGAAGGGGTAGGGTAGGGGAGAGTAGGGGAGAAGAGAAGAGAAGAGAAGGGTAGGGTAGGGGAGAGTAGGGGAGAAGAGAAGAGAAGAGAAGAGAGAGAGAGAAGAGAAGAGAAGAGAAGAGAAGAGAAGAGAAGAGAGAGTAGAGTAGGGTAGGGTAGAAGAGAGAAGAGAAGAGAAGAGAAGGAAGGAAGAGAAGAGAAGAGAAGAGAAGAGAAGAGAAGAGAAGAGAAGAGAAGAGAAGAGAAGAGAAGAGAAGAGAAGAGAAGAGTAGAATTGGAACTGGAATTGGAATTAGAATTAGAATTAGAATTAGAATTAGAATTAGAATTAGAATTAGAATTAGAATTAGAATTAGAATTAGAATTGTTCCTTATTGGCCAAGTGTGACTGGACACACGAGGAGGACGATGAAATCGGAGATTGCGCAGGAGCCCCAACAGCGTCGGTCCAAGATTGTATCTCGAGGTTTATAATGAGCTGGGGCCTTTTCCAAGCAGGAGCTGAAAATGTTTTAGCTATCACACCAGAGTCATAACTCCAAGATAGCCCAAATAACCCGGCTTACTTTCAATCCCCCTGGGCGGAAATGGACATGACGTTTCCTTAAGAGAGACCCTAAACGCGGAGAATGTTTGCCAGCCCTCCGGGCCTCCGGGGGGTCTTTTTTCTCCTGCCTTGGCGGGGGACGTAAGGAGTGATGCAATGGGGATTTTAACCTTGGAGAACCCACCGCCCTTCCCCCGCCCTCACCCCCCCCCCCGCCCTCCAATAAGTATCAGGTGTTTTGACTTCACGGGAGAAGTTCCCATTAAAAAAAAAAATTGAAAATAAAAAGGAGGAACTGGGTTAGTCTGGAAACTCTCCTGCTGGGCTTTGCTCTCACGGTTTGGCGTCAGCAAAACTAAGATTATCACAGTGGTGAAATCCATTTTTTTTTTTACTAGCGGTTCTGTGGGCGTGGCTTGGTGGGCCTGGTGTGGCTTGGTGGGCGTGGCTTGGTGGGTGTGGCAGGGGAAAGCGACTGCAAAATCTCCATTCCCTCCCCACTCCTGGGGGAAGGATATTGCATAGCCCCCCATTCCCACCCCATTCCAGGGGAAGGATACTGCAAAATCCCCATTCCCTCCCCACGCCTGGGGGAAGGATACTGCAAAATCCCCATTCCCTCCCCACTCCTGGGGGGAAGGATACTGCAAAAACTCCATTCCCACCCCCACTCTGGGGCCAGTCAGAGGCGTATTTGCCGGTTCTCCGAACTACTCAAAATTTCCGCTACTGGTTCGTCCGAACTACTCAAAATTTCCGCTACCGGTTCTCCGAACTACTCAAAATTTCCACTACCAGTACGCTGAACTACTCAAAATTTCCGCTACCGGTTCTCCGAACTACTCAAAATTTCCGCTACCAGTTCGCCGAACTACTCAAAATTTCCGCTACCCGGTTCGCCGAACTACTCAAAATTTCTGCTACCGGTTCTCCAGAACCTGTCAGAACCCTGCTGAATAGCACCCCTCGTCGAATTGCAGTTTCGTGATCGTCAGGAACCGAACTCAAAACGGGCCACCGAGGTGATCCCAGACCGGCCGGTTTTACTACCTGGAGGAACAACCTTGCATTTAAGCCGAGCATCCTTTTAAAAGCACCCACCCACGCGGGAACAATGCTGCCCCTTGTCCCCGCTCTTAAAAGCTGCGGGTTGCACAGACAAAAGGGTGGTTGTAATGCCGATGAAATCAGACATCGTCTTTAGCTGTTGCGCAGGGGAGGAACAAGGTTACGCTAAGGGGTAAAAATAATTTGGGCCGGCCAGGGTGGTGAAAAGCCTTTCACTGGGGTGTAATTTTCCTTTGTAAAGAAGTTGGGGGGGGAGAATAGACTTCTCCTCTCCCCATCTTTTAGCGGTGGGGGGAACCTGGAGTGCCACCCCACGCGTTTGGCTCAGGTGCCAATGCGCGGGGAGGTGCACCTCCTCGTGCCCACCTAAGGGCTTCGGAGCAGAATTCTTCCCCGATCTGCCCTTGGAGACGATGGGGGTGAGGGGGCACGGTCCCAGCAAGGTTGCCCCTCCACGTGGGGGTGGAGTTGGTCCCCACACACAGGTGACCCACTGTACACCTTGGCCATTGAAATGAGCAGGGAGCATGATCTGGGAAGCCATGTCTCCTCACCCACCTACTCGGCCATTCCTGGTGGCTTCCTTCTTCTTCTTCTTCTTCTTCTTCTTCTTCTTCTTCTTCTTCTTCTTCTTCTTCTTCTTCTTCTTCTTCTTCTTCTTCTTCTTCTTCTTCTTCTTCTTCTCCTCCTCCTCCTCCTCCTCCTTCTTCTTCTCCTTCTTCTTCTTCTTCTTCTTCTTCTCCTCCTCCTCCTCCTCCTCCTTCTTCTTCTTCTCCTTCTCTTCCCCCCCAGCATTCTTTCTTTCCTTCTTCTCCATCTCCTCCTCTTGTCCATTCTTTCTCTCCTTCTCATTCTTTCTTTTCTTCCTCCTCCTCTCCTCCTCCTCCTCCTCCTTTCTCCTTCCCCCCAAGTTCTTTCTTTCCTTCTTCTCCATCTCCTCCTCTTCTCCATCCTTCCTCCTTCTCATTCTTCCTTTTCTTCTTCTTCCTCCTCCTCCTCCTCTTCTTCTTCTCTTCCTCCTCCTCCTTCTCTTTCTCCTTTCTCCTCTTTCCCCCCAAGTTCTTTCTTTCCTTCTTTTCCATCTCCTCCTCCTCTTGTCCATCTTCATTTCTTCCTTCTTCTCCTTCTCCTCCTCCTCCTTTCTCCTCCTCCTCCTCCCGCATTTTTTTTTCTTTCTTTCTTCTCCATCTCCTCCTCCTCTTGTCCATCTTCTTCATTCCTCCTCCATCCTTTCCTCTTCACTTCTTCCTCTCTACCTTCTTATTCTTTACACATCGTTTTTATGTTTTATTAGTTGTTGTTTTTTTCCTCTCTCCAAACCTGGCTTTATTTCTCCTGTGACATCAAATTCTGAGAAAAAGTTTCCATCTCCATTTCAGGAGGAGGGCAGAGAAATGAACATAGATTTTTTTACCATTTTTTTTTTTTTGGATACAGGAAAGTCGTATTTTTTACATAATGACCAGTGGATTAATTTTAGCAACTCGGTGGTGTCTTGCTTTGTAATCAGTTTGTGTGATTTTGCTGCATTCACGTAATTAAATGTGAACAGTTTCGACTTCGTCGTTGCAAAGTCGGCAGTTTGGATTGCCGGTGGATTTTTGTATCTTCGCTTTCGTGGCATTAGTTTGTAGTGCTTGTTCTTGATCGGCGAGGAGTAAACCTTCCGTTTCTTTTCCTTGATGGTTCCCATCTTAAGCCAGGCCCAGGTCAAGTTGTTATCACATTTTCCTTCAATGTTTTTCAAGTGCTGTCCATGCAAAGCTTTCGTTTTCCATCCATTTAATCGGTCATCCAGCTGTTTTTCCTTATATTCTGCCTTTGTTTAAATTATTATTATTATTCATCATCATCCTCTTTTATTCATTAAACATGAAACTCAGTCAACATTTAAAAATGTGTCATTCTTCTTCTTATTATTATTATTAATTTCCCCTTTTCTCCTTTTTTCTCTTCCCAGCACCCTGCCTACGAATTAAAAGAAAATTATTTTTCCTTCCATTCGGCATCCAGTCGCTTTCCACAAACAGCCTATAATTCTGTTTTAATGCAAAAATTCAAGGTTTCGTTCCACCCTTCCTCGCCTTCGCAAATTTTCACGCCCCTACCCGCCTTCTGGGGCCGGTCTCTGCTGTGGATCATCGATTGATTTAATTAGGAGGGGGGCAAATGCTTTTGCCCTGTCCTTTTTTTTTTTTTTTTGTTTTTGCTTTTTTAAGAAATTGCGGAAAAGGTGAGCAGCGATAGAAGAAGGGAGAGAGAGAAAAGAAACGGAGAAACTATATCGCTCAGGGCTAAAATCAATCGGTTTGTTGCGGTCGTATCCTCAACCGCCTTGATGATATCACTCCAATAATACAGGTAGCTCTCGACTTATGTTTCATTTAGTGGCCATTCAAGGTTATAACGGCACTGAAAAAAAGCAACTCGGGACCGTAATCATGCTTGGAAACTGACTTGTACTTATGACGGTGGCAGTGTCCTTCCTGCAACCTTGCGCATCGTGTGACTCACTTAAGAATTACACTGAATAAATGCCAAATTAGGAATTTATTATATAATTTTATAGCTGAAGGTTGCTTTGAAATGTATAGTATAGGGGGGATATAATAATAAATGTTAGAAAGAAATGGTTAACATGTGGGGGGTGGTTCCCCAAGCTTACATCCTTTGTTTACAACCTTCTCCAGTCCAGAAGGGCCAGACAGAGAGAATGCAAAGCGACATTCAAAACTACACAAAAAAACCCTCCTTTTAATAAAAACTTTTTTCTTGTTCTGGACACTTCCCATGGGGCCGTTCCAAAAACAAAAAAAACCCAGGGAGTTAGGACCTGTTTTCAGGACGTACGAACTGCTGCAACATCCTTATAGTCACGTGATCAAAATTCAAACGCTTGGAAACTGACTTGGACTTCTGACGGTTGTGGTGTTCCCCATCCCCCCGGGGGTCACATGATCTCCCTTCCGACCATGCAAAGTCAAAACAGGGGAAGCCAGATTCACTCAACAACCCAAGTTATCAATTGCGGTGATTGACTTAACGACAGTGGCAAGAAAAGGGGGGCAAAACTCACTTCAATGATCTCGCTTAGCGACATACATTTTGGGGGGGGGCTCCGTTGTGGCCATAAGACGAGGACTCCCTGTTTCGGAATCTTTCAGATTCAAGACTTATTTTCAGTGGCCTGATTCAGACCAGGAGAAAGTATCAAAAGATAAGGGGTGAAATGCTACCCGGTTCGGACCGGTTTGGGAGAACCGCTAGTAATAAAAGCTACCGGTTTAGGAAAACCTGTAGTTAAAAAAAATGCTACCAGTTCGGACGAACTAGCATTTCTGATGATCAGCTCTGCCGCGCGATTTATATTCGCTAGAAATCGCGCAGCGCAGCTGTTTCCCCCCCTGCTGTTCTATTTATCTTAGAAAAGGCTTCTTCAGCACTGCACAGTAGCGCCTGCGCTGTGCACGCATGTGAAGTGCGCATTTGGTGCTCACTGCGCATTCGTGCGCGCAGCGAGCCGGTAGCACACTTCGGAGCATTTCACCACTGCAAAAGATCCAGAATTGATCCAGTTCAATCGGCCACCTCAATCCTTCATGCGCGCCCCGTGAATTAGACAAAGAGCCTCCCGTTTTTAATCTATTCTACACCGTGCTTATTTAATTTGCTTTTTACAGATTTTACAGGGCAGGTAAGTTTCCGTGTAGAAATTTTAATTTGCCGGTTTAGAGACCCAAACCGAAGTCCATACAGAGCTGGGACCTAACTTGACGGAGTCTTTTCGAAACCCGGACGGCTGTTTTCTGACTTCCTTCCAATCCTTTCGATCGGGTCTCCTTGCAACAATCCAGCTATTCAAGGCGGTAGCCCCAGGGTGGGTCTGAGAGAGCCGGGACCCCTCCCAAAGCAAGCACTTCCCTGGCTGGCTTTTAGTTCTGTTTTTCTTTCCCTGCTCAAAAGAAGTTTTTCCTTTACGGGGTCGGGCTTAGGAACGGGCCAACAGAAGGCTGGTGCCACCCCTCTGTTGGTGTTTTCCAGAAATGACAGAGGCTGGGAATTCTGCAAATCCAGGATCGGTTTATAGAAGGACCTGGAGAAGAGGAGAGGAGAGGAGAGGAGAGGAGAGGAGGGGAGGGGAGGGGAGGGGAGGGGGGAGAGGAGAGAAGAGAAGAGAAGAGAAGAGAAGAGAAGAGAAGAGAAGAGAAGAGAAGAGAACATAGAATAGAATAGAATAGAATAGAATAGAGTAGAGTAGAGTAGAGTAGAGTAGAGTAGAGTAGAGTAGAGTAGAGTAGAGTAGGGTAGGGTAGGGTAGGGTAAGGGGTAGGGTAGGGAAAAAGAGAAAGAGAGAAGGGAAGAGGAGGGGGAGGGGAGGGGAGTGGAGGGAAGACAGTAGAGTAGAGTAGAGTAGAGTAGAGTAGAGTAGAGTAGAGTAGAATAGAATAGAATAGAATAGAATGCAGAATAAATAGAGTAGATCAGAGTAGAGTAGAGTAGGGTAGGGTAGGTAAGGTAGGGTAGAAGAGAGAAGAGAAGAGAAGAGGAGAAGGAGAGGAGAAGAGAAGAGAAGAGAAGAGAAGAGAAGAGAAGAGAAGAGAAGAGAAGAGAAGAGAAGAGAAGAGAGAGTAGGGTAGGGTAGAAGAGAGAAGAGAAGAGAAGAGAGAGTAGGGTAGGGTAGGGTAGGGGTAGAAGAGAGAAGAGAAGAGAGAAAGAGAAGAGAAGAGAAGAGAAGAGAAGAGAAGAGAAGAGAAGAAGAGAAGAGAAGAGAAGAGAAGAGAAGAGAAGAGAAGAGAAGAGAGAGAAGAGAAGAGAAGAGGAGAACAGAGTAGAGTAGAGTAGAGTAGAGTAGAGTAGAGTAGAGTAGAGTAGAGTAGAGTAGAGTAGAGTAGAGTAGAGTAGAGTAGAGTAGAGTAGAGTAGCCTGAAAAACAGGTGGAAAAGGAGGTTGGTTTTTAAGAAAATGCAAAGCGGATCTCAGCCTGGCATTAGAACAAGAAGTGTTCTGCTACATTTTACCAGATTTCCTGTTTTTCCCTCCCTTTTTCCCTCTCCTTTTCTCATTTGCCTGTCTTTTTTGCAAAGCTTCCCTTCTCCATCTTTTTGACCAAGCGCAAGGAAGAAAGAAAAGGAGGAGAGAGAGGGAGAGGAGAGGGAGGACGAGAGGGAGGGAGGGGGAGAGAGAGAGAAGGAAGGAGCGAGGGAGGGAGAGTGAGAGAAGGGAGGGAGATAAAGAGGGAGAGAGAGAGAGAATGGTGGAGAGAGAGAGAGAGAGAAGAGGGGAGGGAGGGAGGGGGAGAGAGAGAGAAGGAAGGAGGGAGGGAGAGAAAGAGAAAGAGAGAAAGAGAGAAAGCGGGGAGGGAGAGAAAAAGAGAGAGGAGAGGGAGGGAGGGGGAGAGAGAGAGAAGGAGGGAGGGAGAGAAAGAGAAAGAGAGAGAGGAAAGAGAAAGAGGAGGGGAGAGAAAGAGAGAGAGAGAAGGAAGGAGGGAAAGAGAGGGGAGAGAGAGGAAAGAAAGAGAGAGAGAGAGAGGAGAGAGGGAGGGAGAGAAAGAGAAGAAGAAAGAAAGAAAGAAAGAAAGAAAAGAAAGAAAGAAAGAAAGAAAGAAAGAAAGAAAGAAAGAAAAACCGTTTTTTTTAAAGTGATGACTTCGTTGCTTTCGCCCCTGTGCCCAACTTCTATTGGGTTCTGAACTAAGTTTATCAGCCAAGCGTAAAAACATTAATCACCTAGGAGGGGAAAGGGGAGGGGGGAGAAAAAAAAACCCCTAAAAATAAAATGAAAATAACACCCAGAGAAAATGACTTTTCAAAATGTCGCCGGCATAATTATCAGCTTGTCCATTACATTAAATGCCACCATTTATAACGGGAACGTTTTAAGCATGCAAGCAGTAATTAACTTCGTAATGAACTGGGGGACCCCTGTGCCTCTCTTCCCTCAGCTAATTTGCATGTTAATTATAATTAGCAACCAGGGAAACAAGTTATAAACATCTTAATTAGCAGCTTAATCATTTTTACAAGGAAATGCGCCCCGCTTTGATAGATGAGCAAGAATTAGATTAATGGCACTCTTGCTTCCAGTCGCTCCTAGTGTGCAGGAATGGAAACGCACACTCGGGTGTGAGTGTGTGTGCTCACAAATTCACACACCCCTTCGGCTGGCAGGCTTGCCAATTGATTTGCCGGAGAGACCAGGCCTGAGCAAACCAGCTCTCCCAAAATTCAGATTTCTGCAGGCAGAAGAAAATTAAGGAAAAGGGACCTTTTTAGTCAAATGATTCTGGAAAGACGGGAGAGGGTTTGGGGAGGTTCACCTCTATTTTATTTTTTATTTTTTCCACTCAAGATTTTCTTTCCTTGGGAAGAAAGAAAAAAGGGAGGGAGGGAGGGAGGGAGGGAGGGAGGGAGGAAGGAAGGAAGGAAGGAAGGAAGGAAGGAAGGAAGGGAGAAAGAAAAGGGAAGGACAGGAAGGAAGGAAGGAAGGAAGGAAGGAAGGAAGGAAGGAAGGAAGAAGGAGGGAGGGGAGGGAGGGAGGGAAGGAAGGAAAGAGAAAGAAAGAGACAGAAAAAGAAAAAGAAAAAGGAAGGAAGGAAGAAAAAGAAAGAAGAAGGAAGGAAGGAAAGGAAGAAAGAAAGAAAGGGAGGGAAGGAAGGAAAGGAAGGAAGAAAGAGAGAGAGAAAGAAAGAAGAAAGGAAGGAAGGAGGAGGGAGAGAGGGAAAGAGGAAGGAAAGGAAGGAAAGAAAGAAAGAAAAGAAAGGGAGGGAGGGAGGGAAAGAAGGAGGAAAGGAAGGAAGAAAGAAAGAAAGGGAAGAAAGGAAGAAAGGAAGGAAGGAAAAAAAGGAGGTGGGTTTCAGCAGGTTCTGTCCAGTTCTGGGAGAACCGGTAGCGGAAATTTTGAGTAGTTCGGACAACCGGTACTAAAAATTCTGCCTGGCCCCCAGCCCCCACCTATTCCCTGCCTTCCGGAGTCCCAGCTGATCGGGAGGAAATGGGGATTTTGCAGTAACCTTCCCCTGGATTGGAGAGGGAATGGAGATTTTTACAGTATCCTTTCCCCTGCCATGCCCCACCAAGCCACGCGCACGCCCACGAAGCCACACCCACACAGAACCACGGTAGTACAAAATTTTGAAACCCACCACTGGAAGGAAGGAAGGAAGAAGAGACGGAGGGAAGGAAGGGAGAAAGAAAAGGGAAGACAGGAAGAAGGAAGGAGAGACAGATATTCTATTCTATTCTATTCTATTCTATTCTACTTCTATTCTATTCTATTCTATTCTATTCTACCCTACCCTACCCTACCCTAACCCTCTATCCTATCGTATCCTATCGTATCCTATCGTATCCCTATCGTATCCTATCCTATTATTTTCAGCACTTCAACCTGCATTTACTCTAGTGCTGACATAAGAAGGAGAAGAGGGGGGCAGCTGGCAAGAGGAATGCTTGACATTTCACCTACTTAATTTCCTTGAAGATAATATCCCCTAGGAGATGAGATGGGAGTGGGGACATTCCTGGAGCTTAAGTAGTAGATATGGGGAGAGTGATTTGGAAGAAGGGCCAATGAGACGCAGAGATTTGGGGAACGGAAAGGGAAGGTTTTGGGGTCAGGAAGTCAGAGTTGGCTACGCCACGATCGGGGAGCAGATTGTCCGTGCTTAATAAAATGAAAGATTTCTTCAAAGACTACCTGTTTGGAAATGCAATTTATTTTATTTGAGACGATATCAAAACCTGACAATTATATTATATCTACTATATTCTATTCTATCTACTCTACTCTACTCCCTATTCTATTCTATTCTATTCTATTCTATTCTATTTCTATTCTATTCTATTCTATTCTATTCTCTATTCTCTAATCCTTATTCTATTCTATTCTATTCTATTCTATTCTATTCTCTAATCCTTATTCTATTCTATTCTATTCTATTCTATTCTATTCTATTCTACTATATCTACTCTACTCTACTCTACTCTACTCCACTCCACTCCTCTCCACTCCACTCCACTCCACTCCACTCCACTCCACTCCACTCCATCTATTCTATTCTATTCTATTCTATTCTATTCTATTCTATTCTATTCTATTCTATTCTATTCTATTCTATTCTATTCTCTATTCTCTAATCCTTATTCTATTCTATTCTATTCTATTCTATTTCTATTCTCTAATCCTTATTCTATTCTATTCTATTCTATTCTATTCTATTCTATTCTATTCTACTATATCTACTCTACTCTACTCTACTCTACTCTATTCTATTCTGGTATAAAATAACAGAGTTGGAAGGGACCTTGGAGGTCTTCTAGTCCAACCCCCTGCTTAGGCAGGAAACCCCACACCACATTCTATTTCTATTATTCTATATTCTATATTCCTATATTCTATATTCTATTATTCCATTCCATTCCATTCCAGACCAGGGGAAAGCTGTCTTACTCCGCTGTCAGCTGTCATTCCATCTGTTTTTTTTCCATTTAAAAATTCATGATTCCCTCCCAGAAGGAAGACCTGTTGTACCCTTTTAATATTTAACTAGATGTTTGGAGTTCAGCCCCTGCGCCGACTTTTGTCCGTTTCTCTTTCCGACGCAGTTTGCTGCACCTACGTAGACGAAAACTCCTCATTTCGTGCACCCGGTAGTAGCCATACAAACTCCAGACAGACGGAGACGCGGTAAGTTGCATCTCTGGTTTGTGCTATTTTATTTCCCTTCCGTAACGATGTCCTTCTTGAAATGAGTGGGGTTATCCCTGTATCGACAAGCCTCTGTTATCTTCTTCAAACTTCCCTTTGGGGTAGGCCAGAAAGATGGAAATAATTTGAGGGCCGTAAACTTTTTTTAAAAAAAACCCCGAAAGGAATGTGTGCTAAATTGTGGCTTGTTTAGCTACACCTCGCTAAATAATCCTTCACATTGAAATGCTACAAACCATGATTGCTGGGTTTTTCTCCACCAAGCTGTTTTGTTTTTGGGGTTGTTTTGGTAGTAGAATAGACTAATTTCATGATGCGATTAAATTAATTCAAACTACTCAAAATTTCCGCTACCGGTTCTCCCAGAACCTGTTAGAACCTGCAGGATTTCCCCGCCCCCCCTGTCCCCCGCTCGATATTATTTTAAAAATGATTTTAACGGGAAGAGGACCGGTATCGAGGATTTTTTTTAAAAAAAAGATTATTTAGCTGTGAAAAATTATTTAGCTTTTCCTCACTGGTTCGCCTGCTGCGGTGTTTTGTCTGATAACGAGGGGCAATTTAAACAGTAAGTAATCAAATTAAAACGAAGGGTGAACTTCTCCGAAGGGGGGGACAGGCGATGAAACAGTGCTTGAAATGAAATTTCAATCATGGGGAGGAGATTTAGCCAGGGATGAAATCCAGCAGGTTCTGACAGGTTCTGGATGATGAGGCTAAAACATACGACGAAACGGTTGCAGGAACTGGGCATGGCTGGTCTAGTGAAGAGAAGGGACCAGGGGAGACAGGAGAGCATCTTCCAATATTTGAGGGGCTGCCCCAGAGAGGAGGAAGGGGGTCAAGCTATCCTCCAAAGCACCTGAAGGCCAGACAAGAAATGATGGATGGAAACTGACCAAGGAGAGATTCAACTTAGAAATGAGGAGGAACTTTCTGACAGTGAGAACAATCAACCGTTGGAACATCTTGCCTTGAGAAGTTGTGGGGAGCTTCATCCCTGGAGATTTTCAAGAAGAGATGGACTGGCCATTTTGGTCAAAAATGGTGGTAGGGTCTCCTGCTTGAGTAGGAGGTTGGACTAGATGACCTATAAGGTCCCTTCCAACTCTTGTTAATATTAATGGGGCAGAACTACAACCGATATTTCCCTGTTATAAATATTATTCGTAGGGAATTGATCTTTTTTTTTTTAATTTGATTTATATGCCGCCCTTCTCCGAAGACTCAGGGCGGCTCACAATGTGCCTCAGCAATAGCCTTCATCCTTTTGTATATTTTATACAAAGTCAGCTTATTGCCCCCACAATCTGGGTCCTCAATTTTACCTAGCCCTTAGAAAGGATGGAAGGCTGAGTCAACCTTGAGCCTTGGCGAGATTCGAACCCTGCAGTAATTGCAGGCAGCTGGTCTTAATAACCAGCTTAATAACAGGGGTGCCTTAAACCCCTGTACTACCAAAGGCTCTTGGTCTGTTATATCGCACATATTCAATATTACATTTCAAGATCTATCAAGGTTTTTACCACCCGCTCGATCCACAAAAGTCGCTCTGACAACTCCACTTCCGCAAATGGAACTAACATCCCAAATCTTGGAACGATGGTCCCTCTCTCTCCTTCTCTCTCTCTCATCTTTCTCTCTCTCTCTCTCTCACTCGTGCTTGCTTTATTTTTCCTCCTCCTCCTGTTTTCTTCGTGTGGTCGTGTTGTCTCAGGCTGTTTTAACAAGCCGCCGGCTAAGTAGGGAAACGAGGAGCAGGATAAGAAGGGATTGCTAACTCCAGACATGCCCTGCTTTCTCCAGCAAGGAAATTCGGTGTTTACTGTCTCCTGGGAAACTGGGGAAAGCACGTTGGACAGACTCCAGAGA